>NC_051075.1:13684522-14014522 GCF_004664715.2 Peromyscus leucopus
TTTCCACTTGTTTACATTATACTATAAGTTGTGTTTTACAATTTGAATAGTTATGAGTATGTTAGGCAAAGCATGAACAGGATTGTAAAAGGCTTGTAAACTGGAAATGACTTTTTTCCCCCTGAAACAATGATTTGCAGTATTATTCCTCTGACAACTAACGGGGACTGCACTTGTGTGTCACTTTTCATCGGCAGTTAACAGCACACATGAACTAGGCCCTCTGGTGGATTTGAAAATTCCTGCCAACAAGACACGCTGGACTTTAAACCATTTAAATTTCAGTACTCGGTACAAGTTTTATTTCTATGCACAAACATCGGTGGGATCAGGCAGCCAGATCACAGAGGAAGCCATAACGACTGTGGACGAAGGTAAGCTGGGTATGTATAAAATCCATATCATTACACATGTCAGGGGATTCAGAAGCAGGGAGAAGTTATTCCTTCTCTTTTTTCGTACCATGGAATATCCATCTTACCCAATCACATACTTATTTGTAATTTCTCATCCCAATGGGGAAATCAGTTATTTTGTTCAGCTGTTTGGTTATTTATTTTTCAAGACTATATGAAACTTCTAACTTATATTAAAATATTGGTGTAGGGGGCTAAAGAGATGGTTCAGCGGTTAAGAGCACTTGCAGTTCTTATAGAGGACCCAGGTTCAGTTCCTAGTGTCCACAGGGTGGCTGTCTGTAACACCAGTTCCAGGTCTGATGGTCTCTTCTAGCCTCCACTGGCTCCTGGCATGCATATGATGCACATAAACTTAAGCAAATAGACACATGTACAAATAAATATGTGTTTCAAAATATTGAAGCAGGAATAAGAAATAACAATATTCAGGACACTTGAGTTCAAAGCTCAATGTAACTTTTTTGCATATAAGTACATACACTTATGTGCAGAGATATAATGTTGGTTCTAGTCCTGATTCACTGGAAACAATTTGCTCCTCTACATATTGATTAAGACTTTCTAGCAAGAAATTAAAAACAACTAATTAGTGCACTTATTTTATACTTAACCAAGAAATGTATTCTGGTATGTCATCTGTGGAGAAAGCAAAAAAAAAAAAAAAAATTCCCATTAAATTGACTATTTTCAAAAGTGATTCAGAAATTTGTTGATTCAATGAAAAGGAACAGGAATTGTAAAAAATGAGGCTAAAGAGACAGCTTAGTGGTTAAGAGCACTTTTTGTCTTACAGAGGACCCAGGTTCACTTCCCAGCACTCACATGATGGCTCACAACCATCAGTAAAGCCAGTTCCAGGATATCTGATGCTCTCTTCTGACCTTGGTGGGAGCCAGGCATGCATGCAGTGCACATACATGTGTGCAGGCAAAGCAATAACACATATAAAATAAAAGAAATCCTAAAAGCATTTAAGTATTGTCAATTATTTTCTGGTTTTGCATGTCTCTAAGTTATAAAATTACTTAAGGACTGAATCATCTGCTTGTTGGGTATCTTCTGTAGCTTCTATATAGCATACAAAATTAAAATTTCTATCCAAAAATGAAAAACATCCTAAGCTTTCTTAGAATAATGCACCTTAAGTAATGTTTATATTTGAATATTGGGTAAGTGTGGGGACAGCAATACATTTTTGTCCCTGTGCCTGATATGACAGGCTTCATTCTTCTTGCATGCCTTAGAATTTTATTAAGTTCTTTTTATATGGCTGTACATGCTCATGGGTGTGTTACATCTAACTATACAGTGTCCTGTTTCTGTTTCCCTTCGTTAAGCTGGTATTCTTCCACCTGATGTAGGTGCAGGCAAAGGTAAAATAATTCATCTGCATGACTTTATACCTGTGTGAACTTTGCAATGTTAAAATGTGGGGAAGTGCAGCATGGGTAAAAATGAGAAAATAAAATATGCTCAGAACCACCAAAAGGAGAACATCTGGGCTGATCATGGCTTTGAAATTAATTTCTGCATAGTTTTATAATAGAAAGTCATATGTGTGATACTCTCAAATTTTTTTCTCAAGACTTATCCCTGGTGCAAATCCTGATCTTAGATTGTAAGAATATGATTTTGGTTAGACTGGATGGGATGGAAGCAGCGGATTTATCACAGATTTTTCCATAGGGCTATGCCACATATCAGTAATTCTAATGCTAGATGAAATCAGCCTACTAGAAATAGTTCAGCTGAGCTTCCTGTTGCCACCTGACCTGGCTGCACTCCTGAACAACACTGTGTACACACACTCAGTAGCATTACACACTCAAGAGCATTACAACACACTATCCTCTTGAGCTTTGATTTAGCAGTGTCCTACAACTGATCTGGGACCGAGTCTCTACAAGTGAGTGTTCCAGTCAGCCTGCATGTTTTGCTCAGCCGTCTCACGCCACCCTGTTTTCATCACTGCTCAAGTCCCTCTTCCAGTGGTCTTCCGTGGGTGGCGTCTGTTCTCCTTTAGTTCTGACAGCTATCTGTGACCGAAATACTTGCTGGGAGAATGGTGTTTGATAACCTGTAGTGTATCGTCCACCTGTGGCAATACCTCGGAGCCCCTTCCTCATCGTTGATCCTTGGCTATTGGTCCACCAGAGTCTGCTTTTAGAAAGTGGCTGCGTTCCTGACTCCCCAAGCTGTTTCCAAGTGAAGTAGTGAAGTAGCCACTGTCAGGGATTGCCCTGGGCTGTAATAGACCAAATGGGTATGCATAGAAGTGAAAGAAAAGAACAAGAGGGCTGGAAATCTTGTCTTAAGTGTGTCTACTATTGTGAGCTTAGACAATGTATATTTTCCACTTTCCTAGAAAATCTGATTATATCCAGAGCCTTGGTGAATTACAAGATACATATATATATATATATATATATATATATATATATATATATATATATATGATGATTTTTAGAGTCTCTCTGTTCTATATGCATATCTCTTTCCTGGGATAATTATCAACTAAAATGATGGGTAGTTTTATGACAAATTATGCTATGTAACTTTAACTCAAGAATTCCACTGAAAGTCTGGCTGCCTCTCCTATAGGGCAACATGTCCCTGTGGTCATGGCCAGTGGCAGCCAAGAACTTGTACTTTCCTGGGGTTACCAGTGAAGCCAGTCTGAGCTCCCCACTGGCTGGTCATATTAGAAGACAATATGAATTCTGTTTTTAATAAACTCAAACTAAAATACATCTTTATTAAAAGTTTTGTTTTTCATTTGATGTTACTAAATTCAACTGTGGACAAGTCATGAATATAAAAAACAAAGGTAGAATTAACAATTAAACAATTAGCAATTACAAGAAAGTAAATTAAGTCCTCAATGTAAAATCTAATGGGTCTTGGATAATAAAAGGAATAATATTTAAATAAGAAAATGGTGAATTTGACCTTATTTTCAATATTTTAATAGTGTAACAATTAAATGCTGCTTACATAAAATGATGATATTGTGCCACAGTGATGTGGGTTTTGCCCTCTGCTCCCTTCTGCTGGCAGATCTGTATTCCTGACACTGTGACACTGTGACACTGATGCTCTTGCCATCAGCCATCAGAACAGATTTGTAGAGTCATTAGTTGATACAGGAATGTGGAGAAACTAGTAAGGAACAAGTCTACACTTGCTAACTTGCAGCCTCCATGGTCACCCCAGGACTGATAGAGAAGCTCCATTGGGCAAGAGCCAGTCCTGGGTCCTTCCTGGGATCTGACTCTTACTAGATGATTTTTGCCTTTATTGGGCCTGAAAAACAGTAACAACAAACAAAAATAAAAGCAACCACGAATGCACTTGAACACCCGATGTAACCGATAATGATGTCACCTTGGCACAGACAGCACAACTTTTTATACGACTGTGCCTCAAGAAGGAAAACAAGACTCTGCCTTTCACATGCTTAAAATGTGGCAGGGAGGTGACAAGCCAGTAGTGTGAACAAAATGCTACATGAGCACAGAGATGGGGGGAGGGTCAGGGAAGGCCTCACGAAGAACATACCATAGAACTGGGTCTCGAAGGCCTGTTTTCTCTGGCCAGTAAGTCACGGTTGAATTCTCCGTCCAAAGCATGAGAAAAGCCCAGGACTGGGAAGCACACGAGATGTTGTGTTACAGCTAGCAATGCACTGTGTGGAAAAGAGATGTCCTTGAGTTGTGAATGGAGCAGCTGGAGGCCAAAGGTGAATAGCTCATAGCAGCCCCCAAATCCTGTAGTCAGAGGTGAGTCCTTGCGTTCCAACAGGAAAGTTTTCTAGTGTAGGAAGCTACATGTTGGTAAATGTTCGCATCAGTCGATGTCCACAGAGAAAGGTTGATTGTGGTAAGAGGTAGGCAGGAAGCACCTTCGGGAAGCTGAGATCAGAGATTGCACTGAGAGCCCTGTGTGGCTACATCCCAGGTGCTCAGTGAGTGCCCACTCAGTGAGCAAGAAAGTGGAACAAGAGGCAGCTAAAGGGAAGGAAGGTTCCAGTTCCTCATTTCAAAACTGGCCAAGCAATATAATCTGAAGAAACTGCAATCTTAAATGGGTACATTGAAGAGAAAACTAAATACAAGTACAGACGCTTTAACTACAGTTAACAGTACATTAGGTATCTAAAATATATCTATTTTTTTTCAGCATTTTTCTTAACTAAAATTTTCATTTATTTTACATCCCAACTACAGTTTCCCCTCCCTCCTCTCCTCCTGTTCCCTCCCCCTGCTTCCTTTCTCCACCACCACCCCCCCATCCACTCCTCCTCTGTTTCTGTTCAGAAAGGGGCAGGTCTCCTATGGTGTCAACAAAGCACTGCCTATCAAGTTGAGGCAGGACTAAGCTCTTCCCTTTGTATTAAGGCTGGGCAAGGCAAGTCAGTATAAGGAATAGGTTCCCAAAAGCCAGCTCAAGTGTTAGGGACAGGCTCTGATCCCACAAATGACCAAGCTACAGAGCTGTCACAACATAGAGCCTAGGTCAGTCCCATGCAGGCTCCCTAGCTGTCGTCCAGAGTCTATAAACTTGTATAAGCCCAGGTTAGGTTTTTTCTGTGGGTTCCTGTGTGAAGACCTTGAGCCCCCTGGCTGGTATAATCTTTCCTCCCACTCTTAAACAGGATTCCCAGAGCTCGCCCAGTGCTTGGCTGTGGATCTCTGCATCTGCTTCCATCAGTTACTGGATGAAGGTTCTATAATGACAATTAGGGTGGTCACCAATCTGATTACAGGAGATGGCCAGTTCAGGCACCCTCTCCACTATTGCTAGGAGCCTTAATTGGGGTCGTCCTTGTGGATTCCCGGGAGTTTCCATGGCACTAGGTTTCTCTCTAACCCCTAAATGCGCCCCACTCCCCATCAAGATATCTCTTTCATTACTCTCCCCCTCAGTCCCTCCAAACCTGCCCAACTGGATCCCTCAAGTTCATATCCTCCCACCCCCATCCCATCCTCCCTGCCCCCAGTTAACTCGGGTGATCTCTTCTAGTTGCCCTTCCCAGGGCCATCAGTGTGTCCCACTTTGGGCCCTCCTTCTCATTACCTGGTCTCTCTGGGACTCGACTGTAGCCCACCGGCAGGTCTCTCATATATTTGCTAGGCACTGCCAAAATATATCTGTCTTAAAACTGGAAGTTTGTACCGTTTAACCAACATCCAATTTCCCGTCCCACCCCTGCTTCTAGCAGTCACCGTTCTGCCCTATTTTTCTGTTTGACTGTTTTAGATTCCATTTATAATTAGAGACTTTTCTTTCTGCACCTGGTTTATTTCACATAGCATAATGACCTTTGGATTTGCCACGTTGCAGAAAGGACTTTCTTCTTTTATAAGGCTGAGTAATATTCCTTCTTTTTATGCCAGTCATCATTATCTGTTCATCTGTCATTACTTCCTGTTTGATTCACAAAGAATGCTTCAGTGAACACAGGAGAACGGACACATTTCTTTCTTTCTTTCCTTCTTTCTTTCTTTCTTTCTTTCGTTCGTTCTTTCTTTTTTTTTTTTTTTTTTTTTTTTTTTTTTTTTTTTTTTTTTTTTTTAGCTGAGAATCGAACCCAGGGCCTTGTGCTTGCTAGGCAAGCACTCTACCACTGAGCTAAATCCCCAACCCCAATGATGGACACATTTTCAAGACACTAATTTACTTCCAGGAAAGCTGGAAATAAAAATTTAAGTGTCAAAACAATCCAGAGAAGAAACACTAGGAAGTAAACAGAAATGAATCTTCATTTTTGGAGACAGTCACATGCATCCCAGCCAATTCTAATTGGCTATATAGATGAGCTTGACCTTGAACCTCTGATCCTCCAGCCTCCCCTTCTCTAGTGCTGGGGCTATAGTTCTGTGCTTCTAAAGTTCTGAATGCTGTGAATGAGCATTCATAGGCACCACTGTTTTAGAGCTGGCTAGATCACTCATCAGGTAAAGTACTTGCCACCAAGCTAATGACCTGAGCTCAATTCCCAGAGCCCACATGGTGGAAAGAAAACCAATTTCCACAACTTGTATTCTGACCTCCACACATTTGCCAAATTGTGTGCGCACTTGTACACATATATACATACACACATACAAACATACAAATACATGTAAATAAATTTAAAAAAAAAATGTAAGCTTTAAAAAGCTAAGTGTCTTTTGTTTAAAATTATTTTGCTATGGTTCTGGAAACTTTTATGGTTATTTCAGGACTAAATTCTTCAATTCTTTTTTAAAATTAGTTAATTAATTAATTTTAAATTAATTAATTTATTAATTATGTATACAGTGTTGTGCCTGCAGGTCAGAAGGGGGCGCCAGATCTCATTACAGATGGTTGTGAGCCACCATGTGGTTGCTGGGAATTGAACTCAGGACCTCTAAGAAGAGCAGCCAGGACTCCTAACTGCTGAGCCATCTCTCCAGCCTCCTAAATTCTTCAATTCTGTGATATCATAATAATTTTTTGAGACATGATCTCATTCATCCTAAGCTAGCCTTGTATCCTAGAGTGACCTAGAACTTGCTGTGTAACTGAGGAAGACCTTGGGCTCCTGACCCTCCTGCTTCTACCTCTGAGCTTTGAGATTGCAGAGTGTGCCACCACCCTGCTTTTATGCTCTGCTGGGGTCATACCTAGGGCTTTGTGCATATTAGACAAGCACTCTACCAGCTGATTTCCAACCTCAGATTCCAGATTTTTTTAAAAGAAATGTATTGGTGTAGAGTAGGGTTTTGCTGGTGATAGTTCACACACATCCCCATGTAACTCTTTCAGTTGATTATATTCTTGTTGCCTACTTAAGAAGAAACTGGGAACACTAAAATTGTTTCTGTGTAATTTAGTAATTGCTTTACCCTCTGCTATTCCTTTTGCTTACCACAAAATATTCATGTTATCCAGCTATATTTCATAGACCAAGTATATTATTTAACTTCTTCAATATGCCTTTCAAGTTTTATTTATCCTTATTAATTAAATTTGTTCTTAGACCATACCATATACATGTGCAGTACACAGCTCTTTCCCATCCCTCTATAGCTCAATTTCTCCCCACACACCGCATTTTATCCTAGGAAATGCCCTTTGTTTACACAGCATTCTACACAGACCTTACAAATTATACCACATTTTAGAATTTAATTTCAGAGTCTGGGGAAGCCTCTCAGTGCTTTCTGACTTCATATCCCATATAATTTCTCTGGGGTGGCAAAAGGCTCTGGACATTTTAGCTTATGTAGTTCTAACTTTTACTTGAAGCTCTTGGGATGGGCTGATAGAATTAGCCTCAAGATACTCAAATAATACTTCTAATTACTTCACATATATTTTTTACTAAGTTGTAAGCATATGGAGAACATCAGGTAGCCTCTATAATCTGAAATTTTAGAAACCAGGTATACTGTTACACACTCTTTAGGAAATGCTGTATAACCAACACCAGGCAAGACTGTCACTCTCTGGGATGGAGCAGGTCAGCTTATTACCGCTCCTAATTTCTTCTCGACCTCCAGTAGACACAGCTGGCCACCCCATTTGTCCCTGTTCTCCAGCATGCCCTAACTATTCAACATCCTCTAACAGGCAAGTTTCTCAGCTCCTCAGATTCTCAGCCTGTGACTCAAGACAGGCCAGAAGTCACCACTCTAGAGAATATTCGTTCTCCTCCCAACATAAATTATTTGAAGATCTTCACTGAGATGTTAAATAAAATGTAAAAGTACCCACAGGTACCTAGAAATTTCTGATACACTCTAATGGCTTCTGTTCTCAGGACTCCATTAATCCCCATTGTCCATCAGTAAATGAAGACAGGTTTTATGTTTACTGGGACTGGATCTAATGAGAAGCAGTTTACGCTACTCAGAAACCATGTACTAGAACTCATAACTTTAATATCATATACCATTACTTCTGGTTATTATAATATTTTAGTAACTGGGGGAATCTTTCCATATCAAAAGTGAAGATGCATGGACTAAATTTTTTTTACAATAAATTCTAATATTTTATTTGAACAATTTCATATTATTTTGTCTTTCAGTCAGTGTGTATGGTGCTGCAATATGATGGTTTGTGTGTTTTGTTTGTTTTGTTTTTCTGTTGTGTATTTAGTTCGAGCAGTGAATCCCAGGATCAGCAATCTCACTGCCGCAGCTGCTGAGACGTATGCCAATATCAGTTGGGAATATGAGGGACCAGAGCATGTGAAGTTTTATGTTGAATATGGTGTAGCAGGCAGTAAGACATGATTTATTACCCTGATTTCAATTTGGGGGACACATTTTAGGAAACTAAAAATAATGTTTAGGGTTTGCCGTGGACTGCATTGAAAAATAACTTAATCCCACCAAGAGAATCAGAGTCATTTTAATAAAATCATGGTGAACTGCAAGCCCACATATTTCATATATAAATACAAATAGTCTGTTATTAATAGTCAGGGGCATAAGCTCACTGCTATTGTTATTTTTCATATTGGAGCACTTTAAATTGGTTCTGTAAATGCAACATGTAAACAAAACTAATAACTTTTAAGTACACATAAGACAGCTTTTCTTTTTCAGTCTGGAACTTCTAGTAGTAGAAATAAAACTGATAGGTAAGAATTCATTTTACCCAAATTAACCCAGCAAAATTTTACACAAAATTGAAGAAAATTAAAACTGTGGAAGCATCCATGTTGTCTTGGTGTTTTATGGATGCCTAAGTCAGCTCTCTGTTCACATACAGCTATGTCTCCTGGGAGATGTAGGCAGTTTGGGTTTTCAGTAACTCATGAAAACCCATCCCTTCCTCAATGCAGTGGGCTCTGCATATCACAGACTGAATGGCCAGGGAATGTTTGCACAAACATCTGACAAAATGTTGGACATCATTCAATTTCCTGTTCAGGCCTTTATCAGGCAAATGCATGTTTTTACAAACAATTGTCCCTTTAGAAAAATCAATAATTGAGAAATATTGGATCTGTAACTTGGATACATATAAAGACATTTAAATGTATCAAAGATTCATCTTATGAATCTTTACAAACCATTCTCATAGTTCAGCGCAGCTATGTAGTGTATAGCAGTTCTTGATGCAAACATCTCGGCAGGAGCTCAGACATTTCATGAGGCAAGGAGCAGACAAGGCAGTATCCTTTGTATTAAAAAGAATAATGACCATGATGGGCTATGTGCATTTGTGTGCATGCTAAGTGCCCAATAGGTTTCTCTTTGAGGATAGTCTCACTTAGCTCCTCATTTTAACTGACTTATTTGACACAATTAGATCTGTAATAATCTAAAATGCTATATTTAATCATCCTAGATTTTTAATCTTTACCTCAAAGACAATTTTCCTTTCTTGAAACATCATATAACTTCTGGTCCCTTGAAATGTTCAAATTTGTTTTTGTTTGTCTGTTTGTTTGTTTTTGTTTTTTGTTTTTTTCACAAAAATTTCCATAGGCAAAGAAGAATGGAGGAAAGAAATTGTAAATGATTCTCGAAGCTTCTATGGGTTAAAGGGTCTAATGCCAGGAACAGCATACAAAGTTCGAGTTGGTGCTGAGGGGGACTCTGGTTTTGTGAGTTCAGAGGATGTGTTTGAGACAGGCCCAGGTGAGGCACACATGTGCTCAGAAGGAGAAGCCAGCAGACACTCTAGTCAGAGGCTGGCATGGGTGGAGCTTGCGAGGCTGCGGATGTCTATCTGTGGGGCCCTGTTGGGTTGGGTGTTTGCATTTTAATTATGCTTGATTCCTTTTATTAAATGAATTACAAAATTGGGCAAATCTTCTTTCAACTACATTATTGACCAAAACAAATTTTAAAAGACCAAAATGTAATTTCAACTTAAATTGTTTAGATAATTCAACTTTTAATAATTTCCATATTTAAAATTTTTCTGAATTAAATTGACATTAATGTCTGAAATTCTCTTTAGGTTGGAATAATATCTAAGAGAGTCAGAATTCTTTATGTCAAAATGGACCATAACCCAGCAGAACCCTGCAATTTGATTAGATGATCAATACAGTGTTACTAAGTTTGTACAAAAAATTTCTATAGAACCGATATTTCATTTTATTGCAGAAAAAAATGCCTGTTTGTATATGTTTTAGTTTTGGGATGTTATTCAGAGTTCCCTAGTATAAAAAGTAAAGTTTTAAAAAGAAATGTTCATGTAAAATGTAGATAATAATAACAATAACAGATATTTGCTGCCCCTATAGAAAATAATCTCTGCTTACTCAGATTGACACAGCAGCCATGTAGTGTGTGTTCATCCTATGGTTCATACATTCATTTCTGCTCAGTCATGTCATACATTCTTGAGGTGATATTATGCACTTACCCCTGTAGAAACCAAAGGCAAGATGTAGTGTTGTAGTTTCATTAACAAAACATGATTTTTGAAGTCATTTCTTATCATTTAAAAATGCTTGCCCAGGAATAGTTTTAAAATGAGAAAGAAACCAAAGTTAATACTAAATAACTGACTAAATAAGGCTTTCTAAATATACATCTGCTAAAAATCAGTACATTTTAAGAAAAATCCTATTATTCTGTCCTTTCTATTTCACATCCTTTTTCATACATAGTCTAGGAAAGGAATTAATTCTAAAAGGGGAGTTCCAAACAGCTCAGCTCTGTAAGACTTGACAGACCAGAATGCAGACAGATAGAATTGGCAGACCAGGCAATAAAACTCCAAGACCCATCTTCACTGACCCACTTCCTTCAGCAAGGCTTCACTTGCCAAAGGTTTGACAGCCTGTCAAAAGAGCAACACCAGCTGGGGATCTCGTGTTCAAACACATGTGCCTACAGGAGTCACTTTACAGTCAAACCCTTTGAAGCTCAGTTACAAGAAGGCAAAAACCCATAGCTTTCATCTGTGTTTATCTGTTTCTGTCTATGTATGAATGTACGTGTGTATGTATGTATATACCTGCCCACTTGTGATTAGTTAGTCTTAAATAATGGATTGGAGAGATACCAAATAATTTTTCTTTGCTATAAAGCAAAAATTCAAAGTTAGCATTAAAATCTTTAGTCAGTTATCCAGGGAGCAGCCAGTTTTGCATAGCTACTCGGTAGTAGCTATGGGAAGCAATTCAGTTCTGAAAGTCTCCATTTGTGGAAGACAGTGTCAGCACTAATACTTGAACATCTTGCATTTTTATCTCATCCATCTTATTTAATTTGATGATAGACATAAATACTGAAACTATTCATAACAATGCCATACTTCATTAAGAATTTCAAAATCAAGGACTCTTGTGATTAAAATAACTTTGCCATGTGGTTTGGGGCTCAGTTTTGAATAAAAGCATGCAAAGGCCATGTACAAATTGGCAAGACTATTTTGCCAATGAGAATGTAATGAATTTTTTAAACCCTTTATCTATTTTTAAATGGAATGTCCCTAAAGCAGTTTATTATATATTCAGACATTTGTGGATTTGGTATCTGGACTTGTTTTTAGTAATGCATTGTATCAGGACAGTTAAATAGCTTAGTAGCATGCTCACTGCCTGAAACTAGACAGGGCAGACAGACAGACAGACAGACACAGGTCCCTTTCAACTCTTGGGAAATCTCTCGTTCTCAACCTCCCTGGCTTTGGGATTATCATACTGCTTACCTCAGAGGACTTTTGTGAGGATTGAAAGAGATCCTCCCTTCAGTACAGTTCCTAGCATAGATGAATAGTCCAACTTGTTAGCTGCTGTCATCATCACCACCACCACCACTGACATCATCATCACCGCCACCACCACCACTGACATCATCACCACCACCACTGACATCATCATCACCGCCACCGCCACCACTGACATAATCATCATCACCACCACTGACATCATCATCATCATCATCACCACCACCACTGACATCATCATCACCGCCACCACCACTAACATTATCACCACCACCACTGACATCTTCTTCATCACCACCACCACCACCACTGTGACATATGTATGAAAGCCAGAGCTATTTATACTCAAGTTCTTCATGTGCCTGGTTACAATACAGCTCAAAAATCTTCTAACTAATGATACACAGAGGAGCTGTTTGGAAAAGGCTGTTGGCTTCCAATTTATGTTCCAAATAATATATTTCCACTTTCATTTTATTTCTTAAACATATCGCCGGACATTTTTTACATTCCATTTCACATTTGATTTTAACCATTTTATTTTCTGTGGCAAAAAGGACACAATGAAATGCTACTTTCAATGCATATGGAAAACCTGAGATGTGCTTATATCTGCATCCAAAGATCATGCACATCTAACCCAATGGTGAAACTTTTTCAGAAGAAACTCAGATTAAAGGCACAGTGTAGGCATATGTATGAATGCAAAAGAAGAAAATCTTTGATGCTGTTTATGGTTAAAAAATGAAAAAACAAAGGCCTTTAATAAAACATTTGTGCAAACTTATTTAAACATATCTTCGTGTGTCTGAATAGCCACTGATGCTGCACTTTGTCCCATGTGGTTGACACTTTTTCATAATACCTGAACTGTTCTTATGAGCTTTGCATACTATAAGTAGCTGAATAAAGAGTTTCAAATCATTTATTCATACAGAACAGATGGAGATGTAAAAGAACTGTATACATGCAAATGAGTATTTTCTCTTCAAACGGTTCATTTATTCCAATAATGGTTCTATTGATCAAAATGTATTTTAAATTTCTTTGAATAAAAGAGCCCAAACAATAGCAAATACTGGTCCTTTGAGAACAGGTTTGATAGTCTCAGGATTTCCATTCAGAATTGAGGTGTTTTGTAAAATAACAATTCTGGTGTACATTAGTGGCTAGGTTTCTTACATGGGCCATTTCTCTCTCTCTCTCTCTCTCTCTCTCTCTCTCTCTCTCTCTCTCTCTCTCTCTCTCTCTCTCTCTCTCGATTTCCAAAACACTGAAAAAAATAGCTTCATCCTTCCACTGACATTTTAGTTTTCCAAGGTAGTTTCTTTTGAAGAGAAAATACTTGTTAAATGTATACATTCTGTTCTGTTTAAAATTCAGTTTTATATTCTTGGCATACCTCATATCCATTTTATCCCCAAAATAATAGATTTTAATTGGTTTGAGAATGCATTTCTATTGAGAATGTATAGTTGAAGTAAGTGTGAATCCAGTGTTTATCAGGCTGACAGCACTTCATCAAGATTTCTCTATTTCAATTTGTTACACAATGAAAGTTTTTCAGAGTTAAGTATGTAATTTCTTATTAATGATTGGCACATTCCAATTTGAAGTCCTGTTCATGAAAAGTTCATGAAAGCTCCTATACTGTGGCAATTGTTTTTAATAAAGAGACCGGCATGGCTCTCACCTTGCCGTTAACCTGTTCCTACCGATGCCCTTGATTTGTTTTGTAGCAATGGCAAGCCGGCAAGTGGATATTGCGACCCAGGGCTGGTTCATAGGTCTGATGTGTGCTGTCGCCCTCCTCATTTTAATCTTGCTCATCGTCTGCTTCATTAGAAGAAACAAGGGTGGTAAATATCCAGGTGAGAGGGGCTTGGAGCGCTTCCTAATGCTGCAGATAGATCTGCTAAACTGGAAAGAGTGACGGGGGCAGGCTTAAGAGCAACATAGCTTCTTAGAGCCTTACATTTGAATTTCTTAATCAAATTACTTTGACCCCTCTTTATATTATGCATACTGTCATGGATCATAGGGTACGTGGAGAAATACACCAGCCAGGTCTCCAAGGAAGCCTGCTTCCTTAGGACCCAAAGGGTTATGAACACTGAAGTAGGACCTAAAGCCACTCTACAGGAGAAGAAGGGGGCAGCATGTACATTTTCCCAGATGAAACACAAGAACTGGTGTGACATTACATTACCATCCCTGTAAGGTTGATGGATTTCTATCTTCTTTGCTTGACCATTTATCCTTTGATTAAAAACATTTATTTTTCAAAACACTGCAAAATAGCATAGTTACAAAAGTGTTTGTTATCATCAATACACCAATAAATAGACTGGAAAATATAGAAGAACTATGAGAAACTTAAAAATCATTTCCTCACTGGGGGGAAAGACTGAAGTAGCCTGATGTGTTAATCAACACTGATCTAGTAAATATCAAAGCATACTCATGGCCATATTAGATGCATGGTTACATGGTATCTACTTATGTAGAGATTATCTTTCCTCTTTGTCTCAGCTCACTCCTGCAAACATTGAACAAGGAAGTTTAGTGTCAATGGATAATAATGTTACTTCAAACTTTTCAGTTAAAGAAAAGGAAGATGCTCATGCGGACCCTGAAATCCAGCCCATGAAGGAAGATGATGGAACATTTGGAGAATACAGGTGAGCCCTGGTTCCTTCTGGCTCTGCCTTCCCTGCCCCACTAAACACTACCCTCAGACACTCGATGAGTTCTGAAAGCAGAACCCAGTGAGCAGTGGGCCCTGCCTGGCAGTTACTACTTTAGAGGCAAGTCCATGTCAAAATATATCCATCCTTCTTGATTAAAATATTACAACTAAAACATTCCACTAAAAAATAAGAATCCTCATAAAAGTTTTCCATCGTAATGTTTAAGAGTCAGAATATATTCCATCCATTATTTTATTTATTTATTTTTAGAGACACAAGCCATGCATTCAGCCCAGCAATTTCATTGTGTTGCAGTAAGAGTTAGAGGGACCCTGCACAGCCTACAGTGTGAGGCAAACATGCACTGATAAAGCCAGTGTTAGCAGGACTGCTCTGTGCCTTTGTTTCATTTTATTTTTGAGATTGAATCTCACTATGTAGTTTGCACTGGCCTGGGATTCACTACGTAGGCCAAGCTGACTCCAAATTCATAACCCCACTCCCTCAGTCTTACAAGTGCTGCAAGAGAGAGAGAATAGATATGTGTGTGTGTGTGTGTGTGTGTGTGTGTGTGTGTGTGTGTGTGTGCTAGACCAAACCCAGAGCTTTGCACAAACTAGGCAAGCACTCTCCTACTGAACTACATGCTCAGCCCCAAGACGTTTTAATCTCAGATTTATAAAATGCTTTAATAATACCCATCTCCCCGACTTTTAGTCAATCGGGAGTAGGTTGTTTTAGAAGCTGTTAATTATTAAGAACCACCATAGCCATTCAGGCAGTACATTAACTCACAGAATGCCAATACCACATTCTTGATTTAACTTCATATTAAGAAAAACATTTAGTATAATCTATCTACCTTCTTTTAAATCTCTTTACATGAAGCTATTCTTACCTAGAGGCACTAGGTCTTTCACAGAGAGAAATGATTATTTTAGACATCATTAAAAACAGAGTAAGTGGGCTGGAGAGATGGCTCAGAGGTTAAGAGCACTGACTGCTCCTCCAGAGGTTCTGAGTTCAATTCCCAGCAACCACATGGTGGCTCACAACCATCCGTAATGAGATATGGTGCCCTCTTCTGTCCTGCAGGGGTACATGCAGGTAGAACACTGTATACATAATAAATAAATAAATCTTTAAAAAAAAAAAAACAGAGTAAGTTTCATCATGTATTTAATGCTCTGAAAAAACTCTATTTATGAAATACCTTTTATAACATAGGGAGGTTTGTGTGTGTGTGTGTGTGTGTGTGTGTTGGCATAACATGTAATCTTCCAAATATGCATGAAGCTCATATTGTGGCTTTTTTCGACAGAAGAAAATACTTTTGGGTGAAATAAAAGATTCACTATTGTGATTTCCAAGTCACCTTTGCATCAGGTACTACCTGCCTCTGTAGCTCATTTTTGGTATTTCCATGTCAGTATCACTCATAAAGGACAACCAGAGCCAACATAGGAAATGTAAAATGGATTCAGGAAAACTGTATATTTCAGTATGAGTTTTCATAGCAGTGTCTATGCAGATGTGAGCATGTCTGGCCTCCAGTGTCTCAACACCTACACTGTTCCCCTCCTCAACAGAAAGAACCAATGCTTTCTAAAAGCTATCAGAATTTCCATAGCTCACAATACCAGAACAATGTCTTTCTTGCAAGGGTTATGTTGATGCCAGATATTGGATCTGGAGCTGAAAGTGTTTGAAAACCTTAGACAGCACCCACCTACTATGACCAGTTTTCCATAGCGCATAGAGCAGCCCACAGTGTGCACAGTTCAGGGCAGCTGTGTCTCACTCTGGAGGAGTGGAAATCTTCGCTGGTATAACTCACTTTTCTACCTGTTTCTCCTGCACACAGGTGAGCTGACACTAATTAAAGGACATCCTTGTAAAGTTCATGTGGCTATGACCTCACACAGGATATGCACACCACTCCCTTGTGTATTGATATGAAGCTACATCTTCAATATAGAAAAATATATATTTGCATGAATTGGAAATAAGCCATTGCATTTCATACATTCTTCATATTGTGATGGATTCATATTCTTATGCTTAAGCAAATATGGCAATGTACTGCTCGTCTCAAATCCCTTAAAATATCAGTTGGCTATTATATTGATGTGAAGCCAAGACGCGGGACAATGTGACTTTGAGTGACTATGCTAACACCACTAAACCTTAATTCAAGTCAAGGTTGTGTTTTATGAATTAGCTTGGAATTGAGAGGCTATTAATTTTTCTTTCAACTTAGCTATTACCTCTGATTCCTTTATGATGCCTAATTTGTATCTGTCTCAATTTTCATCATCTAGACAAATTTTCAAGCATCTAAACATCTTCAGAGATTTCTTTTCTAGTTTTGTGCTCTCTATGGGTGACTGACAACTTCCAGCATGGTTCTGTTTTCAGAGCAGTACATAGCAAGTGTCTGGCTTTTACCTTCATAGTCACAATTTGATTTACATCTACTGGCTCACATTTCTTTGTCTCAGCATTAATTCATGTGTGTGCTGTGTCTGTGAAGCGTTTTCAAATGGCTGTCTTTGGCTTTTGCCAAAGTTTCTCATGATAGAGAAACTTTCCATTTGGGCCCATTGAATACAAGCCCATTTGGCAAAAATACTTGTCACTCATGGAATGACATTAATCCTGGAGGATCCTAAGGAAATAAAGTTCTGATGAGTGTCTTCAACTCAATCCACAACTTGGTGGTGTAGTTTTGAGTGAATTTCCAAGTTAGTGAGAACAATCCTTCATGAGAAATCGCATCTCCCAAATTCCAGGACATTGCTGTTGTCGATGTGACCTTGTCCTTAGGCATTCAGATACTTCCTCAGCTTTATTCCCTTTGGTTCTTTCCATTTAAGCCTTTTGAATCTGAGAGTCATAACGAATGAAAACGGTTCCAACTATTTATGGAGAATTATTTGTTTTAATGGTACATTTGAGTGTTATTCTCTTCCCTAAATCACCGGGGTCCTTTCTCTACTTTGCACCTTCTAGAAGTTTTGGGCTCTGTATTTCTTATTGATTCTTACTCTCCTGCATTCTGAAAATGAACTATAATGCTGGTCTCATGCTGACACACAATTAGGACTATTGTTGAAATGTAAATTAATTCCATTTGTGTTTCACACGTTCTCCAGCCTGAGGATGGAACAATTCTACATGGTTGGCTCCAAGCCAGACAAAATGTTATAGTGCAAAGAGGGATGGAACTCCCATAGTGGCCAAATCTGATTTTTTTTCCATATGCTATATGCCCATACCCTGACTCCAAGACCCACCCCTAAGCAGCTACGCTCTCTCAGAAGCCTGCAGCTTTCTTTGTTTGTCTCTTTAATTATACAGACAGTAGGATCTGCATCCTTACTAGCATATAGAAAAATCAAAGAAACAGTGCAGCCAAATATGTAAGTATTTCCTTATTCTTTAGATGCATTCTCTTTAAAAACAAGAGTGAGCCTAGGTTGTAAACCATATGCCTGTGCTATGTGAACCATGAACCATGATTTACTGCCCAAGTGGAGGATTGTGCCATGGTAATCTTGTCGTTCATGTGACCACAGCCTGCTGCCAGCTTGCTAACTCTTGCTCAAAGCTTGGCTGATACAAGCCTGTGGTGTTGCATTTGTTACATACTTCAGGCTTATTGTGCTCATAAATATGAACTGGTTGTAAGTATATAATGATGAACTCTTATAGTATGCCAGCATAAGGTTTGGGTGCATGGACGTCAATAACACTGTTGTATCATTTGATCATGGTACGATGGTTGCTGCTGGAAAATCAAATGTAATTATAGATTTATTTACTTGCTTTTATTTTAGTAAACATTTCATGGGTATGAACCAGGCACTACTGGGAAAGACATGAATGAACTCCCTAAAATATATTCTTAGTATGAAAGAAAGAAAAATACAAGCCAGTGCTTTGTCTGCTGTTATAATATTAAGGAGGGATGAAAAATTTAATGTTAGAATTCTAAAGCATTTCTGAAATATTCTTGATCTCTTCTATTGTGGTTTTTATTATGAATTTACCCAAAGGATATTTACTGAGTGCCTATTATATGCGTGACCTTAGGAAAATTGAACGTAATAGAATTTGCTCCCTCACTGAGAGATTATAATCTAGTGAGGAGTACAGAGAACTACCAACAACTTGGTGGGTTGTGTGAGAAGTGTCACTTCTTTTTCCCATCATATTGCTTGATACTCCTGGGTAGCTTTCATTGGTAGTGCTGAAAGCAGCCAAGTATGGCAGCCCATGTCTATACTCCTAGCACTTGGGCGGCAAAGGCAGGAAGATGAGAAGTTCAAGGTCATCTTCAGCTACATAGCAAGGTTGGGAGTGTTAGGCCAGCCTGGGCTACGTAGACCCTGTTTTCAAAACCATAGAGAAGGAGGAGGAAGGAGAGGATGAAAACAAGGAAGAGGAAGAGAAGGAGGAAGAGACAAAGGCCATCCTTACCATTATTTCTGATTCTAGACAGAACACTTCAGCATTGGCCATCAAGGATTCTGTTCACTGTAGTTTTCATGTAGGCATGCTTAGCCAGATTAATAGAACCATTTCCCCTTTCTAGTGTATTTAAGTTATCTTCATCTGAGTGGGTGTTGAACTCTATCATATACCTTTTTCTAAATCTACTGTGATGATCACAGTTTTTTTTTCTTTCTACAAAAGTACAAGTGGTAAATTTCATATATTATATTTTCATACTAAATCAAACTTGCATTCCTAAATTTGACCCAACTTGGATATTGTATTTTATCTCTTCAGTGGTTGGCTACATTTGGCTTGTTATGAGTTCAGGTCTCCTTGTCCATGTTTGTGAGTTGCATCAGCTCCATAGCTTGACTTTCTTGTGGTATTTTTGTTGGTTTTACTTACCATGGTCATAAAAGTCTCATAACATTATTACAGAAGTGGTGGTTCTGACATGTACAAACTCAGATCTTCACCCGAGCATGTTCTGCTGCACAGTGAAAAGGGGTAATGCCAAGCTTCTTATTTAGGCCAGACATTCTGGTGCCATCATCCTCCCTCTGTCTCCCTAACCAATCCATCAGGAAGTCCTCCTTGCTCTTCTTTCCAAAATATGACTACAATCTGAGCATTTTGTTTAAACATCTTCAACATTCCACCCAGGTCCAAACCACAGCCATCTCTCTCCTGGATAACAGAAGTAATCCCGCCCCCTGCCCCCACCCCGACTCTATGGCAAAGCTTTGCAGACTCACACTTATAAAGAGCCCTGGGTAAATGGTTTAGATTTTGCAGCCCACATAGTCTTAGCTGGAACTCTGCAATTCTGCCAATGTAGCAGAAAAGGAGCCAGGGGCAATACATAAATCACAAATAAATAAAGTGGCTCAAGTTTGCCAGAATTTACCAACCCCTCCTCTCAAGGCCAGGCTACTACTGTCAACACTTGATGGCAGAGTTTGTGCCTTTAGAGTAATATAGGTCAGACCGCAGTGCTCACCAGTGGAAATACCCCCCAGGGCTGTTGCGGTAACGCCCCTGCTACCACCACCGTTCACCATGTCCAAGCCAGGGGCTGTGGATCAAAAAACAGAGACAAGAGACAGCAGGTCATTCGCCTCAGCAGAATGCGGAATGCTGTTTATTGAAGGAGGGAGGAGTCCTTAAATACAGGCTTACAGCACAATGGGAGAACCCAGGAGGGCAGAAGTTTGCTACAGATGTTCTACATTCTTGCATCTAAGCTGTTTATGTCCAGTATGCAGGATATACAAACAAGGAACTTCCCTTAAGCATTCAGGAGGGTAGAAACTGGCAGGGAATCAGCATAGGGAGGACAGATGGTCAAGGTCAGCAAGCAAGGCAACAGCTACACAAAACAGGGGCCAGGACCCTACACAGGGCCTCCATCTCTTGAACAGAGGCTCGTCAGTGTCCAGGGAACCTGGGCCTCCAACTACCTTAGAGTAGGTACTTCTAGTAGACAGAGGGAAGACTGGATCAAAGAAATGGCAAAATGAACATGTCCTATAATGTATTCCTTAGCTCATTAGTTCTTCTAAGCAGAATAATAGGTGAAACTCAGGTGGCAAAATCCTGTTTATCATTGGACTCTTCAGGGGCATGATCATCATAAGTATTTAAGCAAAGTATATAAGTTCATAGCTAAATCTCAAAGATGCCGTGTAAGCTGTTTTTATAAGTTGGGTTGTGTAGGTGTTATGCCCTCTGAAATGCCCCCCTCAACAGGCCACCCCAATGAGCTCTGATGTCACCAAGTTGTATAGATAGTTCAGATGGCAGTGTGTACTTGTATATTACCTGAACAGATTGTTTTGTTGTTGTTGTTTTTTTTTTTTTTTTTTTTTTTTTTTTGATAGCACATGAAAGTTTCAACACATTCTTCTTGGAAAGAAAAGTAAGAGATTGCTAGCAGAAAGTATTACCAAAGGAGACACACTTATTTGTTTATCTTTAAATCTTTGTAGCTTGACTAGAAAAAAAACAGTTTTACTAACAATGATCTTAACATCAGTCATTAAGGTAACACTGAAGTTACAGTGACCCCTTGTCACATCAAGTACATCAGGACTTTTATTTAGTTCAAGTATTGTGCATCATTTCTATTTCACAAGGGGTTGTTGCTGATAAATTTTCTTTTTTGCTATTTTTCCCAAATGTTACCCGTTAAGGAGTCAGTCACTGAACCTATGCATATGACATGTCAGTGGATGATCTGAAATTCAGTGACCTATGTGGCCATGTTAGTGGACATTCCTAAACATAGTGAATACTCTTTTGCTTTCAGAAGTTGTGCTTAAGGGTTCAACAAAGAAATAAGCAAAATAATAATAGACTCTCATGATGCTTTGCTTAAGTGCAAGCCTTGGACATCCTCAGTGTATATATAGCACCTGTTAAGCAGAAGACAGAACATACTTAATTGTGAGTTTGGAAGCATTCACCCCCTTAAGGTCTTGAGAGCATGCTGTTTATGGTTCAAATATAGTGCTTTTAAGTGTTTGCCTTTCCAAATTAATAAATCTTTACCCAATTGACCAATAAATCTTCAGAAAAAAGATACTGTGACCTATATCAGTATAAGGACTGTGCTTTTCTTCTTAGGCTGTTCTCATTTGTTTCCTCTGCCTCCTTTTAATGGATTTCTAGGTCTTTTGAAAGGTAAGGCGGAAGTTCACAAATCTGGCCTGCACTCAGTAACAAAATTATTTACTGCAGGATTTTGCTTCTCCTTCTGGCTCAGGAAAAACAATCCATATTTTACATGTAACCAAAATCATGCTCCATTCACATCCAAGGAATCAAAGATGTTCTACAGTAACACTAACAGTAACACATTAACTTGCCCCTGTCCTGAGCTCTGTCCTGCTCCCTTGAATTGCAACAGGGATGGTTTTCAGCTATGCTCAACCCTCCTTCTAAAGCTTGTGATTGTTCCTGGATTGCCTTCTAATCAGGCGTCAGAATCTCTCATTTAAATTAGCACGCACACTCGGAAAGCCATCCGCTCTGCCGCAGACCATGATTCAACCATTTCTGTGCCTGATTTCCATTCCAGCACCACCCTAGCCACTGGAATCCACCTGGCAGCTAGATTTGGCTGCAGCAGCTCAGGACTCCATATGCTTTTTCATAATTTGCATGCACAGTCTATAAAAACAAGGCACTTTACCTAAATGCCAGTCTTACCGAAATAGTTTCTTTTTTCTTTTTTCCTTTTTTTTTCCAGCGATGCAGAAGACCACAAGCCTTTGAAAAAAGGAAGCCGAACACCTTCAGACAGGACTGTGAAAAAAGAAGATAGTGATGATAGCCTGGTTGACTATGGAGAGGGGGTGAATGGCCAGTTCAATGAGGATGGCTCCTTTATTGGACAATACAGTGGTAAGAAAGAGAAAGAACCAGCCGAGGGAAACGAGAGCTCAGAGGCCCCTTCACCTGTCAACGCCATGAACTCCTTTGTTTAAGTCTTTAAGCTCTGCGTCAGTGTCCCATTTCTCTGGAATGTTTTTCCTGAGCACTTCTCATCCCTCTCATCCTGTGGACATATGGGTAGAAAGGATGTTTTCTGCTGTATGTGAGTATTATGAGAACAAAGCAAGAACATAACTCGGTCAAATGATACGTTAACATGAACTGGGGTACAAAGTGAGTACTTTTTTGTTCAGAGTGGGTTTTCTCAATTTCCTTGGAACCGATTAAAAACAAAATTCAACATCCTCAATAGATCACATTATTCCCTGTGTGGGATACAGTTCAATAAGATGCATGAAACCTACGGTACAGAGGACACACCTGTGTATGTGATTGCGATGTGGTCGGGTACTTTGTTGACACTATGCGCTGCCGAACCCTGAATATAAATTCCGTTGTTATTGTGGAGAGTGTTACTGTAGTGTTCTCTAGAGCTCCAATGTCTCTGCGGACATTGTTGTGGAACTCGTGACTATGTCTAGTTGTCGTTAGTCTTTTCAGGAGACTGTTAGGAACGGTATGTACAATATCTACTTGCTACATGAATTAATTATGTCAGGTGCATCTGCTAATGCTCACTGAGACTCTGTTACCTATCCTTTACTCCTGTTACTTCCTAGGCTTCTTAACCTTCCAGGTTACGGTGGCAGTATTCCTCTTCTTACACTCTCTGTGTTCAATCATCTGGGGGCATAAACATTGCATTATGTGACACCTTCTGGCATTTGTGCCATCCTGAAAGAATTGAAGACAAAACTCTCAAGTTAGATTTCAAGTTTTAATCCAGAAAATGCAGGGCAAGACACATGCAGCGCCTTCAGACATTGAGCATCCCCTGGCTCCTGCACTCTGCATGGGCCAGTCTGGGCAACTCCATCCTGTGTTATTGCTGCCGTTAGAAATAAACCTTTAAAAGGCAGAGATAATGAGAGCCAACAGACATGCTGGAAAATTGTGAAAATAAAAAGTTTATTTGAAGGGGCTTTCCCCGATAAATGTCAAAAACAAAGAAAGCTTTGTCATTGGATGGATCACCTGGTGGTTTTGTGGTCTTTTCTGGTTTCTAGCCAAACAAGTCACATTGAAAAAGAAAAATGGCGTGGTTGGAAATGGGTGGAAAAACCAATGATTGTAGAACTAAAAACATACAACAGCATGCAAACAGTGATACACTACCCACTATACCTGTATGAGCTTTCAAACTCGGCAGCCTTCAGCAATGTGTGTGCAAGTTACCACAGGCACACTCCAGAATCTGCAAAATCTGGCAAGCGCTTAATTAGGCCAGCAGTCAAAGGGATTACAGCTGCAGTCTAGAGAATAAACACACATAGCCTATCACAGTCATAAGCCATGTGTGTGAAATGGCTTTACCTCCAATATAAAAATCTATGACAGCCTATGGTTGAAAGAATGCTCACTTTCATTTGCCAATACATTGGTTTCTCATAACTTGCATCAAGTTTAATTTTAAGTAAAGCTTTTTATATGTAGATATTCTGTTGAATTTGTAAATATACATAAAGTGTAGAAGCTATATGCTATAGGTGTTACGTGCAAATAAACACGCAAGCAATGTTTATGTTCTGCTGTGTGAGAAGTAAGCTCATTAATTAATTCAGTGTATGGGACTGAAAAACATCCAAATGCCTTTTGTGGGTTTATTCCCTCTCCTTTTTGCTGTGAAACTGAAATAGTGAACTTTTTTACCCACTGTTTCAGCCAGTTTCTGGCTGAAATCCTCAGCATTTTGCCAATGGAGTAGAGTAGGATTGTCACTTGGCATCTCTGCTGCATACAGGGAAGCTTGTTTTATAGTGACCCCAAAGGAGGTGGCCCTAAGTATTCTCACGTCTTCATGCTTCCTTTCCACAACCCAGCCTGCCTATTGGAAATACAGATAATAAGACAGCCTTGCCTAGACATCAGAAAACACAAAGACAAAGGTTACTTCAATGTTTTCAGAGAAAAACAAATAAATGCACAGTTTCTGCTCTTCCGTAACTACAGATGCTAAACGTCTCTGTGCACGAAGAAGTCACCTTCATCTGTAGATTACTGCAGATTTTGTATTAAAAATTAAGTGTGGTTTCCACGTCCTTCCCTGTTTTGCATCTACCATGTTCCTAGTGGAGTGGGAATGCCCCAGTGTATGTGACTGGTATAATGATCCGATAATCTGTATACAGAGCAGGAAAATGGGACCAGGTTGCCATCAGAAAGTGACTATTAAACAGTCTGGATAGCACGAGTTTTAGCTTCTTCAAACCTGTATTTCTGAAGATTTTGAAGAAATTTTGACTTTTTTTTGTTTTATTTTTTAAAGGCCTAGGACATTATCACAAAACTAAACACGAGAATTAATAAGAAGCATAATCCAGACATTTTAATACAAGGTTAGGGGCTAAGCAAAAAGAGATAGTGGTACCAGTCTTTTGAGAAAAGGAGAAGAAATCAATCATGTTGTGTCCTTTCTTTAAGAAGGCCAATTGCTGGTGCCCAGTCAGTGATGAACAGTCCATTTCTCCAGCTCGGACCTCCTCTTTCCTGGACCACAGTCAGGCTGTATTTCTTAACATGGCTGCTTGATGAGAGAGTTTGAATACTCATATGTGTTATAAACATGCCATCCACTTCCTTCTCTCCACCTTCATTCTGTCTCCAAGCTGTATAGGCGTGCAAACAGCCCAAGCTTAGCAATTACCCACATTCCATCACCTGCCCCTTAGTCACTGGCCCCTGGTCCCTGCACTACAGCCAAGAGACCCGCCTTGCCCTCTCAGTTTTTTAGATAACACCTTATAAAGAGACCTGGAGATGTCAAATAGAGCTCGGTATTCTTCCCACAGAGGGCATATTGGCGGCTCTCTCTCAGACCCCCCTTTCTCCCTCGCCACTGTGAGCCAGATTAACAAACCACAGCCGCACTCTGTGGCAGAAGGGGCTGTAAGACCATAAGTATGACCTCAGAAAAATCTGGTAGTTGTAAAGCGGTACAAACCATCTTGTTCAGGTGGTTTTAACGACTTTAGAGATAAGGAGAGTCCAGGAACTCAGGGATTCTCACCCACCGAATGAATCGCTCCCGCTTGAGACGTTGCTACAGCTGACCACCAGAGGGCGCCCCGTGCTTTAGTCTGCGCAAAAGAAACCCACTAGAGAAAGCCGCCTAGGGACACACAATCCTAATCATTTTGGATAATCAAAGGATGGCCTGATGGTGCAGAAAATGATCGCCTGCTGCAACAAAGGAGACGGGACTGCAGCTCTCCCTAGTGAGTTCACAGTTCCCAGAGAGGAAGCATGAGGTGTGTGAGCCCTTTGCATAGTGTTTTTTTTTTCCTTATTGGGCTGCAGCCTGGGTGGGACAGGAGAGGAGTTGCCCCGGAGTCCACTGCCCCCCTTTGTCAGGTTGGTGTGTGTGACGATAAGGGAAGGGTGTCCTTAAAATGGCCTCAACCCCTTTCTTCAAGAATACTGTTTTTGTCTGGCATTAATGATTTGATGTTTGTTATTGAATAGATCACACACAGAAGTGTTTTAAACACCACCCACAGCTCTTATGACTCACGGAGGAGAAGACGGGAAGAGCAGAGAATATTACTGCAGGATCTGTACTAAATAGTGGCTCGGTGGGGTGGAAAAAACAGTGGCCCAGAGAGAAGGATGCGTATTCCAACTCCGCCATCTGCTAGCTTTGTGGCTGTGCAGGAACCCCTCCTCTAAGCGTTCCATGCCCTTTTTCTCAGTGAGATAATGATGGGGCAGATGATGTCCAATCTGATCTGCCTTTCCTCTTTAATCCTGTGGGTCCTAGTAACAAATAATCTGAGCACTTGCTAAAGCCGGGAAGAAACACAAGCAAAACCAGGTGTGAGTGCCGCTGCCCCGGGGCCTGGAGCCCAGTGTGTGAAGACAAGTATGACCAGATAACCAAGCGCCTGGGTGGGTACAAGTCCACAGTTGGGAAAGAGCTCAGAAGGGAAACATGAGCAAGTGGTAGTGCCATCCAGGCTGGACATGGTGGTCAGGAGAGAGGCCCCGAGGAACGAAATGTGAGCTGAAAGGTGAAAGGCAAGGAAAAGCCATAGAAAAGCAAGGGGACAAAGCTGGCCAGGGCCATGTCTGCATGCCTGCCTAGGTGTGGAGGCCAGTCTATGCTGGGCTGAGGACTGCATGGCAAGCTTCTGTATTTAGTCGAGAAGCAAAGGAAAGTGTGGAGCAATGGAAAGGGTCAAGGAACTCCTAAGATTAAGGGCAGCAGTTTAAGCCGTGGGGCTCAGAGCAATCTGCTAAGGGAGAGGAGCGTGAACAAGAGGGTTGAGGATGGCACATCCTCCAGAAGAGATCCGATGTAGTGAACAGAAGTGGGAGAATGGGCCTCCCTGGAAGACCAGTGACCAGGGTCTGCAAAGCAGGGGGCTGTGTTGAGCTGGAAGTGAGGGAAAGACTGCGGCAAGAATGAAAGTAGAATGTTTCTACCTGGGTCTGGACACCTCCTCCCTGACAGGTGCCACCATCGATCGCCCCTGCCCCTACTTTTTTAGGTGTCTACTGACTTTCTAACAGCTCAAAAGTCTCAGAAACAAACACACCTTCACACCAGTCTCCATCTCACACCCCTTCTGTTACCAGTTGTCCTCCACCTCATGGTCAAATGCTTGAAGTAATAGCAGAAAAGGTATATGAGGGTAATTGTAGAAGCCCCTGTTGGCTGGACCGTACATCCTTTGACTTTCTGTGGCTGTAAAACGTCCCCAGTCCCACCCAGCATGTTCTGTAGACCATGCCTTTCTTCAGTTCTGAGTGTGTGGTTCATTATCTCAGTGGGTGACTCAACAACAAAAGATAAATTTTTTTTTTTGTCATAGCTGACTCACTGAAATCACCTGACAGTTTTAAAAGCCTGGTGCCTGTTCACCCAGGCCCACAAAGTCGCTGTTTTCATTATCTGAACTGTAGCTTGACTGTCACTAGGAAAGGTCCCCAGACGATTCTAATGTGCAGCCAATGTGGAAACCGATGTTGACCAGCTTATCCTTTGCTACTGTGTAAGTAGTCACGGAACAGTATTTTAAACAGACTCCTCAAACACAGCCCAAGGGTGAATCTCAAATTCTCTTCTGTGCCCACATAAAATGAATCTAGAGATTCAGGTAGAATGCTCATACATTGGTGGTGGAAATATAAGATGGTGCAGCCACTTTGGAAAAGAGTTTAGCAGTTTCTTTAAATATTGAATATAAATTTACCATGTGACCACAATTCAACTCTTAAGTCTTTCACCCAAGAGAAGTGAAAGCCTACATCTAGCCATAGGCTTGCATATGCATGTTTACAAAATACCAATCATAACTGCTAGAAAACAACCCCAGTGGGTATGAGCAGGTGAAAGCTGAACAAAATGAGTGTATCATATGCATAGATGGTGTAGCTCCACAGTCAGATTAAATACTACTTGGCAAGTTATGTGAAGGATTAATGAAAACAGCAATGTGAGAAGACTCCAAAAAAACTTCAGATTTTAAAAGTTAAGCACAAAGCTCACTATTCTAATTTACTTGAAATGTCCAAAAGGGCAAAACTGTGAGGACAGGAGGTAGATTTCTGTCTGGGGCTGAGGGAGGTGGAGGCAAGGGTTCATGTGAAATTGGTGATTGCCTGAAGTACTAAAAGGTCTTGAGTCTTATAGTTAAAACAAGTGAATTATGGTATCAAGTGACATCTCAGGAAAGCTTATATTTGTCTGAAGGGTGAATAGAGTTGTGTGTAAATGAGGTTTAACAGCCTCACACCATGGACACATAAGCTCCTGTTCCTCAAGGATGCTGCAAGGCCATCCACTCCAGGTATTCCCCAGAATGACAGCATTGCTTGTTAGAATCACATTCTTGACCTGTCCCAGATCAAATGGTTCAGGAACTCTGCAGGTATAGACCAGCACTTGTCTATCAAAAAAATCCCTCTGATTCCTAACACACTAGCTTGTGTGGAACAAGACACTCAGCCTGTGAGCTAGCCTCTCTCCTATCCCATCATGAGGCAGGGGAATGGCTTAGCTTTGAAATTAAAGGAAGAGAGCAGGTATTCTTCATAACCCCCCCCAAAAAAAAATCAAACAACAACAAAAACAAAACAAAAACAAAAACAAAAAAAACACAAAAAAAACTTCAAAGACTAGTTTAAATGCCCATAATAGGTAAGTGGTTAAACAAATTTTTTAAATGTGCACCATGTCCAGACCACCACTAAACAGTAAGTACAACCCCTGGTACAAGGATCTCATGCCACCAAGTGAAAGGGGCCAAACCAAAGGTTTTGTTCATATAAAACATTGGAGCAGCTGAGACTTTCCTACAAGGACAGGAAGCAGACTGTGTTGGCCAGGGATTGGTGTTTGCAGAGGGATTTACCTCTGGGAGGCAGAGAGAACTCTTCTAGAGGATGGGACTAGTCCATATTTTGATTGTGAGGATAGTTATATGGGTATTCGTTCATCAGGACTCAAAAATTATATGCTTAGACTGAGTGTGCTTTGTTATATATGTTGTATCTCAATAAAGTTGATTTTGAAAGGAAAATAAACTGGACACAAGTGACTCCTCCCCTCACAGACTCTCTTTCTTTCTTTGGACTGCTCACCCCAAGATGGGGCAGAGGAGGGGGGACTCTAGTTCTGCCTTGTCTTCATGTGGGGGACCACACCTGCCTTTTCACAAGTCTGTGGTGGCCTTCCCCCCACCTGCTTAGGTGTGCATGGTGTTGTAGGTCAGGACAAGGTTACAGAGCACACCCAGACTGTGTTGGTTGGGTGACCTCAAGGACCCACATAAGGTAGAATATGAGCATCCAAATATGAGTGGCCATCAAATTCAAGATCTACAGTTAACCATGGAAATGAAGTAACATTTGATTTTCATTCATGCACTTGTTACATTTGTGTTCTCTAGTCAGCTCGACTCAGTCCCTGAGAGCCCTGCTGACCAGAGTCACCCTGCGTTTGTTCTTCGCACTGTGGGTATGGGCAGCTGGTCCTGACACAGAGGAGCCTCCTCAGTACTGGCTCAGTGACAGGCCACCTTTGGAGCCTTCCTGAGGTTGGACCTTTTACATCCTTCTTACCCCTTCCTGAAATCACTGCAGCCTCTTTTAAGCAACATCCTGCCTCCTAGCTTTCAGAGTCCCACCTAAGTGCGATCTGATTGACATGGCAAAAGGAATCCTCATTTGCTTCTTCCTCTTCTTGGAAGTTCTTTCTGTAGGTCCCTGAATGACTCACTCCTCATTCTCCAGGCTGCATAAGGATTATGTGTCTCACACTGCCTTGTCTACAAACGGCATCTCCCCCCCTCTCCTCTCCCCTCCTCTCCCTTCCACACCTCTCCTCTCCCTTCCCCACCCTCCTCTCCCTTCCACACCCCTCCTCTCCCTTCCACACCCCTCCTCTCCCTTCCATACCCCTCCTCTCCCTTCCACACCCCTCCTCTCCCTTCCACACCCCTCCTCTCCCTTCCACACCCCTCCTCTCCTCTCTCCTTCCCCTCCTCCCCCCTCCTTCTCTCTCCCCTTTCCTCCCCTCCTCTCCCTTCCCTTCCTCTCCTCTCCCCTCCCCTCCTCTCCACTTTGGTTCCTACCTCCTTCCCTCCCTCCCTCCACCTCTCCCCTCCTCCCTCTCCCTCCCTTTGTCTTTCCCTATGTGCCCCCCCACTCCTTCTCTCTCTTCTGTTTCTCTCCCTCCCCACTCTCTCTCTCTCTCTCTCTCTCTCTCTCCTCTCTCTCTCTCTCTCTCTCCTTCACCTCTCTGCTCCATCCCTCACCCTTTACTATATGAAGGCATGGAGTGAATGAGGCCATCCGCAAACCAAGAAGAGAGGCCTCACTAGCAGTAGCCAGCCAGCCCCTCAATTGACACTTCCAGCCTTCACATTTATAAATTGCACTGCAATAATAAACTGGTAACCTGTGTTTTATTATGGCTGCCCAAGAACACCAAGAAATAATCTTTAGCTAATTATAATCTTTTGAATTTTGTTGCCAAATGCAAACAGCCTTGCAATGTTTGCCTGGTTTATATTTCCAGCATTCCATCCTTTTTATTTGGCATGAAATTGCTGTGGTTGAATAGAAAGGAAGAGGAAAAGAGCAAGCTTGCCTTCAGTGCCTGTTAAATGCCAAGCACCATGCTAGGCACCACGTACACCAACCACATTTCATGTTCTTACCAACCGGTGAGACAACATTCTTTTTCTTCCCAAAGGTCACACAGCTGGAGAAGAGATCTATCATGAACTCAGCTGTGTTTGACTCCATAGTACAAGCTCTTTCTGTTTGTCATGAAATCTAAGCTATACAAAGTAGAAGCATGATGTTCAAAACTGAAAGAGAATAAGCCAACATGTCTGTCTAGTTGTAAAAGAATAGTATTTCAGGATGGAGGGCTGCTATTTCCGAAGGCCAAGAGCCCCTCAGTCCAAAGGCTACCCATGCCAAGACAGGAACATGTCTATGTAGGTAGGTGTGGAAGGAGCCCTGTTTTGGAGGGACCTGTGCCCAAGCCCGGGAGGATGGAAGCGTGGAGCCTCCCATCTCTCTCTTTCGATTACAGTGTGTAACAAATAATGTAAGCTCTCAAGATCCTCCCAGTACTGAAGGCCATGAGGCCAGCAGATGTTATAGAAGCAAAGCCAAGGTTTCCTTTCCTTCTCTCAGAGTTGCTAGAGGTTGTCGGGGGTGTGTCTGGATGATGGCTTTCCCTCTCCATGGAAGGACACATAAGAATGTGGAGGTCATGCCTCCAGCTGGCAGACGGGGGCTTCAGATCTCAGTCTCGACTCACTCAGCTAAGCACAGCCTTACCCAGTCTGCCCTATAGGGGCCATGAAGGGAAGACAAGTGAGCACATCTGGAGTGTGGGCTTAGCTTCTCAGCATCTAACTACCCCACGAGAGAACTGGTACTTCCATGGAACAATTTTTACTCCTTTAGGCCCATTACAGATCCAGTGTCAGGAGAGCAGCAAGAGCAGAAGGCGCTGTCTCTGACCTACAGCACCTCCACTCTGGAGAAATTAGAGAACTGGCTGGCTTCATGCTCACAATTACGAGTCTAGGCCCAAGTGCTGTGATAGGACATAGACTATGGTTTCAAAGACAGGTTCCACTGTGGGCTTAAGTAGAGGAGTCCCAGGAGAGGAGGGAAAAGAAATGGATAGAACTTGAAAAGGAAGAGGACAGAAAGAAGAAATGATAGACAGGACAATGCCCCACCCCAAAGATGGTCACATTGTGAGGTGCTAGAGGTCTAGGACTTGAGCATCTCAACTTGGAATGAAAGGCAAGTGGTATAACTCAACACAGTCCACCTGGGTAAGTGAGAATTTAACCATGGTTATGCTGACTCCTCCTTTTGCTTCCACAATATTACTCTGCAGGCCACAGAGTAAGGGTGTCTGCTTTTGAGGGACAGAAATCTGTGACCAGGACGATGGTAGGTAGAGGCTGTGTCAAGTTGCTTGTGTTCCCCAATCTGAAAACACAATTCCTGAGTCATCTCAGTGATGACAGATCACACAGCAGGAAGAGGCTAGAGAGTCACGCCCAAAGACCGTGGAAGAGAGCCCACAGGTACAGAAAGGAGCTCATGCACCAATGGGACACTCGAACCACTCAGGAGTGCTTAAAGCTGGGCCTGGGAGTGGCTCAGTCACCAAAGTGTTTGCTGTGCATGCTGGAGTATCTGGGGTCAGCCTCACAGCCCACAGACAAAGGACTGGGCACGGAGGCACACACCATGACCCAGTGCTGGAGAGGTGAAGACTGGTGGGTCTCAGGCCTAGCTGGCTAGCCAGCTTGCCTAAGCAGCAAGTCCCAAGCCAGAGGAAGAGCTGTCTCAAAAAACCAAGTGAACAGTGCCTGAGGAAGAATGACACCCAAAGTGTCCTGTGACCTCCACATACTGCACACGCACATGCACACACACACACACACACACACACACACACACACACACACGTGTGTGTGTGTGTAGAGAATTCTGAAAATCTTGTTCCTTACCCTATTTGCTTCTCTCAGCTATTCCCATACTGATTACTGAGTATGACCGTTGGCTTTTCTAACAGTGCCTTCTGGGAGTGAACGTTCAGAGTCACCAGAAACAACAAAATTGTGCTCTGAAGAGGTTGTAGCTCCAACAGTGGCCGACACAGGAGACCACGGAAGAGAAGCCAAGGTTCCTCACCAGAAGGACAAAGCAGAAAAACCTGAGGATTAGTGAGGATGGAAAGACAGGCTGGAAGGACCTGGAACCCTGAGAGGAATGAACTCGTGGAAAAGAATGTGAAGGGCACTTTTGGAATCTGTGTGACCTGCCTGTCCCTGTTCAGTTTCGGACATCGGTGGCAACTGGCCAGGCCTCCTAAGACGTTATACCTGTGGTCTCAGGAATGTACGTACGTTCCACCTTCTCCAAGCAGTCCCTCTTGTCAATCCCAGCAGGCTGATCATGGCTTCCACCCCACGGAGTCCTTGCTGTGCCATTTTCACTGCTGGGTAATTAAAAGAAATGTTGCTTTTTGTCATTGTATCGTATAAGTCAGTGGGTAGTTAAATACTGGTGTGGAACGCTCTGATGTGCAGATACTCCTGTGACCCAGCATGAGAGAACAGTCATTCAGCTAACACTGAGGTCTGAGGATACAGTGTAGCCAAGACACAGTCCAGCTAGAAGATTTACCACCAGGCATGGAGGAATTAGAAAGGCACAGCTCAGCTGGTGCTGCCTTTGCAAATACATGCAGGGCATTGTGTGCACCCAGAAGAACCTCGCCAGACTGGACAGCCAGGGAATGTGCCTGCAGGTAATGCTGAGAGCCTAGAGTCATCAAATAAACCACAGATGAACCAACTTCTAGAAAAGCCTAAGAAGTATTGAGGTTTTCTGGGCAGGAAGACATCTTCACAAAAAATGAACCCTGCCTTTTCTGTAGAGACCAGTGGTTCTCAGCATGTGGGTCATGACTCCTCAGGTTCCAATGACCCCTTCACAGGGGTCACCTAAGACCATCAGAAAACAAAGACATTTACATTATGATTTATACGAGTAGTAAAATTGCCGTTATGAAGTAGCAACAAAAATAATGTTATGGTTGGGGGTCAGCACAGCACGAGGAGCTGTGTTAAAGGGTCGCAGCATCAGGAGGGTTGAGAACCACTGGTCTAGAGGATGAAGATTGAGCCGATCCTTCCTTTGTGGTGCAGACAATGCAGTGACCGGAAGGATCAGTTAAATACTTACAGATGTTCAAATTTGTTTCTTTGCTTTGCTTTCTATCAAAAATGCTATTATTATTCTTATTTTTTAAAACCACTGAAAAAATACAAAAACCCTTGCTTAGCATGTAGGCCATAAACATTCGGAGAGTGGGCCAGACAGTCCCTGTGGGTTGTGGATTTGTGCCCCTGACCTACATGAAGTGGGCAAAGCCTGACATGCAGTGCCAGGATGTGAGAGATGAGTGTTTTTAAAAGACAAAAATCACAACACCCTTACAAATAGAAAGAAAACATTCACCAAAGATTTGATGTATTTCATTAATTGAGGACCCAGGAAAATGTTATAACTAATTCAAAGGAAAACATTTTTGGGGGTGGGTGGGCAGCGCTAAGAATTGAATCTAAAGCAACACTCTGCCACTAAACTATAGCCGCAGCTCTAAAGGAAAGTATCTCTCTCTCTCTTTCTGTCTCTGTGTCTCTCTCTGTCTCTGTCTCTCTCTGTCTCTGCCCTCTGTGTGTATGTGTGTGTGTGTGTGTGTGTGTGTGTGTTTGTGTGTGATGTACACATGCGTGCTCACCTCTGAACATGCAGTTAGAGGCAAGAGAAAAATGTCAGGTGTCTTGCTCTAGCAGTCTCCACCTTATTTCCTTGAGTCAGGGTCTCTCAATGACCCCAATGCCCACACTTTGGCTAGGCCAGTGAACTCCCAAGATCTGCTTTTCTCCAGCCCACAATTCTGAGTTATAGGCAACATAAGAAATCCTGGAATCCATTGCTGAAATCTATATGACAATGATCAATTGCATTTCTAAAGGACACAGTCTTCATTTCCATGGACAAGACTCATCTTCATTAATGGCAGTATCCTGGGACTTCAGAATTGTAAAATAAATCCATGAGGGACTGATACAAATAGCAAGTGTATGCTATAGGAAAGGTACCCAAGAACCTCCCTGTTATCTCCAAGATTTTTTCACCATTTCTTTGGCAAAGTCCAGCATGATTGAAGGGAAGGGCCAGAGGACTGTTTTTTTGTTTGTTTGTTTGTTTGTTTGTTTGTTTTTCATTGCTGGTGATGGCCCCAACCTCCTGGTCTTCTATACCCCTCTCTACTTTCTTTCTGTATCAGCTCATCTTGGGAGAATCAAAGTCAATGCCTATTGATCATGGGCTAGTTATTCAACCCCTTTGTGCCATAGTGTCTTTCTTCATCCATAAAATGAGAAAAATTTAGTACAAACCTCAGGATCTATATAGGGATTATATTATATGCCAAGTCTACTTCTTTTGCTGAAAACTTTGAATGTTCTAGAATGACCTATACAAAAACCCAACATTCATAAAAACCAGAATTGAAGAAACCTGAGCAGCCACCACGGGCAATGAGAGTTGGGAAGGTGGGGTTGATGTTGACTGGCATGTGGCTTTAACTGTTATTTAACTCCATAGATTTTTATTTTCCTTATGTTAGAATGAAGTGTTAGGACTTCTCTCTCAAAAGTCTATGCTGGGGCCTCTGCTCTTTGGCTATATTAACATTTTTTGCACAGAAATCACAGGTTGGCTTGGGAAAGAAACGTAGTTGGTAGAGCCCAGCAAGAACAAAGCTCTGGTTTAGAACCTCAGTACCACGTAGACTGGGCATGTTGGCACAGCTGAAATCCCAGGAGGGATTACACTCAGGATGCAGATGAAGGAAAAATTCAAGATCATCCTCCTTCATAGCTAGTTGCAGGCCAGCTTGAATTTAGTATTTATGTATAATAAGAAAAGTGAGGTAGAAGAGAGAGGGATGGGGGAACAGTAGAAAAGAAAAGGAAAGAAAGAAAGGAGTGTTGACAGCTTTGCCATGTATTAACAACATTAAACTTTAGTACATTTTAGCACTTCCTATAAATATTGAGCTTTATTTTTAAATATAAGAAGGTACATTTAAAAGAGAATTATAAAAATAATTATAAAAAAATTATAAAAATAAATGGGTGGACCCGAATCCCCTGCTTTCCCTTAAATGTTCTGCTATAAGTGAGTTTTTTCTTTGTGCCACCTGCAAACAAAAAATGAAATGGAGACTTATTATTAATTATGAAAGCTCAGCCTTAGCTTAGACTTGTTCCTAACTAGTTCTTAAAACTTAAATTAGCCCATATCTTTTAATCTACATTCTTTTATGTGGCTTGGTTACTTTTGCTCTGCACTGCCCATCCTGCTTCCTCTGCATCAGGCTGGCAATCACCCTTTCTTCCTTCCAGCACTCTCTCTGGCCAGCAGTCCTGCCTATACCTCCTACCTAGTGACAGGCCATTTAGCTTTTTATTAAACCTATCACAAGATCACATTTTCACACAGTGTAAAGGAATATTCCACAACATTTCCTCCTTTTTGTCTAAATAAGAAGGAAAGGTTTTTAACTCTAACATCATAAAACTATAAACAATAAGAACAACTATCAGGTAAGAATTACATTCACAATGTCCAGTCCATTTGTATTCAGCATATTTGAAGAAAATACCCTACTATCCATCTTATCTTGGTGAATTCAAAGTTTTATACCTAATTTACTTTAGGTCATAACTAAGAAAAACTGTAACTTAACTATCTAGTCTTCAACTCCATCAAAGACCTGAGAAGGATAAAATATTACTTGACTAAACAGGAAGTATAGAGCAAAAAACTTTCAAAACTAAGAAATGATAGAAACATTAGAGTGACTGGACAGTCACCTAAAGGTTCCTCTGTAACATTGGGGCATCCATTTTGGCCTACAGGCCTAGGATATCTGACAGTTTTTTCTGTGAAGCAGGAATTTTTGAAGCATTGTCCTACCCTGTCTTGGCAAAGTTTAGCAGTCACTTTCTTTTGTGTCTTGCTGGTCCAGTTTGGACAGCATGCTGTCAGCATTTGAGGAAAGGGCAGTTTCTTGCCCAAATGGCTAGCTTTGCGACAATAAAATCATACTCCATGTGGAGGTTCTTCAATGTTCATCATCATTTTTTGAAGTAAATTGGTGATGCCAGGAGCAGATGTGTCTCACTGTCATAAAAAGCCATATGTTATTAAAACATTTTAAATGCCATATTCAGGAGGTCTTTGAAGTGTTTAAAGATCACTTATCTATCTAAGATATATTTCTGTATGACCTTGAAAACATGTCTAACCTGACTATAAGTTTTATTGTTATAGATGCTAACTAATAACCTGTCTTTCTTATTATCCTAAATAACTTTCAAGGACTAAAACTTTACATTACATTTTTAAATGAGTTGCATAGGTATAATACTTTAAACAAGAGTAGAAACCTATATACAGTATAACAAAAATAACCTTAAATTTGTTAAAATCAATATACAGAAATCCATACCAAAGTAAAATATTTGAGACTAGTGGTTGTTCAAAAGTAGATTCAACAATTATTGAATTGTTCCATAATTTCTATAATGTTTCCTCCCTTTCCCTTCAGAAAGAAATCCCTGAATCTAATCTCTTTTGTTTAGTTCTTTTTTCTTGCTGACCATTACCAATAACAACTTGTAACAAACCCCCTAAATGATGAACTCATCCATAACCCAGAGAATGTTCAAAAAACATCCATCCCACCTACTGGGAATGTGGGTGTCATTTTCTCTAGACTGCTTCCTGTTGTCTGGGTGCTATGGTACCTTTGGGGGACCCTGAGAAAAACTGAGATAGTGCTCAAGTCCTGGGAAAACTAACCATAACATTTGTTTTCCAGTTTCTGTGAAATGGAAAAGCACAAGGCTTACCTGTGCTGGCTAGAATAGTCTGTGAGGCTGGACCATCTCAGCCAGCAGCCTTGAAACTGTTCTCAATGTAGACCTCTGAGGAAACTTCAATAGAGGCACTCTGAGAGGCTGGATCACCTGGGCCATCTGTTTTCATTGGTGTCTGGTCCCCTTGCTCTGAAAGGACACAAACTTTCAAAGATAACATACATATCTGCATTAACCCAAGTATGGATTGTGTGTTGTACACAAGCCAGCCAAAGATGATTTTTTTTTTTAATGTTTGAGCAGGTAGAATATACATCACATGACTTGTAGTTTTTCTAGGTTTATTTCTTTATGTCTGGAGCCAGGACTTCCAAGGGGTCTCCCCTGATCAAACCTGATCCTCTTTAATTTTGAAGGAATTCATAGTCTTTTGTTTTCTGTGGAAACAAAAGCATAATCTCTTCCCCTGAGCAATAAATTTTTTTACTTCCATTTTAAAGTTGAGGCATTCCTAAAGTATCTAGGCTGGTTAGATTCAGTAATCCCTTCCATAATCCAATATTTCTCAGCAGCTGTTATCCTTTGTTCATTAGCATTAAAAATTTTAAATTAACAAAGCACCATATAAAGTTCAAAATCCTTGTATTATATTTTCCACCCTTATGTCGCTTACTTTTTTATATTACTTTACTTTTTAAAAATACTTTATTATTTTTAAACTATTCATTTTTTATGGGACTGGACATTGTGGATATAATTCTTTCCTGATAATTGTTCTTATTGTTTATAGTTTGTGTTAGAGTTAAAACCTTTTCTCTTTTTTTTAGACAAAAATGGAGAAATGTTGAGGAATATTCCTTTGCACTATGTGAAGATGCGTTACTGTGACAGGTTTAATAAAAAGCTAAATGGCCAGCAGCTAGGCAGGAGATGTAGGCAAGACTGCTGGACAGAGAGAGAGTGCTGGGAGGAAGAAAGTGTGATTGCCAGCCCGATGCAGAGGAAGCAGGATGGGCAGTGCAGAGTAAAAGTAACCAAGCCACGTAACAGAATGTGGACTAAAAGATATGGGCTAATTTAAGTTTTAAGAACTATAGAAAGGAGTCTAAGCTAAGGCTGAGCTTTCATAATTAATAATAAATCTCCATGTCATTTTTTGTGAGCTGGTGGACCAAAGAAAAATCCATTTACATTCTGCAGTCTCCACCTACTTCTGTCACTATAACTGGGTCACTCTGAGGCAGACTCTGAGGTGTGATGGAACAAGACAACCTCAGGCCTGGGCTGCACAGACCTTCTCCTCCTCCTCTGCTACAGGGAGGAATTGGGGAAGCTGTTCACTGGGAAACCCCAACAGTGAATCCACTCTGGTTCTCCCCATCAGTTGACATCATTGCTATCAGAGAGGGTCTTCCACATCCTCACTGTGGGAGGAATCTGTTCAGGCAGGCTCCACTCACTGGTCCTTGCTCCTATAATCCTTCCTCCCTCTCTTCAACTGAACTCCAGGATCTTGACCAAGTGCTTGACTGTGGGTCTCTGCATCTGCTTCTATCAGTCACTGGATGTAAGTTCTATGATGACAATTAGGGTACATATAAATCCGAGTATAGGGGAAGGCTAGTTCAAGCACCCTCTCCACCATTGCTATGAGTTTTAGCTGGGGACATCCTTGTGAGTTCCTGGGGTTTTCTCTAGCTGCAGATTTCTCCCCATCCCCTTAATGGTACACTCTGTCAAGATATCTCTTTCATTGCTCTCCCTCCTCATCTCTCACCTGACTCGGACAGCTTAAGCCCTCAGGTTCCACCTCCCCTCCCCTCCCCTCTACTCCCCCACTCCCAGTTTATGCAGGAGATCTATGGAGACCCACAGAGGTTTCCTAGTAAGAACTTACTCAGGATTCAAGAATCTGAGCTTGCTTTACCCAGCAGGGCTGCATAAGGGGATGATTTCACCACGGTTGTGGTTATCAGGTGTTTGGAAGGGGCTACACTGATTAAGAAGAGTGGTATAGGTCAGCATAAGAAACTGTATCTCAAGAAGTACACAGTTACATATTTGGAAAACACAAGTACTTGTGAGTAAAACACCATGTGGTGTATTTGCAAAAAACAAAACAAAACAAAAAACCTTTACTTCTACTGTACCGAAATTCTGTTTTCAATGAAGCATACAAGTTTATTCTTACACTCTGAAGTTGCTTGCATCAGAACAGCATTGCTTATGGTCCTAGGAAAAGCAGGTTCATGAAAATAGTGAAGACAGCCGGGCAGTGGTGGCGCACGCCTTTAATCCCAGCACTCGGGAGGCAGAGCCAGGCGGATCTCTGTGAGTTCAAGGCCAGCCTGGGCTACCAAGTGAGTTCCAGGAAAGGCGCAAAGCTACACAGAGAAACCCTGTCTCAAAAAAAAAAAAAGAAAGAAAGAAAATAGTGAAGACAGTAGTACTTTATAACAGGAAGGACTATGCCACACAAATGATGCATGACACAAAGTGGTACTGGAAGATAAGCTGTGATTGGTTTATACAAAAGGAAGGCATATGAGTTTCCTATTGTAATGTGCACCAAGGCACTGACTGAATAAGAATAGAATGAGAGAGTTCAGCTTAATCTATAACAGAAACAAGGCACAACAGTATCATGGAAATCAAATGCACAAGTGACTAAAGCACCTCATAATGCTGTATTTGCAAAATGTACTATTGTTCTTCAGCAACATTTAAATCCTCTTTACAACTAAGCATGTAGGCTTACTGTTAGAATTCTGAAGTTGCCTGCAGCAGAGCAGTGACACAGATGTGTTGTGGAATATTTATTCGCACTGTAAAGATATGTCCCTGCCTAAGGCACCTTCTGATTGGTTTCATAAAGAGCTAATGGCCAATAGATAGGCAGGAGAGAACAGACAGGACTTCCAGGATCATATTTGTTTCTTTGTTGACTTTAAATTTTTATAATGCTGATGAGCAAAAGGTGAATGCTGCTGATACACATCGGATTGTTTTAAAAACTGATAAATTAAACCAACCTATATATTTTAAGAATGTCTTAACTTCAGATTTGAAGTCAGGAAATATGTTACATTAGGGAAGAGGTTATTCCTTTGTTTCCACAGGAAACAAAAAGCTATGGATTTCTTCAAAATTAATTAAGACCAGCTTTGATTGGAGGAGGCCTCCTAAAGATCTTTGCTACAGACACAAAGGGAAAAAAAACAAGAAAAACTACAAGACAAGTGACATATTAGCTGATCCTTTGACATGAGAACAACTCTGAGACTAGATGAGACATGCATTCTTTTATATGACATGGGTAGAAATTTATATTACAGTTTGATTATACAGTTCAAATGAACTTATAAAGATGTTAGATGATTAAAATTTTCAGTCTTCAAAGAAAGACATTGAAGAAGATATAATGTTGTGGAACATTATTTTCAAGATGTGTTACATTTGTTTATGCTGTGGAACATTTGTTTTAATGATGCAAGCATGTGTTGCATTATTTTCTGTTGCATTTTGTTTAACTATGTAAAGTTGTGTTACTGTGCCTGTCTAAAACACTTGATGATCTAATAAAGAGCTGAATGGCCAATATTGAGGCAGGAAAAAGGAAAGGCAGAGATTGCAGGCAGAGAGAATAAATAGATGGAGAAATCCAGGAGCAAAAGAAGGAGGAACAAGAGAACAAGGAGAGGAGGACTTCAGGGGCCAGCCACCTAGCCACTCAGCTACACAGCCAGTCATGGAGTAAGAAGGAAAGAAAAACTATATAGGAATAGAGAAAGATAAACACCCCCAGGCCAAAGATAGACAAGGTAATTTAAGTCAAGAAAAGCTGGCTAGCAACAAGCCAAGCTAAGGTGGGCATTTAGAAGTAAGAATAAGCCTCCATGTGTGATTTATTTGGGAGCTGAGGGTGAGCCACCCAAAAGAGTCAAAGAGTAAAAAAAAAAAAAAAACAAACAAAACAAAAAAAAAAACCAATATAAGAAGATGGAAATATCTCCTGTGCTCATGGATAGGTAGGATTAACATAATGAAAATGGCTATCCTACCAAAAGCAATCTACAGATTCAATATAATCTTCACCAAAATTCCAACACAATTCTTTTTTTTTTTTTAAAGATTTATTTATTTATTTATACAGAAGAGGGCGCCAAATCTCATTATAGATGGTTGTGAGCCACCATGTGGTTGCTTGGAATCAAACTCAGGACCTCTGGAAGAGCAGTTGGTGCTCTTAACCTCTGAGCCATCTCTCCAGCCCCCCAACACAATTCTTTACAGGCCTTGAAAGGATAATTCTCAGCTTCATTATGGAAAAACAAAAAATCCAGGATGGGTAAAGTAATTCTGAACAATGAAAGAACTACTGGATGTCCCACCATTCCCACTTTCAATTGTACTACAGAGCTATAGTAATAAAAATCCCATGGTATTGTCATAAAAACAGATATATTTATTAATGGAATCAAACTGAAGACCCAGATGTAAATCAATGCACATATGAACATCTGATTTTTTTTTTATAAAGAAGCAAGGAATACACTTTGGGAAAAGACAGCATCTTCAACAAATGGTGCTGGTCAAACTGGATGTCTGCATGTAGAAGAATGCAAATATACCCTGCAAAAAACCCAAGTCCAAGTGGATCAAAGATCTGAACATAAAACCAGATACACAGAGCATAAAAGAAGAGAGAGTGGGGAATAGTTTTGAACACATTTGCACAGAGACAACTTCCTAAACAGAACACTGATTCCGCAGGCACTAAAATCAACAGTTAATAAATTGGACCTCATGAAACTGAGAAGCTTCTTTAAGGCAAAGGAGACAGTCAATGGGACAAAATGGCAGCCCACAGAATAGGAAAAGATTTCCACCAACTCCACATCTGATACAGGGCTAATATCTAAAGTATATAAAGAACTCAAGAAACTAGACATCAACAAACCAAATAATCTCATTAAAAATGGGGTACAGATCTAAACAGATAATTCTCAGTAGAGGAATTTCAAATGACTGAGAAACAAAGAAATGTTCAACATCTTTAGTCATCAGGGAAATGTAAATCAAAACTACTTTGATATTTCATTCTACATATGTCAGAATGGCTAAGATCAATAACATAAGTGACAGCTCATGCTGGCAAGGATGTGGCATAAAAGGGGAACATCCATACATTGCTGCTGAGAGTGTGAACTTGTACAACCAGTTTCCTGACTAGTTTTATGTCCATTTAACACAAGCTATAAGCATCTGAAAGAGGGAGCCTCAGTTGAGAAAATGCCTCCATAAGACTGGGTGTAAGGCATTTCCATAATCTGTGATTGTAGGTGGGGCCATCCCTGGGATGGTGGTCCTGGGTTCTATAAGAAAGCAGGCTGAGCAATGCCATGGAAACAAGCTAGTAAGCACCATCCCTCCTTGGTTTCTGCATTAACCCCTGCCTCCATGTTCCTGTCCTGTTTTGAGTTGCTGTCCTAACTTCCTTCAATGACGAACCATACTGTGGAAGTGTAAGCCAAATAAACCCTTTCTTTCCTATATTTCTTTGATAATGGTGTTCCATCATAGTAATAGTAACCCCAACTATGACAGCCACAATAGAAATCAGTATGGTGATTGCTCAGAAAGTTGGAAATCGATCTACTTCAAGATCTAGAGCGGTGATTTGAAAGAAAATGCCCCCCAAAGGAAGTGGCACTATTAGGAGGTATGGCCTTGTTGGAGTAGGTGTGGTCTTGTTGGAAGAAATGTGTCACCGTGGGGGTAGGCTTTGATGTCTCTTTTTTCAAGCTTCACTCAGTATGACAGTTGTTTGGTTTCCTATTCTCTACTGGTCAAGATGTAGCCAGCACCACATTTGCCTGCATGCTACCATACTCCCAGTCGTGATGACAATGGATTGAACCTCTGAAATTGTAAGCTACCACCTCAATTAGATGTTTTCTCTTTAAGAGTTGCCATGGTCATATTGTCTCTTCACAGCAACAAAAAGCCCTAACTAAGACATCGACCTATCCCAGTTTGGGGCATATATCTAAAGGACACTTCATCCTACCACAGGGATACCATGTTCATTGCTGCTCTATTCATAATAGCCAGAAACTAGACAAAAACCTAGATGTCCCTTAACAGAAGAATGGATAAAGAAAATATGGTACATTTATTTATACAATGGAGTATTACTCAGCTGTTTAAAAAATGATATCATGAAATTTGTAGACAAAAGAATGGAACTAGGAAAACAATCATCCTAAGTGAAGTAAAGCCAACACAGAAAGATAAATATGGTTCATTTATGGCCTTATTCAGCCTTCATCAGAGAGGCTTATTCCTGCAGCAGATGGGAACAAATACAGAGAGCCACAGCCAGACATTTTGCAAAGACAGAGAGAGGGAGAGAGAGAGAAACACATTGGAATGCACCGCTCTAAAAAAAGTCTCCATTCAATCCTACCAACCCCCCAGAGCTCAAGGGACCCAAGGAAGAGGAGGCAAAAGGGGTGGGAAAGACAGAAGGGACAGGGAACAGCAGGAGAGCAAGGTCCTCTAAAACAACCAAACTCACAGAGATGGAAGCAGCAATCACAGGGCCTACAGGGGTCTGCCTTAGGCCCTGTGCATATAAAGTATAACTTTCAGTTCAGTACTTTTATGGGACTCCTAGATGTATGAACAAGTGAGTCTCTGATTCTTGTTGGCTTGTTATGTCTGACTTAGATATGATTTTTATCTTATTATATTTTATTGTGTTATGTTGTGTTGTTATCTCTGAAGCCCATTATTTTCTTATGAGAGATGGAAAGGAAGTGGATCTCAGTGTGGGAGGAAGTGAAAGGAACTGGGAGGAAGAGACGGGGAGGAAACTGTATTCAGATTATATTGTATGAGAAAAAATCCATGGTTAGTAAAAAGGGAAGAAAAGACTGTTAAGAACACTGAAAATTGTAGTTATAGATGGAGGTATCATTGTATAAGACAGCAGAGAGCACATGAGATTATTGTTGTAGCACTGCACCAGGACATTGACTGAACAAGAATGGAATTGATTTTCTCAGCACAATCATCTGTTCCTGAAGAGGTACACAAAAGCGTCTTTAGAAAACAAACACACGTGTGAATAAAATACACCACATTGGTGGATTTGTAAAATTCCCTGTTCTATTGCAGGAAAATCCAAATCCCATTTCCAATGAAGCATTTGGGTTTTTCTCATACAACGCTGAAGTGGCTTGCATCAGAACATCAGCGATGTGTTCCTAGGGTAAAGCTCATTTGTTAAGAACACAGCAAAATCTGTTACATCAACCTACCACAGAGGTGTACTGGATGAATGAATGATTGATTGACAAAAAGCAAAGCACATGGGATCATCATATCACTGCACTAGGACGCTGAAGTAGTACACAGTGTCATCTTTGGAAAACACACAAGTTAATACTGCACAATAGCAATACCATATAATGTCATATTTGCAAAACAAACAAACAAAAAGCCTGGCTTCTATTTGTTGCTTTAGTCCACTCTACTGATTGCACTCATTCCTGATTGATGCCTCCCTTCTAGTCACAGATTCTGTTCGAATTCTAGTCCTAGGAATCTCTAATGCAGTAATGCAAATTAAAAAATAAACAGATACAGAAATGGAAGCCAATTGCCAACCACCTCTTGATACAAATCTGTGCTGGGTTCTTTAATAAGCTTTTGCAAAGATTGATGGCTCTAACTAGTAGGGATGAGTGAATTCATTCATTCAGCTAGTTGTGAGATGCTTAAGGATCTGTGCAAGCCTAAATTTTCCCAGAGCTGGCACTGTGATGGGCTAAGTAGTTCAGGAACTCTGTTCAGGATATGCCTGTGAGGGAGTCATCAGGTTGAGGTGCAGATCTAGCCACTATGAAGGAAGGAAGGCAAAGTTAGGTAGAGACACTCAAGGTGGCTACACAGTCCCAGGCAGGTTAACACGGTTGCTGGAACTCCACAAACCATAGTTGGGCATTGAAGGAGACCATTGTCTCCCAGGACCCAGCAGGCTTCAGTGTCCTGGTCTTTCTTGGTCTTATGCTGGAAGCAGATGAGAGGAGTGGCTTTAGTACAAGCACAGGGGACTTTTAACAGTCCTCTAGAGTAGTCACACATTTTGAATTTACTATTCCAGCTAGTATGGTAACTCCTGTTCTTCTAAAGTGCAGAGGCACAAGGGCATCTGTGGGACAGAGAGTTGTAAGTCCACATATTGTAACAAAGCATCATTGTCCCCTAGCCCACTGGATGACTATGAGAGTCCGCTGATAACTATGAACTTACTCCGTTTTGAGCCATCCCCTAATAACTTGATCATTTGGTAAAGTCAGAACTGAAAACTAAGGTTCTTGGATCCTAATTCAGCATACCACACAGCATCTTTAGATGATAACTCATTTCCCCTTGAGGTTCTTATTCTGATGGTTCTCATTGAGGTTGGTTGCTCTCTCTAAGACTGGCTTGTAATTTCACCTACAGCCTCTGGGAACCCAAGAGGACCAGGCCCTGCACAGTCTCACCTGTGCCTTGCTCTTTCTCTTTAACATTCTCTTATCTCTCTCTGTTTCCCAGTAATCACCCCTACTTCTAATAACAATTCTGGCTGTGTTCTCAATAGTTTGGATCTTCTCCCTTGACCAAGAGTCTCATCAGGTAGGACAAATAGGAGCAGTCTCCCCACTAGACACAGCTTGGGTCTCCTTTGCTAAGACACCCCACACAGGAATGCTGGGACATATGACTTGGTCACCCAGAAGAAGAGGTGACTGATGTGCACACAATAGGCTTTTGGGTTTAATGGCCTTAAAATGCCTTCCAGCGAAACCCTAGAACTTTAGTCATGGCAGGAACATATTCTCCCCTGCGGCATGGAACTAAATTAGAGAAATGTCATAAAACTGCAGGGCGAAGAGTAGTTTGATTAATTAGGAGTGCATCACAGCATACTTTCAGCACACCTGCTGCGTACTAGCTATGTGCTAGCTTTAAATAGCCCCTGTTCCCCAAGGAACACTTGAGGCTCCATTCATTTACTAAAGGTCCCAATTTTTCCCAGGGGCTCCAGTGGCAGCTGGTCACCCCCGGGCCCTGGAGGCTATCCTTGTACAGGATGAGAGTCTAGATATTTCTCATTCTTGTTTTCTTTGCATGCACCGGGATGTAGTCTGTGCTTCCTATTCTGTTTCTGCTGGGGGGAACATAGGTGATACAGAGTTTCCTGCATGGGAGAACTGTTTTTTACATAAGATGACTTCTGTTTTTTTTTTTTTTTTTTTTTAAAGGCTATTGAAATTTTTTGATCAAACAAGGTAAGTCCTAAGGCTGAGAAGCACAAATAACAGTGGCACCTCCCCATCTTTGAAGAGCTTGGGAACAAGTTACCGCCGTTTCCCATGCAGTAGTAAATTCAATCTCAAGCTCATCTTGAACAGTGGTGATATGCTATATGAGAACACCCACTTTGTCCGCAATCAAGTATGCTGTACCTAATAAGATTTCCCTGCTAATATTTATACAGTACTTACTATGTCATGCAGGGGCTTCCTGAAATCTAACATAGCACATCCTATGAAATAAATGCTATTATTAACCCACTCTGGCATGTGAAGATATAGAAGCACACATATCAATGGGTGGTAGAGCTATGATCGGGAGTCTGTACAGTCCAAATTCCAAACTCTCACTCTGGACTATTTTGTGGGACTGACAGGTATTCTAATAAGCACACAAAGGAATACTTACTCAGTTAAATGTGATAAATGTTATGAAGCTAAATTACGAGGTGCCATGCAACAATTTAATGGGAGCTTTGAGAGCCCGAGGAGTGGGAAAAACTTAAATTGAGGTCTGAAGAAGGAGTTGGAGGAAGAGAGGTGCTGGGAGAAAGTGAGAATAGGATGCTGGACAAAGGGCATAAGGCAAAGTAGGAAGGGAGAGGAAAGAGCTGCACTTTGAAGACCTGGAAGATTCTGGTTTCACTGCTGAGTGAAGAGCATGAGCAGCATGGAGAGAGAGGTTTGGGAGAGAGGCATAGGTGGGACTTGCCAGTCAATATTAGGAATTGTTTTACCATAAGAGCATTGTGAAGCCACAGAAGGGAAGGTCTGGGAATGTAAAAATTCGCTGCACCTCCTATGAGATGAAATGTAGGGATTGAAAGCAGAAGTGGGGGATTGGGAAGGAGATCTCTTCAGGAGATATATTTAAAGAAAAATGATAAAGCTTAGAAAGAAAAGTTAACACAGGGATTGATGGGAATGGAAGGAAGGAAATGTGGATGATACCCAGGTCAGTGGCAAAATTCTTGATGATGGTCAGTCCCATTTCCTTAGAGTAAACATGAAAGTTAAACAAGAACTGGGTGTGGTGGGGAATGCCTCAAATTTTAGCATTTGAGAGCCTGAGGCAGGATGTTCATGAATTCAGACTTGCTGTGGTTACATAATGAGTTTATGGAGAGCTGTGACTATATGGTAAGACACTATTTCAAAATGAAATAATAAAATAAAATTAAAATGGTTGATGATGTGGAAAATAAGCTATAAGTTCAATAGTTAAAATCTGGATAGGTTGACTTTCAGAGATCCAGGAGATAAACAGAGAAATGAGCAAATGTGTAACTGAGAGGGAATTCTGGGCTAGATGTACACACTCATGGTTCATTGGGATGATGGTTGAAGCTCTAAGAGAGAGCCAAGAAAAGATGAGAAAAGGCCTAAATTATTACCCACAGTCCTACAATATGTAAATCCCCCATAAAGAAAGAAGATTAATTAAAGATGAGTGAGCAGAAATAACCCATGGAAAAGAAAAATAAAGCAAGAAATTAAAGAAAGTAAAAAAACAAACAAACAAACAAAAAAACTTGTAACTACCGTGGGAATAGATACCAGGTAAAGTGAGGATTGGACAGTGTGGGATGGTTTAGGTATGTTCAGGTTATGGGGACCCTTACAGGAACCTTTTTTTTTTTTTTGACACAGTAGATGAAGACAAGATGTTAGCGTGAGTGGAGGCTTATTTGAGTGGATGGGGAGTGGGAAAGGAACCAGGTCCTTGACTAATGTTTCTCTAGTCACCAGAAGGCTGGATTCCCTCCCCTAGTCCTGCACCTACTTCATGAAAGATGGCTTTCATCTTGAATCTAATCCTGGAGTTGTAAAGAACGCTCCAATAAAGCATTATTGATAGCTAGAGCAGTATTCTGGGTCAGATTTCAGAATTTTTACCTCAAGTTGACATAGTACTTCTCACGTACTGGTGATTTGGGCTCTAATAATGAAAGATATGTTTGTGTCCATTTCTGTTCTATTCAGGTCTTTGATCCATAAACAAAATCGGGTGTATTAGATCAAAGAAATGAAGACTCCACTTCAGTCACCTTCATGCTTTGAATGTGTAGCATCTTGTTTTGTGGCATGCTAGAGTCGGAGAACTTCTTGAGATGATAGGATCCCTAAGCACCAAAGCTGGTTTACCCATGCCCTGTGCTTTGGTAGCCTTCATCTGTACTGGAGGTTAAGCTCAGGTTACAGTGAGAAGTAAGCAGAATCTTTTCTGGTGTCGGCCTCAAAGTCAAGGAGCCACGACAGACAGGAGCCTCAGCAAAAGGCAGGGAAGGCATCTACAGTACAAAAAAAGTAATGAAAAGTATGGAAGAATCGTCCTTTGAAGACACAACTGCACTAAAGGGATAGACTGACTCGGGTGATAAGATATCTTATGTGTTTAATTTTTGTCATAGTCACAGAGATCCACCTGCCTCTGCCTCCTGAGTGCTGGGATTAAAGGTGTGCGCTACCACCGCGCCGCTAAATCTCTTTTGGCTCAGCTGTTAAAGGCTAGGCTCACAACGGAAAATAAATCTCTTTTTTAAAGGAGTCTTGGGTGAAGATCTTCATTCGCCAGCTCATAATAACCTTGCTGAGCGGATCCCTTAGGAGGGCGCTGAGCAAGGTGTAGCAGAAAAAGTAACAACCTTTCACAGGAGTTGGAGGAGATTGCTACATTTCTGCAGGGCTTTCCCCTTTACATTTCTGCCTCGCTTTCCCCTTTAGCAGAGTGAAGGGGAAGAAGCAACATCTTAGACCAGAGAGAAGCGGAGCTCTGCTGGGAAGCCCCCTTAAGGGGGGGAGGGGGAGGGGGGAGCAAAGCTCAGCAGTAATGGCTCTCTAGGAGAGGAGCAAGACTGCTATATCCTTCAGGGAGACCATCCCCCACCGCACCCCAGCTTCAGGTATCCTGTGACTTCCCAACAAGTCAGGTTACCTCTCCCTACAGGGCTGAACTGTGCCTCTCTGTGCCTGCTTATCATTTTATCTCCTCACCCTAGTCCTTGTAAAGTATGCATTGAAATAAGAGGTGGCACCTTGTTGAGATTGCAGTACAATTTAGTAGCAGTGAGATCGAGGAAGGAGATGAGAAGTCATCAGATACTTCATGTGCTGCCTAGTTTTCTGTCAACTGGAAACATCTCAATTTAGAAAATGCCTCCATAGATGGGGCTGCAGGAATACTGTAGGGCATATTCTTAATTAGTGATTGACGAGGGAGGGCCCAGCCCATGTGGGTGGTGCCATCCCTTGACTGGTAGTCCTGGGTTCTATAAGAAAGCTGGATGAGCAAGCTATGAAGAGTGAGCCAGAAAGCAGCACTCTTCCATGGCCTCTATAACTGCTCCTGACTCCAGGACCCTTAGCAGATAACCTATTGGTGTGGGAATTTGGCCATTCGATCCAATGACCAAATGAATGGAGTGGTGTTTTTTTTTTTTTTTTTTTTTTTTTTTTTTTTTTTTTTTTTTTTTTTTTTTGGCCTGATGGGCATGGTCCAATCTGAAGATAGGTGACTCCTGAAAAATTGTGGAGCAGGGGTCATGCTCTCTCTTGGGCTGGTTGGAGCAGGCAGCTAGCAGCGAAGTGTGACTTACAGTTTGCTTTCATCACCCTTGAGCAGAACGGTAGGTAGCACAGCTGCAGCCGAGTCAGCCGTGGCGGCGTCTCAGCTCTGTTCTGTGTTGTACGTGTACCTTACAGATTTCATTCCTTAATAAATCTTACCTGGCCCTATACTTCGGTGTCCTGCTTTATCTGGCATCCAACATGGGTGGGCCATCCCACAGCCCCAGTGGCCACCCAAGCCCACCTGGCCACGCTGGCTAGTCATTCATTACTCTGCCTCCCGCCCTAGCGCCACCAGGCCTGGCTATGGGCCCACCATGCCATCCTGCCGGTGCTTAAAGCCGGCCCAATGTGCCGGAGCTTTCAGCCAGCTCTGTGCACAAACCCTGGTTTCTAAAATCCCTGCTCTGGGTCGCCCGCGGGCCTCCCGCCTCCTGCCCCAGCATTCGAGCCTCGGTTCAGTGTGCGCTTCCTGAGCCAGAGTTGGGCCAGCATTTGGGCCTTAGTCTAGTGGGCAGTCCCTGGTCCCCCAGCAAGGCTCAGCTCGCTCTGCTGTCGCTAACGCAGCCCAGCTGAAACGCGTGAGTGTGTGCCTGTGCCCTGAGCCTCCTAGTCTCGCTGCTGATTTGCGTACAGCTGCTCTCTCTCTCTAGCCAATTTTGTTCAGTGTGAACACTGGCACAGAGTCTGCTGTGGCTTGGGCATGAATAGCCTGAGCTGTTTTGGCACCACACTGGCTCCACTGGCTGGTCAAACACGGTTACGACATGACATGATACAACCACCTTCCTTAGGCCCAGCCATCAGACTATCGGCTCCACCTACTGGTCAAACAGGATAATTACAACAACAAACCGAGGACCTGACTTTCAGTAAGTCGTCAATAGACAACTCTTGAAAGGTAAAGGAATAAAGGGAAAGGATAATCTTAAAACCCTTCCCAGGTCAATGGCTGCGAATACCACATTGCAGAGAATTAGAACCCTGCTCACTGCTACTATGGATGGGATGATCGAAAAATTTACTGAAGAGATAAGCAATCTAGTTGGGACCAATACAATTTCAGTCATAATTGTTATCAGCCTGGCGATCTATATCTTATCCTTAAAAATAGCTTTATAACAGTGTCAAAAACGAGACATTGACTGAAAAAATTCAGACTTTGGAATATGGTAATGAGAAATTGATTAAAAGGCTACAGGCCTTTGAGGATAATATGTAAGCCTTACAGATAGTCACTAAGGAGGATAAGACAGCTTTAGGGGTATTTATAATTGAGAACAGAAAGGTGACTGGAAACATGTGAGCTCTAGAACAGGCCTTGGAGGATAATACGTAAGCCTTACAGACAGTCACTAAAGAGGATAAGACAACTTTGACTGATAAGCTAAAAACTTTAGCGATATTTACTATTGTGGAGAACAAAAAGCTGTCAGATCATGCGAGTTCTAGAACAGCTTGGTACTCAGGAGATACAAGCCCTGCAAAAGACAATTACTGGTAGATGCCAAGCCTTAGAAAAATTTATTAGAACTGATAATAAGAGTGTTCAGACACAGACAGAAGAATTCAGAGGAGAACCAACCTCACCAATACCTTATAGAGTAGGGAAGAGAGGCCTAAGGTTGTTACTACACCAACCATGATTTATCCTTTTACCATTTATGAAAGGCAGCCATGTGACAAGTACCCCCAAGGACTTACAGAATGCAAATGGGATCCTATGCAAATGTTAGACTTAAAAATATGAAGGAAACAATAAGTCCCTATGGTATGCATTCAGCACATGTGAGGCAGATGTTGAATACATGGCCCACTCAGAGCAAAATCACTCCAAAGGACAGAAACAATCAGTCACAGCAGTACTGGAATATTGTCCTCAGCTAGAATGGAGCAGCTGGTTGAGAGGAGAATCTATGGACATGGTGTTTTTTTATGAAATTCTGAGGCCTCCAGCACATTTCCTACTGACAACTAATTTTTCTATCACTTGGCAACAAGCCAAAAAAATTATAAGAAAATGTCCTACTTGTTCCTTGTATAACAAACTCCATTACTTGCAGGAAGTAATCCTAAGGGTACTCAAAGAAATGAAATGTGACAAATGGATGTGTTTCATTTCGCAGAATTTGGAAAATTAAAATGAGTACACCATACCATAGATACATATTCAGGATTTCAATGGCCAACTGCTCTCTCCTTCTCTAAACCCAAGCATGTTGTTAAAAGAAAATTCAGAGTCTCTGTCTCATAACAGAAGAGCCACCTGATATTGTTCAGAATAAAACCAAAATCTAGGGACTGTTGTTGTCACAAATCTCTTTCCCCTCAAATTTAATCTGTCTTTTTGAAACTTTTCTTTAGATATACTGCTATCTTAAAAATTAAACTTTCTATTTTGATATTAACGATGTTTAAGTTTTCCACAGTGAACATTAACAGTGATTTCTAAAGTCTCCAAAAGGATCTCTGAAGTCTCCAAGAGGATGATGGGGACCCACAACAGCAATTCTACCTGAATCACTATAATGCCATTAAGCTGATAATCACTACCTACAGATTGGTTTTGGACTACAAACCGCTCAAGACAATTCTAAGGTGGCTGCCTGAGATGGTCCACCCTCTTGCACCACTCCAGCTGGAACACCAGATAAGCTTTACCCATCACTCAGAGACTGGCTACAAATGTTGCAGCTAGTTCTACTTAGACTTAACCATTGTTTCAGTCCTTACAATGTCCCATAGAGACATCATTGCCCCCTCTCCCAGACAGCAGGAAGTAATTCTAAGAATAGAATGCCCACTTTCCCTATAGGTGGGGTGGGTGGTTTTTGGGTTTTCCTCAGGGTTATGGATACTTGCCATCTGTAGAGTGTAGCTAGAGTTTTCCTGCCTTGCCCACGGTCAGGACAAATTTTGTCACCTGCCAGTCCCACAGCCGCTCAGACCCAATCAAGTAAACACAGAGACTTATATTGCATATAAACTGTATGGCCGTGGCAGGCTTCTTACTAACTGTTCTTACAGCTTAAATTAATCCATTTCCATAAATCTATACCTTGCCACGTGGCTGGTGGCTTACCGGCATCCTCACATGCTGCTGGTCATGGCGGCAGCTGCAGTGTCTCTCCGCGTCAGCCTTCCACTTCCCAGAATTCTCCTCTCTCCTTGTCCCACCTACTTCCTGCCTGGCCACTGGCCAATCAGTGTTTTATTTATTGACCGATCAGAGCAATTTGACATACAGACTGTCCCACAGCAGTAGAGGGTCAGTAATAAATTGTTATAGGGTTGGTGGTGGAACAATAGAGATTAAAAAACTCAGGGATTGCCGGGCGGTGGTGGCACACGCCTTTAATCCCAGCACTCAGGAGGCAGAGGCAGGCGGATCTCTGTGAGTTCGAGGCCAGCCTGGTCTCCAAAGCGAGTTCCAGAAAAGGCGCAAAGCTACACAGAGAAACCCTGTCTCGAGAAAACAAACAAACAAAAAAAAAACCTTAGGGCTCTCATTTGAAAGAAAAAAGGAGAGGATAGACATGATAGAATTAAAAGGTAGACTATCAGTTTTAAATAATTTACACTGGTATGGTCTTGTATAATATTAGCGGGACCAGCCTTAATATTATACATCCCAGGGGCTCAGGAGAGAAAACTACTAACGGCGAGGACTATTTTCAGGAAATAGAATCTCAGCACACTGAGCTCTATCGTCCACTTGCTTTAATTCCTCTGGCATAACAACTTTTATACACAGCTTCAGTTCTGTTCTCGTGCCTAACTCCTTTCTTGCTTGATTTCTCTCTATTTATCTACTGTTCCCTCTAGGTTCTATCTTAATTCCTTCATCTAGTTCTATCCCTTCTAGGTTCTCATCTATTTAGTTCTTTTCCCTATCAGCTCCTCTCCTGTCTCCTCTCTCATCTGGCTCTTCCTCATCTTGTTCTTCTCCATCTGGCTCTTCCCCATCTTCCATCTCGTTCCTCTAGTCCTCTCTTTTAGCCCTTCAATCTAGTTCTTCCCCATCTCAGTTTGTTCCTCAAGTTCTTAGCCATCTAGTTCTTCCATTCTCTTTTCTCCGAGTCTCCATGTCCTGGAAGTCCCGGTATAAAAAGGGAGGGGCCGAGCTAAATTGTGTAAAGCTATTTACTTAACGTCCACCTCACCTAGGTGGTGTCTCTTTGTGGAATTTAAATCAGGAGACTTGTAGGTGGACTGTTATCATTGTTAGTCCTCAGAAGTTGGGCGTCCCCCTGGGTGGTGTTTCCTGCAGTCCTTGAAAGTGGCTAAGGGAGATAATCTGATTCCAGAGAAAGCCTTTCCCCGAGGCTGTTCTCCAAACACCTGGAATGTATATGTCCAGAGAGTGATCAGTCCACACTGTTAGCCCTTCCTAGGGAAAAGTCAGTTGGGAAAACTATGAAGGCACACATGATTTTCATAACAGAATACAGCTGATCTATAACAAGCCAAGTAACACCAAAAACTCCTTGGGATTTGGCTTCCTCTGGAGGAATTCCCTGATTCCTCCAGGTAGTGACTTTGCCATAACCAGCAGAGTTCTTATGATATATTCCTATGGCCTGCAGCAGTATGGATTCTTATATGTTCATACAAATTGAAAGTCACTTTTGTTATAATGTATATATGTTTCTATTTCTGTCTAAGATACTTTTGTATATTTATAGAAATTCAAAATTATTTTTGTTATGTTGTACATATGTTTCTTCTTCTGATTAGAATATTTTTTGTATATTGATACAAATGAAATATTATGTTTATCATACTGTGTATATGTTTCTACTTCTGTTTAGGATATTTTTATATATTGATGCAAATTAAAGTTATTTTTGTCATATTGCATTTTACATTTCTACCTCTGGTTAAGATATTTTTGCATATTGTCACAATTGCACGGTTATTGTCCTTGTACTGTGTATCTGTTTCTATTTTTACATAAGGTATTACCTCTACAGCTTGTTTATTTTCATAATTTTATGCTTTATTCCTTAAGCTACATAGGTTAATAAGAATTACAGGTTAATAGTCACCTATGTTTGTCAAACTTATAGTCATGTTAGTTAGGTTTTCAAGGTCATACAGAGATATAGTTCAAATAGGCCATCTTCAAATACTTCAAAGACCTACAGAATACGGCATTTAAAATGTTTTAATAACCTAGAATTCTTTTGATGTGAGACATGTCTGCTCCTGGCAGTACTGATCTACTCCCAAAAAGATGATGGGAACTAAAGACACTCCATATGGGGTTTGTTTTCTTCTTGGCAAAACTGGCCTATTGGGCAAGAGACTGCCTTTTTCTCAACTGCTGACAGTAAGTACACTGTCCGATCTGGACAAGCAGGACACAAAGAAAAGTGACTACCAAACTTTGCCAAGACAGAGTAAGATGGTCGTTCATAATTTCCTGCTTCTGAAAAATGTCTGTCAGATATTCTAGGCCTATAAACAAAATTTGGATGCCCTGATGTTGCAGAGAAACCTTGGGTGACTGTCCAGGCAGCCAGCTGTTTCTGTTATTCTTAGCATTTTTTGGAAGTCACTGGCTTGTACTTCCTGCTTACTCAGGTAATATTACTTTTCTTCTCAGGTCTTTGATGGGGTTGAAGACTAGGTAGTTACAATTATAATCTTCCCAAATCTTAGCCTAGGACTGTAGTTGTATTTGCTCTGCCTATGACCTTGGGCTACAGGGCCTAAAGGAGGCAGCTTCCTGCTGTTGCACATGATCTCTTAAAAGGAGAGGGAGAAGCGCCACATGCCCCTTCTCGCTGATCCTGCCTGCAAGGTGGATTCATTCTGGTCAGATCAGAGGATAACTTCCGCTTTCTACTTTGTTCTGTATTCACGAGTGTATTTCCTTAATTTACCTTAATAAATTTCCCTAATACTTCTTAAACAGACTCTCATGGATTTATCACTTTATAGGACATATTAGGTACAAAATTCAGATTCTTCAGGAAAGGACAACTATTGGAGTAATCTCTATAAAAATTGCCAACTACCTGTAGTCTGGAGATCTAGGATGTATTCCTTCCTTGATAATTGTTCTTGTATGTTATTTCATTTTTTGTTAAGATTATTACTTTTCTTTCTTTCTGGACAATACATGTTAATAGTTTTTATTTTATATAGTTTTTTACTAGGTTTAGATTAGAACCTTCCTTTTTATTTTAGACAAAAGGGAGGAAATGTGGGAATTCTGCCATTTGGTTCAATGACCAATTAAATGGAGGGTTTCGGGTTTTTTGTTTGTTTGTTTGTTTGTTTGTTTGTTTGTTTTCTTTTTTTAATTTTTGCCTGATGGGCATGGCCTTCTCTGAAGATATGTGTCTCCTTAAGAACTGTGGAGGAGGGTTGCACTCTCTGCCAGACTGCTCAGAGCAGGCGGCAAGCAGTGGAGAAGCATGGCTTGCACTTTGGTTCCATCACCCTTGGGCAGGTCAGCAGCTGAGCCAGCAGCGGTGTCTCAGCTCTGGTCTGTGTTCTGTGTCGTGAGTGTTGAAAAGTTGAAGCCTCTCTGCCAATGCAGCAATCCAAATCAAACCGAATTAGAAAGAGTCCTGGTTTAATGGGTAAAGTGTTCCCCAGGTGATTCTCTGACCCCCTGCAGAGAGGAGACAGGAAACAGAGACTGAAAAGCCATCTGTCTGTTTTCTGGGGTGCTGTTTAAATACCCTGTGGGAGTGGTCTTGAGCATCTCTCAGGGAGGAGCTGCATTTGGTGGGACTTTGTGAAGGGCAGGGTCTGGGCAGAGAGGTGGAGATTCCACCAGAACACTCCAGACTTTTTGGGTAAATGGATGCCAGGGTGCCAGGGGCTAAGGTGGAGCTTCCACCAGACCAAGTGTACCGTATAGATTTCATTTCTTAATAAACCTTACCTGGACCCACTCTTCCATGTCCCACTTTAGACTATGGTGTGGAAATGTAACCAAAATGAACACATTGCTCCCCAACTTGCTTTTGGTCATAGTGTTTCATCAATAGAAACCCTAAGTGTGGTGGTCTAAAAGAAAATGGCCCCTGAAGCGAGTGGTGCTCTCAGGAGGTGTGGCCTTGTTGGAGGAAGTGTGTCACTGGGGGTGTGGGTTTTGAGGTCTCCTATGCTCAAACATGCCCAGTGTAGAACCAGTTCACATCCTCTTGCCTTTGGATCAAGATAGAGCACTTGCAGCTCCTTCTCCAGCACCATGTCCGCCTGCAGACTGCCATGTCCTGCCATGATGATGATGGACTAAACCTCTGAACTGTAAGCCAGCCCCAATTAAATGTTTTCATTTATAAGAGTTGCCATGATCATGGTGCCTCTTCACAGCAATGGAAACTCTAAGACACTAAGGAAGGCACCTTTGTACCATTCCTTAATGCTTTACTCTTCTAAACTCAATTTTATATACCTTGGCAATATCTCCTAATTTGGTTACAAAAAAATCTCAGAAATATAATCTAAAATGGCATTGAGGTTAGAGATAGAAGATCTGAATTTTCTTTCCCACCTCTGTTGTGAACTTAAGAAACATCATTTTATGTGAATAGGTATTTTGCCTGCATGGATGTCTGTGCACCATATGTGTGCAGTGTCCACAGAGGCCAGAAGAGGGTTGTGGGTCCCCTGGAATCAGATTTTCAGAGTTATGAGCTGCCATGTAGATGCTGGAAATTGAACTCCAGTCCTCTTGCAGTGTTTCTAACCACTGGGCCATCACTTCAGCTTAGTCCTTCTCCTTTAAGAAAAGATGGTATAATTTTCAACAAAGTGCTTGTCTGTAAAGAATGGAAGATATATAAGTCCCTATATTTCAAGAAGAGAAACATCATTTGCATAAACTCTATATTTTGGCCAAACTAAAATTGGAATGTTTGAAAACCTGAATTCTACTTGATCTTCCTAAATGGTGAATAATAATGGTCTTTTGGAAACCACTGGTTCAACATCCTTCTCCTTTTAACCCAATTCCACTGTCCGTGAGAGAAGCACACAGCCAAAGCTAGCTGCAGCCACATCTCCTAGAGCACCAGCCCTTCACCTTCAGGATGGGAGTCTAGAGACCCTCTCTTGGGATTTACACTGCTCTTGTGTCTCCTTCTACTAGCAATGAGATGAAAGAATTTTGAGATTTCTAAACCCAGGAACAGAGAAAATCTGGCAGCTTCCACTTTTGTAAGAAAGAAGTGTAACTATCTGAAAAAGGCTTCCCACCAGAAGCCCAAGTTCACCATTTGGAGAAGCTTGTGAAAGGGAAAGTGGGTTCCTACCATAGCCTCACTGGGGTCCAGCTGCCAGCCAACACCATTGATGACAAAGAATTTTCCTAGTGGATTCTCCAACTGCAGTCAAGCTGTTCTGGTCTGATGACACAGGAAAGAGATGAAATACATATGAGACTTGCCTACATTTCAGAATAATAAATAAATGGTATTGCCATAGACCAGGAAGTGGCTTATTGGAAGAGCTACAAGGCTTGGCTTGTGAATGAGGAGCAATGGAGTTCTGAAAGTCAGTTCTATGACAGAGGGTTTCTATTGCTGTGATGAAACAGCATGACCAAAGAGCCAGCTGAGGAGAAAAGGGTTTATTTGACTCATACTTCCAGAGAAAGTCAGGATTGGAATTATAACAGGGCAGGATTATTGAAGCAGGAGCTGATGCAGAGGCCATGAAGGAGTGCTGCTTACTAGCTTGCTTGTCCTGGCTTCTCAGCCTTTTTTTTTTTTAATAGAACCCAGGACCATGAGCCTAGGGATAGTACCACCCATCATGGAGTAGACCCTTTCCCACTGATCACTAATTGAGAAAATGCCTTATAGCGGATCTCATGAAGCCACTTCCTCAACATTTTCCTCTCTGATGACTCTAGCTTGTGTCAAGTTGACACACAAAACTAGCTAGTCCAAGACCTAAGGGACAGGTGACAGTGTTGGACTCAAAAGGGATGGCTGAGAGTCATAAAACAGGTACCAACTGGAGAGCCCAAGCCTAGCCTGAGGAAGTGAAAGAATGAGATACAAAGCCAAGGAGTGGGTTCTGAGGCAACAGGAAGGCTGTGTGTGTGTGTGTGTGTGTGTGTGTGTGTGTGTGTGTGTGTGTGTGTAACACATTTTCTGTTTGCCTACTCCTCTGCCCCCCCATTTGATCAAATCCTGATGGGAGATACAAGGCCTCTCTTATGGTGTTGCCCTGTTTTGAGCCACAAGCATCCACCATTACAGTCGGGCACCAGTTCTGCATGGGTGTAGCTGGCTAGGAACTGAGGTTATCAGAGTAATCTGGGAAGCAGGCTTTTCTCTGGAGGCTGAGTCTGGACAGTGACATTGGCTCCTCTGCACAGTGGCTTCACCCTGGGGCTGGGCTTAGTTTGGGTTTTCTCCCAACCCATTCTAATGCTATTTATGTTAGAATCTCCTGAGAAAGTATCTGATATTTCCATATTTTTATGTTAACCACTTCTTAAACTCATGCTCAAATGGATTGCCATTTCAATAATTCTAAGATGAGAGATTCAAGGTATGTTTAGGCCCTGCAGATTCTGTCTTTATGGATGGATTAATGCAGGAGTGGGTTTGTTATTATAAGACTGGGGTTTATTATCATGGGGATGGGATCCTTATAAAAGACCAGTTTAGTTCCTTTTTTCCCTCTCACCCAGTGTCTTTGATTGTGAGATTACACATTAAGAAGTTCCCTCTGTGTTGGAGTTCCTAGCTTCTAAAATAAGTGTCTGTTCATTATAAACTATTATCGGTGTTATTTGTAGTAGTAGCACAAACAGACCTTAACAGAGGAGATAGCTATTGCTTCCCTCATTGTGAGAGATGCCTTTCTGTTTAAGTTATAGTGTTAACAGCAAAGTGGAAGGGGGGCTCTGATAGACAGACTCCATTTCTTGCATGCTGAGCTCCATTTGTTGTTAGAATTCATAACCGATGTAGACCCTACAGAAGAAGCAGGTTCCCATATGCTTCCCCAATGAGGAGCTTTACCTTCTCCCATTTCAGAGTGGGAGGGGAGGAAAGGTACATTTAGGAGGTTTCTTTCTCTGCTGACATCTGCATTTAGTATGCCCTTCCTAACTATCTGTGGCTGTAAGTATGATGTGGTGGCAAATGAGTTTATAATGTCCGTGTTATTGTTAGCTTCAGCTGTCAACTGAACACAACTCAAAGTCATCTGAGGGAGTCTCAGCTGAGGGGCTGACTAGATCAGACTGGTCAGTGGCTATACCTGTAAGGAACTGTCTTAATTGGTGGTAGCTGTGGGAGAGCCCCACCTCTGTGGGCAGTGTCATCTCCACACAGGCAGGCCTGGGCCATAGAAGAAAGCTAGTTGAGCGTGAGTCTGGGAAAGGAAGCCAGTGAGCAGCGTTCCTCCACGGTTTCTGCTTCAAGTTCCTGTCTTGCGTTTTCACCTTGGCTTCCCTTGATGATGGATTGTAAGCTGTAATATGAAATTAGTCCCCTGCCCCCGACAAGTTGCTTTTGGTCATGGTATTTATTACAGCAACAGGAAAGCAAACCAGAACACTCCCCATGCCAGATGTCTGTTGTTATCCTCAACACTATAACCACGATTTTCACACAGTGCCTTTCTTTGGCAAAGATAGCTGCAGTGAGGTCACATGTCCCCCTCCCCCCCAACTTTCAGAAAATACTTGAAATTATATTTGTTATGTGTGTGCATAAACATGTGCCACAGCATGCAGATGGAGGTCAGAGGACAATGTTGGCTTGATAGTTTTTTAAAAGTGTTAGGATTAGCCCACTTCAAGGCCATCTTAACATTTACATTACTGCAGGAACTCGGAATGCCTTTGCTGGAGGACTTGTTGACAACAAATCACGGCCAGTCATTCAGTGATATGCATCATATTTTTGAAAGCTTTTCAGCTTTTTGTGATTACCAGTGAATATTGAAATTGCCCAAGAGTTTTTTCTTATCTCCTGTGCTATCCTAGATTTGTTTAAAGTAGATACTGAGTAAAACTTTTAAATGGGGTTAAATAGTGATCTGTTGTTGCTCTCCATTTATTTCTTAACTCAGCCTAGGCTTAGAAATGATTAGAGTTGATGGTAACAACTGTTTCTACATAATCTCCCAAACTCACTTCCCCAGCATTGTGTAAATGGGGAACCCACAGTCGCTGTGAGTGCTCAAGACAACGTAGCTCATTAGCGGAGGCACTGGAACGTGGCTTTTCAGTTCAGTGCTTTCTCCAGCACAAAGTGCTGCCTTCAGTTATCTAATGGGGTCAGGAGGAAATGGGACATAAAATAGGTAAGTTCCACTTGGAGCAAGTACCAAAAATGTTGATAATGTGAGATGGGATATGGTGCTGGGGAAGCTTCCAGAGCTTGTGGTGGAATTCAGCGGTGTGGCCACTGAAGCAGAGGTGGAGAGGCAAGTTTGTCTATCTTGATTCCCGCTGGGGTCAGAGCCAATGTGACAGAGAGCATGTTCCAAAGACAGGTACAACAAAGTCACATCCCCGTGGACTTGTCTTTTAGAAAAATATTTAAAATTACATTCATTTGTGTGTGTGTGTGTGTGTGTGTGTGTGTGTGTGTGTGTGTGTGTGTGCAAGCATGTGCCACAGCATACATATGGAGGTCAGAGAAAATCTGGCAGCTTCCACTTTTGTACTTTGGTAGACTCCAGCTTCTGGGAAAGAAGTGTAACTATCTGGAAAAGGCTTCCCACCAGAAGCCCAAGTTCACCACTTGGAGAAGCTTGTGAAAGAGAAAGTAGGTTCCTACCCATAGCCTCACTGGGGTCCAGCTGCCAGCCAGCACCATTGATGACAAAGAATCTTCTCAGTGGATTCTCCAACTGCAGCCAAGCTGTTCTGGTCTGATGACACAGGAAAGAGATGAAATACATGTGAGACTTGCCTACATTTTAGAATAATAAATAAGTGGTATTGCCATAGACCAGGAAGTGGCTTATTGGAAGAGCTACAAGGCTTGGCTTGTGAATGAGGAGCAATGGAGTTCTGAAAGTCAGTTCTATGACAGAAGCTTGAGGCCTGTGTTAGGGTTGCTATTGCTGTGATGAAACAGCATGACCAAAGAGCAAGTTGAGGAGAAAAGGGGTTTATTTGACTCATACTTCCAGAGGAAGTCAGGATTGGAATTATAACAGGGCAGGATTATTGAAGCAGGAGCTGATTCAGAGACCATGGAGAGGTGATGCTTATTGGCTTGCTCTTCATGGCTTCCTCAGCCTTATTTCTTATAGAACCCAGAACCACCAGCCCAGGGATGGTACCGCCCACCATGGTCTAGACCCCTTCCCCACTGATCACTAATTGAGAAAATGCCTTATAGCTGGGTCTCTTGGAGACATTTCCTTAATAGAGGCTCCTTCCTCTCTCATGACTCTAGCTTGTGTCAAGTTGACACACAAAACCAGCCAGTACAAAGCCTAAGGGACAGGTGACAGTGTTGGATTCAAAAGGGATGGCTGAGAGTCATAAAGCAGGCACCAAGTGGAGAGCCTGAATCAGAAACCTGAGGATGTGGAAGAATGAGACACAAAGCCAAGGAGTGTGTACTGAGACAACAGGAGGGCTGTGTGTGCCTTGGTGGGGGGAGGGTGCTAATAGTAGTTTATATGGCTCTTTCATAGAAATTATTTGATGTGATTCCCGACCTTTTGACACTGTGAGATGCCACAGCTATTCTGGGAGGCATGTGACCTGCAGGCCATGCGGTGGATGCTCCTGGAAAGCATATAACCAAAACCATGCATATTCATATACATATACATGTTCTCCAAAATATCTCCACTTTATAAGGCCTTGAAGCAAGTGTACATCACAGCCCTGGAGGGATGGGACAAGGACAGAATGAGATGCAGCACAGAAATACCAAACACTGCCAAGCTCCCAGGCAGGGCTCTCATGTAGGGGTGAGGCATAGGAGATGATCAAGATACACTTTAATGTGTTGCTGTATGCATAGTAAATTAGATATAGGTTTAATCTTTACAGGGGCCCCAGCTTTAGTATCTAATCTTTTTGTCCCTCTAGGTACTATTGTATAAATACCTATTGGGGGCTTCTACTAAGGTGAAGGATTCTGGTTCTCACAACCTGTAGGCAGCCATGTAAGCATTCCCTTTTGTGGAGTTCTACTTACTTGTGTCCATTTTCAGTTGGGTGTGCTGTGTGGTACTGTGTGGCACATATCACAACTGATATGTTATCACTTTAAAGAGTGGAATTTATTATTCCACCTATCTCTTACTTTAGTGACATTCCAGAATCTTATAAATTACTGGCAATTTTTGCTTCACCCCTAAGCAGAGGTAAACCTAAGATAATTCTGGAATTGTCAAAAAGGTTTTCCTATCTTTGTATCTGTCTTTATAACATTGGTCCCTTCCCCTGTGGGCCAGGGACATCATATCCCCTAAAAACTACACTCATTCCTCACGTGCCTACTTCCATGTCCTTCATCTTCCTGAACCAAATTTTTCTCAAAGAATCATTGTAATAATAAAATATCACACAACATTAAATATTTAGTATATTTACTTCATAATATGATATATTTTTTAAAGGGTACAAATTTGCCTCTCCCTAGTATTAAAATGCAATAGAACTGGGAAATTGGAAATATTGAAGGACTGTTCCTCTAAGGGGAACTATTTTTGCTTTAGAAACTGGTGATAGTAAGCTCTGGAGTTAGAAAAGGTAGCCTCTATGCTAATGCACCCCAGGAACAAGGGCAGTGGAAAGTGCCTACGCTGCTCTGCACAAGCCAGGAGCAGGGAGGACCCAGCAGTGTTCCCGTGCTAAACACAGGCGCACATAATAGGTGTGGGGATCTTATCACAGTGAGGGTGCACGTCTCTGTGTTAATCACGGGTATACAAATTGGGCTCTGGTACCCCCATTTTAACCTTTCACATTAGAAGGGTGTTTTCACTGTGTGTTCAGCATGTTAGATATAAGCTGTTTCCCATAGAGGTTGCTCCTCTCCTGAAACACAAGGGGGCAGTGTTTCAACAGGCCTGGGATTTTGAACACATAAAGAATGCTCCCACTGTTTTCTAGGGGGAAAAATCTTGTTGGACTGATTATTTCAGCTCAAGAATTTTAGAGTCCAGGGAAGGATGAATTTTAATGACTCCAGGGAATGAATCAAATTAAACGCATTATCCAGGATTTTCTTTTCTAGTCTCCTCTCACCTGCCTCTGCAGAGCTGCGTGTCTGCACGAGTTGTGTCCCGTGCCCTAAATAACCCTCTTTGCTGGAGAACCAAGGGCCAGAAGAGGCCACCACTTGTCTTGGCACAGATTCTCCAAGGTCACCTTCCGTCAGGATATGCTTAGGAGAGAGATGCTGGAAACTGTGTGTCCAGCCAGCTCATTTGCTGCTGGACAGAAGCACCACTGAAGAGAAAAACAAACCCAGATCTGGGGACTGCCACATCACGGTGGCCTAACACGGGTGACACATTCATCTAGGCACTTTACCTATGTGACATCTGATCTTTCCCAAAACCTTATATAAAATAGTATTACTATTTTTGCAGATGCAGACACAAACACACACTAGTTAAAAATGTGCTCAAGGTCATTGGACACAGACCTTTCATGTGCACCTATGTTTTCCCACACCTATCATGTGCACCTATATTTAGCACACAGAACCAGAAGAGTAAAGTTGGGACACCAGAATGTACAGTCTGAGTTTGGAATGTAAATGGCATCTCCATAAAGCCAAACTCTACGGCCCTTATGCCAGCATGTGGCTCAAGACACTTGTCCAGAATATTTGATTAACAATTTATTTTTATTTATTTTATTTATTTATTTATTTATTTTTTAGTGGAAGAATGGGTTGCAATCTGGGAGCAGGCTTCTTTGTGTTTCTTGGTGGAAACTGAAATTCTACCCACTCTCTAGTCCTTGATGTTCCTGGGATGAGCTGGTCTTGGCACTGCAGAGATCAACTTAAAGTTACCTAATGAATCTGTGACTCCTAGAGTTATCTGATGTATTCTGAATACTCACTGCAAAAACAAGTCTGCTTCTGCTCACTTTTATACAGGAGTGGTTTCTGCCCAGTTTCATGTTAAAACACTTAGAGAAACTTACAAATGAGTGCTTTAATGATTTCCTCGGCTTTATTCTCCCAGATAAGAGACAGAAGTGATTGTTAAAGGCAGAATGAACCAATCCATCAGAGCAAGCAGCTCTAATCTGACTTCAGAGCAATCTGCATGATAAGAGCTGACTAAGGAAACATAATTTCCTATCACAGTGGGATAACATGCAAATAAATTTAAACTCCAGGTTCTTTCACCTCACAAAGTGTCATAGAAGTGCCCAGGAGAATGTGATTATGAATGGGAAAGCCAATGGTGCTATGGTTTTTTCATAAGGGGAAAAATAAATATTTTACTTCATATGATCCAAATCTCAAACTTAAAAACATTTACCAACTGCCCACCGAGGATGGTTTTAAAGAGAAAAGATCAATTTTATTGCAATATAATCTTCAGAAATGTTTTTTATTTTTTATTGAGTAAAATACTGTTACCTACCCTTCAGTATGGTTCAGATTACTCGAACAAAGGCTGGAAAATTGTTTGTTAACTATATATGTGTCAGGTGAAGTGTTCTTGGAGGAAGGTTGAGCTAAGTGACCTGGAAAGTTCAATCAACTCTAAAGTTCATGTCAATGAAACACATGATTGGTGGTTGCCTTTGCTATTAATAAAGCCCACCACATGGCTTTGTAAAGAAGCAGTGATTTCTTTATGGGTGTAGCCCTGGTAGGTCTTCTGTGCTCCTGTGGGTGACTCCACATCCATGAATATATGGGCAGCACAAATCAAACTTCATATTATTAAAGAAAGAGGGGCATGAAGTTGGGTTTGTGGTTAGAGAAATGGGGGTGCTGGGTCTGGGAGGAGTTAGAAGGAGAAGTGGGGAGGGTGAACATAATCAAAACACATTGTATAAATTTTTTGAAGTACTGATGAAATATTTTTAAAAGACAAAATTCACTGTTGAAATTTATAGGTTACAGACTGACTGCTAGTTGTAATATGGTTGTCTTCTTTAAAGATCTATTTTTTTGTTATTTTAAAAATTCTGTGTAAATGTGTGTGTCTGTGTGTGAGTATGTGTGCATATATGTGCATGTACCTGTGGAAGGCAGAAGGCATTGGATACCGCTGGAGCTGTTGTGAACTACCCAATGTGGGTGCTAGGAACTGAACTCAGGTGACCACTGAGTCATCTCCTCAGACCCTATTGCCTTCTTTAAGAACTACAAAAGTTGTGAGAGAACTCAGTGAATAAACAATCACTCTTGCTGCCAAGCCTGAGGACATAAATCCAACCCCCGGTGCTCACATGGTGGAAGGAATATACTGACTCCCACAAGCTCTCTTTGATGTCCACACTTGCGCTGTCATGCATGCCTCATGTGCATATGTGTGGGTGCACACCCACAGAAGTACATATGTGTGGTGATATTTTATCTGTGATGAAATGTGATATTTTATTTGTATGTTAATGAATAAAGTTGCCTGGAGATCAGAGGTCATAGTCATTAAGCAGAAGTCTGGCAGTGGTAGCACACACCCTTAATCCAATCACATGGCAGGCAGAGTCTCTGTGTGGTCAAGGACACAGCCAAGCATGGTGACATGAGCCATTAATCCCAGTACTAACCATAGAGACCTGGAGGTCTGTATAGTCAGGCAGTGATGAGGAAGTGATGTGGCTGGGCTTAGAGCCAATGAGAAAACAGAACAGAAAGGCATAAAATGACAAGTCAGACAGGAAGTAGCTCTCTTTGGGGAAGCTACTGCTGGTGGTAAGCTAAAGCTAGTCATGGCTATTGTCTGATCTCTTTGGCTATTTCCTCTGTATTTGGCTCTGTGTTTCTTATTTACTAAGACTGTTTAGAAATTCATCTACACATATATATGTACATACATAAAATGAAAACTGTTAAAAATGAAAAGATTCATTGGTATAATCTCTCCGTAGATCAGGCTGGCCTGGAACTCAGAGATCCACCATCCTTTTCTGGGATTAAAGATGTGTGCCACCACCACCCATCTAATCTTTTAATCATAGAGCTCATCTTTTCCAGGTCTATCTTCTCACTCCTGAAAAGAAGACAGGCCACAGGCTTGAAATGACACTTTCATTTAAAGGAAGGAGACTGCAGTTATTAAAAATGGGTCATCCCTGAGAGAAAAGAGTTAGAAGACTGTGTGTGTGTGTGTGTGTGTGTGTGTGTGTGTGTGTGTGTGTATAATTATATATATGAATTTATTGGAATGACTTGTAGCCTGCAGTCCAACAATGGCTAGCTGTGAATAGAAAATCTAAGAATCCAGTAGTTGCTCAGTCCCACGAGGTTGGGTGTGTCAGCTGGTCTTCTGTATTTGCTGGAATCCTGAAGACATGGGCTCCAATGCCAATGAATAAATGGATGTGCTGTCAAGGCAAGGGCAAGCAGGTAAGTAACAAAGAAAACCTTCCTTCTTCCATGTCCTTATATAGTTTTCCAGCAAGAAGACATGGCCCTGATTAAAGGTGTGCCTTCTCATCTCAAGATCTGGACTAAAGGCATGTGTCATCCTGCCTCAAGATCCAGATCTAAAGTGTGTGTCTTTCAGCCTCAAGGTCCCTATCAAAGACAGGTTGTCTTCCTGCTTCAAGATCTGGATCACAAGTGTGCCTTCCCTTTCTGGACTATGGTCAAGTTGACAACCAAGAATAGCCGTTACAGAGACAGTTATTGTATCTAAAATGAGAGAGCCCTATGGTCCTCCTCACTATCTTGAAAACCTGCTGGCACACAACACACAACTATTAGGCCAGTCCTGTGAGTCTTCCTTTCAACTGGAGGCCGAATACGGTAACTCTAGCAGAGTGACTGGGTGTGCTGATGCTAAGATGTAGCACTCATACGTTTGTACTTCTTGTTAGACAAGCAAAGAAGCTGTCCCTCCTCACAGAGCAGTGCTGGACATTTCACCCATCATCTCTTTCCTTCACCGGTGGACCTACCATGACTTGGGTATTTACTATGTCGGAACACAGCATTGGACAAAGAAGCTAAAGGTTCTGTTTTCATAGGATACACATTCTACCAGGGGAGAGAGAGTAAAAAGTACTTGCTATGAAGAAAGTAAAACATGGAATAGAAAAGGAAAGGGCCTAGCACACCATTTGGTGCCATGGAGGCCTCTGAGCATTGGCGAATGTGATGGGAAAAACAGCAGCTATGCACAAATCTGAACAAGGGCACCCTGGGCAGAAAAAACATGAAGATCCAAGGCTCCAAGTTGAGAACAACTTTGGAATGCTTGAGTAACACGGAGAAGCCCAGTGTGGGGCTGGAGGCATAGCTCAACATTGCATGTGTGAGTTCAGCTCCAGTACCACACAGCAGAGGATTGGTGGCCAGGTGTCATGAATGCAAAGTCTGTGGACTGAGGTGAGGCTGTGCTACAAAAAGAGAGTGACAAGATCTCATCCGCACTTTTATCTGTTTGGCCCCTAACTCAGCTGTTAGGTAAAGGACATTTTTAGGACAGCTATGGCTGCTGAAGCTGATATTATATTTGAACCTTATTCAGGGTACAAGTTAGAAAACCAACTGTAATTATAGTTGTCAAGAATGGTCAAACTTACTTTGTTAAAAAAAAATCAGCTAGGAAAAGGGAACAAAACAAACAAAAATAAAAATAGCCTTGTTCCTTTGTCAGCTTTGAAAACCCCACCAAGCATCCATTTTCTCTGGAGTTGTAAGCGCAATGGCAATGTTTCAGATCTTCCAGGCACCAGTGATTCCCTCCTCCACTGAATCTGGGACTCATCCATGGAAGAATTTACCAGAGTCCCCTCAGAGCAGCACCCTGCCTGCAGATCTGAACAGTTTTGTAAACATCCTATTATCACAGCAAAGCAAACAAGAGCCTGAAAAGGCTCTAATGTTGATGGCTGTTATTTTAGTATATACTGCAGTCTTAAGGTTGGTCTTCTCAAGGTTTTAATATTACATTTATATCCATTGTATGAATGTAGTGAAAAATTCGTCACCTTGGAAAATGTCTTGAATGAGAAGCAGACCCCAAAGTCCTTTCAAAGGTGTCCTACCTAACGATGCAAGGGCTTCCCATTAAGAGAGTCTCATAGGGAGTGGTTTCTTTGGGAGAAGGGTGTCACCAACACAGAATGAAAAACTCACTTTAATCATGGTCTCTGTCTCATCTTTCTTCACATAGGTTCATTTTAGAAGCAACCATCCTACATCCACTAGCCTCCATCCTGTGTCCTAATTTTGCTCTGGGACAACTTACAACCATACCTATCATGTCACCCCAGGTAATAATTCTAGCAAGTTGTGTCTTTACATGTGGCTTAACCTCTTCAAATAAAATGTCTTCTAGCATCCTGAAATATTGATTCTCTGTTCTTTATATGTTCCTATATGTCTGGACAGTCAATCAGAATATATGAATGGAAAAGGAAGGAAACATTCAGTATTTAGTTTTTTCTCCTGAGTTTGATACCTAAAGAATTGAAAGGGATGACCTTAAAGATTGTAGAACCTAATGTATACCACAGTAAAGATTAATATAAGAGAGTTTGGTAGTTATGCCTTCCTCTCCAGGGCACAGTGCAAGCATCACTTAGAATGAAGGTCAGGAAGCAGATGATGGGCCCTTAGAGAGAAAAAAGAATGGATGGGGATGGGGGCCCCTTAATTAAAGTGACTACTTCAGAGAAAGAAGGGTACAATGCAGCCTGCTGCTCCTGCTTATGACCTGATCCATGCCAACAGAAAGACAGCCAAATGATTCCCAACCAAAGGTGTCCAGTGTGGGACATTTCCCAACTGTGTCTCCATCTCAGGGTATTGGTAGTCTATTTTGTGCTAATCTCTTCCACTATGCACAAAGCAGGCAATTGACTCAGAGAAGGGTCAGAAATGTAAACTTTCTTCTCCCAAACAAGAGACCAGTGTGGGGGCTGAGTACTAGGCAAATAAGCCTTATTACACATTTGTTTGGCATTAGTACAGGAGGGGGATGAAATTTTAGGGCATTCATAAACAGTATTATGCCATATGCCATAAGCTCCATATGCCAGCATTTTGAGCACTACCCAGGAACCTTGAGAGAACCAACCAAGCAGATACATTTTGGAAAATTTAAAGGCTTTGGTTGAGTACTTTTAAGCATAAGAGGTGTAAGCAGGACGGACACACACACACACACACACACACATACTACTTTGAGGATTCCTAGTGACTTAGTTGCTACATGGCTAGTCTTAACAGGTATGTGATTAGATTTTGGCTGGTGGGACCTGCGCTGGTAGCACTGACTTTGGGTGTTTATAAGCAGAGTCCAAAGAGATTTTTTTACCATGGTAGCTTTATCCAAGGGGAACTAGCTGTTCTCAGGCAGAAGAAAGGTCAGCAACTGCCAGCCTTATAAGTAGGCAAGAACTGTCTCATTATACAGAGAGAGAGAGAGAGAGAGAGAGAGAGAGAGAGAGAGAGAGAGAGAGAGATGAAGTAAGGTTTCAAGTAGAGGGAAAAGCAAATTTTAAAATTATTATTTATTATTATCATTATCATTATTATTATTTGTGTGTGTGTGTGTGTGTGTGTGTGTGTGTGTGTGTGTGTGTGTATGATGTTTCTGTGTCAAGTATATATATGCCTTGGTTCTCATGTAAAGGCAGAGGAGAACTTGAACAATTCAGTTCTTTCCCTTTCAGTTCTCTCCCTCCACATTTGTGCAAATTGCAGTATTAAAACTAAGGTCATGGTGTTTGCACAAGTCAGTAGGAACAACTGTATTCAGTGTTACCTAGAGAATGTTTTAAAGATAGTTTTTTAAGTATAGGAGATAGAACAATTTTCTCATTGCTTGACTGAAACCATAGTCCAGGAGTATATAGGGTTATCATATGATTTCTATAGTTTGAAGATGGCTGAGCATTCATGAAAAACTCAGTCCACAGTGTGGTAATGTTGAAAGGCAGTGGAAACTGTAAAAGCCATAAGAAAGTCTACTTTTTAAAACAAAAAAATACACATTTAATTGAAGTTACTCTACACAGAGGATCAATACTTACCCTAGCACCCATAGGTTATCAAACATCAACAAAAAAAACCTAGTGCCAGATGGTAGATAGCCTCTGTTAACTTATTGGGTGTGGGTGTGTGTATCCTAGTGAAACAAGAACTTATATTGTTCTATTATGAAATAAAACCCAGGAGTCAGATATCGGGGTAAAAACATGATTGATCAGGGAAGTGGTGGAGAAGCAACCAGTAACCTCATCTCTCTCTCCTTCCTTGATCCAAAAAGGTCCCACAAAATCTTTGTAAGACCCTCCCTACTAATGTGTTCTGGATCCTCCAAAAACTCTATGGCTAATTCTAGTCAGCGAGTAGCTAGTTCTGCCTCTGATTCAAGGTAAAATTTATTGGCAGTCTTGGGAGTTTCAGAGTATGATCAAAATATCACACAAAATTTCCCCCTTTTTATCTAAATAAAAAGGGAAGGTTTTTAACTTTGACACAGTAAAACGATATAAAATAAGGACAATTATCAGGTAAGAATTACATTCATAAAGTCCAGTCTATTTGCATTTGGCAAATCCAGAAAAAAATGCCCCATTATCTATCCTATCATTATGAGTACAAAGTTTTGTACTAAATTCATTTTCTATCCTAACTTGTATTACCAACCTAAAACCATCTTTTTTTTTTTTTTTTTTTTTTTTTTTTTTTGGTTTTTCGAGACAGGGTTTCTCTGTGTAGCTTTGCGCCTTTCCTGGAACTCACTTGGTAGCCCAGGCTGGCCTCGAACTCACAGAGATCTGCCTGCCTCTGTCTCCCAAGTGCTGGGATTAAAGGCATGCGCCACCACCGCCCGGCCTAAAACCATCTTTTTAGAACTCAAACACTTTTGTAGTTAACCAAGCTTTTATGTCTCTCAACCTTATACAATTTATACCTCCTTTTGAGTATCTTTTTTTAAATTTGGTAACAAGGAAAACTGTATACTATCTAGTTTCAATCCCCATCAGAGACTTGAGAAGGATATATTACTTGAGTAAACAGGAAGTGCAGAGCAAACAACTTCCAAAACTATAGAAACAACAGAGACATCTGGATGCCTAGATAGTCACTCAAGGTTCCTCTGCAATGTTGGGGCATCCATCTTCAACCTACAGACCTAGAATATCTGACAGATGTTTCTGCAAAGCAGGAATTTTGAAGGACTCTCCTACATTGTCTTGTCAAAGTTTGGCAATTGCCTTCTTTTGTGTCTTGTTTGTCCAGTTTGGACAACATACTGTCAGCAGTTGAGGCAAGGGCAAATTCTTGCCCAGTGGAAAACTTTGCAACAATGAAAGCAAACTCCATGTAGAGGTTCTTTAATGCCCATCATCCTTTTTTTTGAAGTGAATTGGTGCTGCCAGGTACGCTGCCATTCCTCACCATCATGAAAACCCTTCTGATATTAAAACATCTTAAAAGCCATATTCTGTAGGTCACTGACGTGTTTAAAGACCATCTGTCTATCTAAAATATTTGACCTTGAAAACATAACTAACATGGCCACAGATTTGATTGTTAGATGACTAATATTTCTTAATTATCCTAAACAGTTTGTAATAATAACTTTCAAGGACTAGAAATTTACATTATGCTGTTAAATGAGGTGCATACGTACAATACCTTAAACAAGAGTAGAAACATACATATGTTATGACAAAAATAACCTTAAATTTTTATCAATATACAAAAATCCATACTAATATAAAGTATTTAAGACTAGTAGTTGCTCTTTTTTAGTTTAAAAGTAGATTCAATAAATCTACCCTTTCGTCCTATCATTCATATATGCCCCCTTTTCTTTTCAGAATAAGATCCCTGAATCTAATCTTCTTTGCTTCATTTCCTCTTGGACCATGAGCAATAAATGATAAACACACATAATATATCAAAGGACCAAAAACCACACACCCCACATCTTGGGAATGTGGGTGTCATGTTCATAAAATTACCTCATGCTGTCTGGGATGACAGCATTTTTAGAGAACCCTGAGAAAATTGAGATAATGGTCAAGTCCTGGAGAGTCAGCTGTTGTCTAGTCTCACTGTGATGAGAAAGTGCAGGGCTTACGTGAAGTCCTGACTGGAGTAGCCTGTGATGTTGAATCATCTTAGCTAACTGCTTTGACATTGTCCTGAGCAGTCTGTAATCCAAATCTGTTCTTTTCTGGTGTTTGCTGGCTTAGTGGCATAACCAGAATTCAGGTGGATTCATTATTATGGGGCCCCATTGTCTTCTTAGAGGCCTCAAAGGTCACTGCCAGGAATGGTCATAGTCACTGTAGAAAACATAAACATTTTAAATGTCATATGCAGCAAATACCCGAGAGGTTAAAGGACCACAATTTCTTAAGTACATCTGAGATACACAAAAATAATTCCTAGTTATCTTCTTCAGAGTAAAGCCTAAAATTTCATACAGGAAACTAGATGAAGCCTATTTCTAGAATAAGTTAGTGCTCTATATGACAATCAATAAGATGACAAAAGATTTACACACACACACACACAAACACACACACACATGTTAATCATATAAATTTTGAGATAATGTTTATACCTTAAGGAACATGTTAAAGAGTCAAAATAAAACCACAGGATTATGAGGTTGGTAACAATACATAGTCCTTAACTTTGGTTTTCTTCTGTCCCATACCAGGTGGCTCTTATGACATGAAGCAAGACAGAGATTTTGGACTTCTTTTAACAAGCATGCTTGGGTTTAGAGAAGGAGAGAACCACACCCCAACTCCAAAGCCAGGTTTAATTTTTAATTGAATTGGGACTACATAAATCCATTTGCCTTATTTGTCTGTAGAGATCAGCAGAAACAAGCATTTGGGATTTATGAAATTGTATCCTGTTGGAAATGTGCTATACACTTAGGCCAATCTACTCATTTTCTTGGACATTTTCTCTTGATGATTCATCCTGTCTTCTCATTTGTCCAGTGGTCTTTAGATTTCTTATTTAGATGCTTTTATTCTCCTGGAAAGACAAAAACAAAAAAACAAAAATCTCTTGGCTGATAGCTTAAGTTTGTTTTTAGCTAGCTCTTATAACTTAAATTAACCCATTTCTATTAATCTATGTGTGGCGCCAAGGCTTGTTTACCTCATGTATGTGCTTCCCACCTCCTAATTCTGTGACTCATGGCATCTCATCTGACTCTGAACTTCTTCTCCTCAGAAATCACTCTGCCCCCAAAATTCTGCCTAGCCATCAGCCAACCAGCTTTTAATTAACAATGAGAACAACATGTCTTTACAGTGTACAGGATTATTCCACAGCATTTCATCTTTTGTCTAATTTAAAAGTGAGGTTTTAACTTTAACATAGTAAAATTATATATAATAAAGACAGCTATCAAGTAAGAATTACAGTTACGATATTCAATCCATTTTTATTTGGAAAACTTAGAGAAAATATTCTATTACTTGTCTTTGTTGCTTAAAGTTTTATATCTAACTTACCTTTTATCAAAACTAAGGAAAACTTTGTTTAATTATTTGGTTTCTAGCCCCATTAAAGACTCCAGAAGGGTGTAATGTTACCTAATGACAGAGACATCTGGCTGCTTGAACAGTCACCCAAAGTTCTTCTGTAATGTTGGGGCATCCAACTTTGGCCTACAGGCCTAGTATATCTGACAGACATTTTTGAGAAATGGAATTTTGAAGGACTGTCTTACCTTGTCTTGGCAAAGTTTGGCAATTGCTTCCTTTTGTGTCCTGTTGGTCCAGTTTGGACGTATACTGTCAGCAATTAAGGAAAGGGCAGTTTTTCCCCCCAAATCACTAGCTTTTGCTATAAAGAAAACAAATTCTATACAAGGGTTCTTCAATGCTCATTATGTTCTTTTGAAACAAATTGGTGCTGTCAGGATTAGACATGTCTTACTGTCATGAAAAGCCTTAGATTTGTAAATGTATTAAATGCTATATTCTGTAGGTGTTTGAAGCATTTGAAGACCATCTATCTAAATATATCTGTTTAACCTTGTAAACATACCTAATGTGACTACAAGTTCCATTTTTATCAAAAACTACTAACCTGTATTTTTAATTAAATTACATTTAATTTTTAATTATAATTAATTACATTTTTAAATCAGTTGTATAAACACAATACCCCAAACAAGAGTAGAAGCATACATATAGTATAGCAAAAATAACTTTAAATTTGTATCAATTAACTAAAGTCCATACCAATGTATAATATTTTGACATTAATGGTTACTCTTTAAAGTAGATTCAATAATCTACCCTTTCCCCTATCATTCCTATATCATATCCTCCTTTTTTCTTTTATAAAGAGATCTTTGAATTTAACTCTTTTGTTTAGCTTTTTTTTTTTTAAACAAATACCAAGAACAAATTGTAACAAACACCCCTAAACAATGACAAACATCCATAACCCATTGAATAATCAAAACTCACCCATACCCCACCTCTTGGGAATGTCCTATTATTTATTACCTCCACCATGTTGAAAAGCTGAGTTGGGCAGAGCCAGCAGCCAAGGCTTCTGCTTCAGTACTAACCACTGTAGTTTAAAGCAATAGATTCACAATAAGGCAGATTCAGATAAAATAAGACTTTAATGGTTTACAATGTGTGTAAAAATGTATGTAGGCTTGGAAGAGAGAGGAAAAGGTATAGTGGCATTCCTGCTGAGCTCTTGGCCTGGCTCCAGAGAGCAGACCCTAGCCTTTCACCTTCACTTGTTTAACCACACCTTTTGTTTCTCTTACCTTTTGTTTTTCTTATCACCCTATGTGAATCTTGTCTGAGAGTCAAGGATCAGAGAGTCCCCAAGGATCAAAGGACTATGCAAAACTTGTTCCAGGAAAACCGAGGTACCTGATAATTCAAGTTAGTTGCACCTGGCATTTGGTCTCTGGAAGCTCCTTTTGGTTTGCTTTGAAGGTACAGAAATTAACTATCTAAACTGTAAAAAAGAGTAAATAAATATGCCCTAGGTAAAGGGAAGAGTGCTTCAGTCCTTCGAGGCTGGACCCCCCTACAGCCATGATAGGCTAAATTCATTTTTAAGATGCCTATGTTTCTTCATCCCACGGATCCACATGAACCCACACACTAGTGTGGTGACCACACAGCTACAAAAAGGAACATAGACAGTTATATAAAGAAATAGAAAGTTTTAAAAAAAATAAAGTCTTTAAAGGCACAGTAACATTAATTAAAAAATAAGCCATGTAAAGATGGATATTACACAGAGAATCTGTACTGTGTTGTTTTGGGGATTTTTAATTGCAGAAAGACATTTGATTGTAAAAGCTGCTAAATTAAGCCTACACACACACACACACACACACACACACACACACACACACACACATACACTTTAAAGGTATCTTGACTTCAAAATTTGGATCTAATGATATGTTGCTTTGGAAAGGAGGCTCTGTTTTTATTTCCACAGAAAGCAAGAGACTATGGATTTGTTCCAGATTAAGACACATCAGGTTTGACCAGCCAAGACCCCCTGAAAGGTCTCTGATGACACTATGGCCCAGACCATCCAACATCCAGAATGATTTCAAGGCAACTGGCTCAGACATTGCAGTCTCATGGACTATTCCAGTTAGGATTTGACCATAATTTTTAATTTTCTCAGGATCCCCATAAGAATACAGCACCCTCTATCAGCAGGAAGTAGCCTCAAAAACTATGCCCACATTCCCAAAAAGTGGATTATGGATGTTCATCTTTGTAAGGATTCGGTCCTTAATTATGTCATCAGCCTTCGACGGCGTCCCAGCTTAAAAAGCAGGTGGGCTCTCCGTCTCTCTCCTTTTCCACTCCTTCCTCCTGTCGGCCATCACCCCCCCCCAGCCTCTCGCCCCCCCCTCTACCTCCCCCCAGTCTGTCTGTCTGTCTGTCTCTCTCCCCACCCCACCCCCCTGCAATAAAGCTCCAAAAAGGTAATCATGGCTATGATTCTTTCAATCAGCACGCTCCTCCGCTGGCATGGGCGACCAGCCATGAGGGGCAGCGCCGTGGCATAACCAACATTGGTGCCGTGACTCAGACACACTACTGAGCACCGAGGACCTGCTGTGACCACTGCCACCTCTTCCCCCATCCAGCGAGACCATGAGACCAAGACCGCGAGCGTGCACATGTCCCCCGCTGCCTCTGCTGGACCCCCACACCACTACCACCATGATTCTTCACCACAGTAAGTCCGCTGTTCTCACGGCTGTAGTCTGAGCTATATTCTTTCGCTGGGGTTGTCTCGGGCTGTCCTGGTAACGGCACACTTTTGTTTCTGAAGAGAAAGTAAATGCTGTCCTGGTCTACCAGGTGGACCAACTGCAGTGTAGCTGCAGTCCTTTGTATCCCTTGACAAAGAGGATGGCGAACTTGAGCTGATTCATGGATCTCTCTCAACTCTTTGGGGATGCCCAAGATTGTAGTCTGATCCTGGTTTGTTATTTTAGTTTTTTATTTTTTCTTGGCTACAGCCATGGGACAAAGGGGCAGATACATTGGCGGATAGGGGTGGGCACCTGGCCACATAACAGCATAAACCTGGCCGCACAACAGAGTTGTGGGAGCTTCTGCCAGCGAACGGGCAAATAAGAGTTACTTTATCTCCAAGCTTTCTGCTAAAGTTCTAAAACCCTTTTCCTTCCCCACTTCTGCGTCTCCATGTGCAACCTTTTCTGTCTGACTTCCGCCGGTGGTGGGCGGGCTCAAGCAGGCAGGCTTGGCGGTTTCTATGACTCACCCTAACTCACCTTAACTCCACCCATTCATTCTCAAACTGTCTTGAGAAGCACAGATGAGTCTGGAAGCAGCTAAGATCCATACAATAAGTTTACAATAGTCAGGATGGCTCTTAAGCCAAAAATCAGCTTATAGCCTACTGATAGATCTTCCAAAAGCTGTCCTTAAGCCATCAATCATAAGGAAAAAAAATTCAGGACATAGATTAAAATCCTTCCCTTGTTCCCGCAGACCTCCCCGACTAAAACTTAAGCATTTGGAGAGCAAGGCTCCTGACCCCACAGGCAAAAGAGTCATCTGTGGCATTTAAGGTGTGCCAGGGAAGAGATAAAAGCCCCAAAACAAAATTGCCAAGTGCTGGCACTCACTGACTCCCAAAAGCTGTTGGGTCCCTGTTTTAAGTGAGGAAAAGGCCACGGCTAGCAAATGCCCTGCCAGGCCATCAACAGCCTTGTTAAAAGTGCTGCCTAGAAAGATAATGAGTCAGCTGACTGGCCCCAGTCACCAAGATGCATGGGTACATCAAGCTAAGACCTCCAACAGACCTAGGCCACTGACTCAGTCCAGTTCCCTGTTCTAACTCACTGTTCAGCTAATGGTACAGGACCACCATAGAACCGGAGTCCAGAGATCATCAAATAAGAAACTGTAACAGCTAAAAGGTATTTACACCCCCAGACCCAAAAGCGTCTGGGTGCTACAAAAGACTTTAATGTAAACATCTATTACTATGAGATGCTTTTAACAATTGATCACCTGTCTCCTAGATGCTGAACTAGTAAAGGAAACAGGTGCTTTAAAATAATCTGTCTCTGATAAAGCTTAACATGTTTCAAAATCCATAGGGGCAGGCCAGATCTACCTCAGATAAATGCCAACTCCAAAAATAATAATGATTCTTTTATCTCTCTTAAGTTTTTTTCTGTGTCACCAGCATGCTGTCAAACAGAAAGTTCCCAGCCACAGCCAAGAGGGATACATGTCTCCAGAACAAACAGATGACAGACAGCATCCCTCAACACCTGTCAACCTCAGAAAACTCCCCTTCTCCATCCCCCCCAGAGCCAACCAATGTCCAAAAGTCAGCTGGAAGCAGTTTTTGTGAGGAACGACACCCCTAGTCCCATTTATCTCCATATATATATATTACATTATATATATATACATATATATATTTACATTAATATATATTACTATATATTAAGGGAAATTATATATATTATATAATTATATAATATATAAATTATATAAATTATATATATATTAAGGGAAAGTCTGGGATGTAAGGATTCGGTCCTTAATTACGTCATCAGCCTTCGATGGCGTCCCAGCCTAAAAAGCAGGTGGGCTCTTGGTCTCTCTCCTTTCCACTCCTTCCTCCTGTTGGCCATCGCCCCCCCCCCCCACCTCTCGGCCCCCCCTCGTCTGTCTGTCTGTCTCCCCCCCAATAAAGCTCTAAAAAGGTAACCATGGCTATGATTCTTTCAATCAGCATGCTCCTCCACCAGCATGGGCAACCAGTCATGAGGGGCAGTGCCGTGGCATAACCAACAATCTTTGCTTAGATTGTTGGTTGCAAATTGTTATTGGTCATAGTCAATCTCTTTCTAAAAGAAGAAAGGGGGAGATGATATAGAAACGTAGGAGATATATATATGATAGGATGAAAGGGTAGATTATTGAATCTACTTTTAAAGAGCAACTTGTTTTAAATTGCTATAGATTTTAGTTTATTGATACAAATTTGGAGTTGATTTTGTTATATATATATATTTCTACTCTTGTTTAAGGTATCATGTTTATGTAATTCATTTAAATTGTAACAAATAATTAAGAAATACATATGAATAATTAGTCTTCTATTATAGCCAAACTTATAGTCATGTTAAGTTTTCTAGGTATACATAGATATATCTCAATTAGGTAGATAATTTTCAGATACTTCAAAGATCTACAGAATATGGCATTTAAAATGTTTTTAAAACTTAGACTTTTCTGGACAATGAGACATATCTGCTCCTGGCAGGACTGATTTATTTCAGAGAGGAGGATGGGCATCGAGGACACTTCATATAGAGTTTATCTTCTTCTTGGCAAAAATAGCCATTTAGGCAAGAAACTGTTCTTGCCTGGACTTCTTGACAAAATGTTGTATTGACTGGGCATGCAGGACCCATAGGAAGGTGACCACTGAACTTTGCAAGGAAAAATGGTCCTTCACGTTCCTGCTTCACAGAAGAAACTGCCAGACATTCTACAGGACACAGAGAAAAGTGACTGAGAGACTAGGCCTATGGACTGAAGATGGATGCCCCAACTTTACAAAGGAACTTTGGATGACTCTCTAGGCAGGCAGCTGTCTCTGTCATTCTAGATTTTTGAAAGTTGCTTACAATACTCTTCCTGTTTACTTAGGTAATATATCCTTCTGAGGTCTTTGATATAGTTGAAGACTACATAGTTATAATCATCGTTTTCCTTGGTTATAATAAGAGATAAGATAGATACAAAACCTTAGACTCACAAATATAGGATAGATAGGTTATCTTCTTTAATTTTGTCAAATACAAAACTTTTGTATTGTAACTGTAATTCTTGCTTGATAACTGTTTTATTATATGTAATATTACTATGTTAAAGTTAAAACCTTCCTTTTTGATTATTCAGGAAAGGGGAGGTGCTGTGGGATATTATGTATGCTGTGAATCTATGTTGTTCTAATTGGTTGATAAATAAAATGCTGATTGGCCAGTAGCCAGTAGGAAGTATAGGCAGGATAAGCAGATAAGGAGAATTCTGGGCAGAAGGTTGAGTCAGGAGATGCCAGCCTGCCATCCAGGGATGTAATGGCAGACAGGTAAAGCCATGAAACACATGGCAACATTATAGATTAACAGAAATGGGCTGAGTTTAAATGTAAGAGCTAGTCAGTGGTAGGCCTGAGCTAATGGTCAAGCAATTTAATTAATATTAGCCTGAGTGTACTTACTTGGGTCTGAGCTGCTGCAGGACTGGCCAGTGAGAGAGATTTGTCCTGACCAGGACTGTGGGCAGGACACAGGAAAACTTTAATCTACAACTTCCTGCAGATAATGGAGTTTGACTATACAAAGAAAAAGGAGGACATTTCCTTACAATTTCCTTGGCTTGTTGCCAAGTAATGGAAAAATCTTTCTTCAAACCTTTGCTGTTAACATGTTGTTTCTTTTGAAATTCTGAGGCTTCCAGAACATTTCCTACTAATAGCTGAACAATTTCATCATTACCTTGTGCTAGAGGGCCTTTTAGACCTGTATGGAATCTGATATGTGTTATATATAAGGGATGATTTCCATTTCTGATTATTTCTTGTAACTGAATAAAGAACAAAGATACAAATAATAACAAAGAATAAAGAAACAAATTCTGAGTCATCTGGAATAGGTTCAGAGATTCTAATATGTAAAACGACTCTTTCTGCATATTGAAAGTAAGTATATTAAAAGGTTCTGGAACATCTAATAATGCCATGAGAATAGCATATAATTCTGACTATTGAACAAAATCATAAGGGCTTTGAGCTGCTTTCCTTAAATTTCCTGACTTATACTGCCTTTCCTGGTTTATTTGTATTAGTATAGATTGTAAGGGCTCCAGAAATTAGTGTTCCTCATACAGTGTGAGGAAGGATCCAATTAGTTCTTCTTTTTTTTGGGGGGGGTAGTTTTTCAAGACAGGGTTTTTCTGTCTATCCCTGGCTGTCCTGGAACTCTGTAGACCAGGCTGTGTTGCTGGAGGGCTTCTCTCCTTGTTCCCCAAGCCCCGCAGTCCCACAATCCACTTATAAAATAATCACTCAGACGCTTATATCACTTATAAACTGTATGGACGTGGCAGGCTTCTTGCTAACTGTTCTTTTATCTTAAATTAACCCATTTTTATAAATCTATACCTTGCCCCGTGGCTGGTGGCTTACCAGAGTCTTTACATGCTGCTTGTCCTAGCGGTGGCTGCAGTGTCTCCCCCCTCAGCCTTCTGCTTCCCAGAATTTTCCTCTCTCCTTGTCCCACCTACTTCCTGCCTGGCAACCTACTTCCTGCCTGGTCACTGGCCGTCAGCGTTTTATTTACATAGAGCAATATCCACAACAAGGTTGGCCTTGAACTCAGAGATCTACCTACCTCTGCCTCCCAAGTGCTACGATTAAAGGCATGTGCCACTACCATCCAGCCCCAGTTAGTTCTCTTTATAAACTGAAGTTTTGTTTTGGGGATATTTGTTGTTAATTTCTCCCAAGAAATTACTGTAAGCTCTTTGACAATGTTCATGTTCTTTTCATAATGAGGTAAAAGGTACCACAAATTCTGCCAGGTCTACTCATGTTAATTGACAAAGTCTCAGTTTTCCTTTCAGAATAATTCAGAAACTTTTCCCCCATAGATCTTTAATTTTTACTCTGTCTAGTAGTAAATATATCCATTCTAAGATATCATCTTCTCTCTGCATAAGAATTTCTATAGGAGGATGCATAAAAGGTTGCATGACCAAGATACAATCAAGTTCTTGATCCATGAAATCCACATATACATCCAATAATTTCTATTTTACCAAAGCCAGTTCTCTCTTAGCCTCAGTTGATAATTTTCCTGAACTATTTAAGTCCTTATCACCTTGTAAGGTTTGAAATAAATTACTTAATTCTTGAGTTGTTAATCTGAATGTGGGCCATTGTCAGTTAGTATCTCCCAGCAATCTTTGAAAATTATTAAGAATTCATAATTGATCTCCTATGACTTGTACTTTCTGTGGTTGAATTTTTTTGTAAACCTGTATTATATGTCAGATAATTAATAGAATCTCTATTTTGTATTTTTTTCAAGAGCAATTTGTAATCCCCAATGAGATGGATTTTTTTAACTTCTTCAAAACTTTTTTCTAAGGTATCTGTTTCTGAATCAGCTAGTAAGATATCATCAATATAATAGTAAATTATAGAATGAGGAAACTATAAGTTATTTTAGGAAATATAAGTTTTATATTTTTAGGAAATATTTTAGGAAACTATAAGTTATTATTTCCAATGGCTGTTGTACAAAATATTGACACAAGATGGGGCTGTTTAATATCCCTTGTGGAAGAATTTTCCACTGATACCTTATAGCAGGCTGGGGATTATTATAAGTCGGCACTGTGAAGGCAAACTTTTCTTATTGTGCTCTTGTAAAGGTGTAGTAAAAAAGCAGTCCTTTAATCAATCACTGTAATAGACCATCCTTTAGGTAATAAAGGAGGCAAGCGAATTCCAGGCTGTAAAGAGCCCTTATTAATAGATCGCCTTATTAATAGCTCTTAGATTTGTTACCATTCTCCATTATCCAAATTTCTTTTTTTTATGTCAAATATAGGAGAATTCCAAGGACTGGTTGATTCTTCAATGTGTTAAGTATTTAGTTGTTCCTGTACCAGCCATTCTAATGCTTGTAATTTTTCTGATATCAAAAGCCATTGTTTCAACTACACAGGTTTGTCAGTTAACTATTTTAAAGGTAGGGCTGTTGTTACCTTTGAAAGATCAACAGTTGTTGTACTTGTTTATGTACAATCTGAATGGTTAGTGACTGTTCTTGATAATACATTTTAATATTTGTCTCAGAAGCATTATTTATTTTATGGTTTGTTTCTAAGATTTCAGGAATGTTAGTCTGGGTATTACATTGTAACAAATCACATCCCCACAAATTCATTGCTATGTTAGCTACATATGGCTTTAATTTTCCTACTTGTCTTTCTGGTCCTATACATTCAACTCACCTTGAACTTTGTTTTACCTGAGATAAATTTCTAGTTCCCAGAAGCTAAATATTTACTTCCTAAAGAGGCCAATCTGGATAGCCAGACGTTGGTAAAATTATTGTTACATCTGTGTCTATGTCTAATAAACCTTCAATTACAATGTCATTTATTTGTATTTTTAGCTTTGGTCTTTAATAACTTATAGAAGTTTGCCAAAATACATGTTTTATGGTTTCTCCTAAAAAATTTGTTTTAGCTACTGAAGCTGTTCTGTCATTCAAAACAGTATGGTTTTTAACAACAGACATTGTCTTTTAATTGCTCTGTGGATGAGTTTCCCCAATGCTGACAGGGAATTATTGAACCCAATTTTATACAGGGGCCTGTATAAAACCCTTAAGGTGTTTCCTGATGACAAAGGATTACCTTCACTGTCCTTTGTTGATCTGCACTCATTAGTCCAATGCCAGCCTTTGCCATATCTTCTGCATATTCCAGAAAGCTGCTACTTTATGTTTGGGTTATCTCAAGAAAAAACATCGTTTCTAGGAATGCCTTACCTACAATACCTTTTCAGATGTCCTTGTTTACCACAATTAAAATATCTGACCTTTTGATTTTCTTAAAATTTTTATAAATCATTTCTTCTATCCAAGTATCATCATAAGTTTGAGATCCAATATCAGCTGTATTTCAGATACATTCATCTATGGGTACTGATCTTGTCTTTAAAGGCTTATTATTCTGTGACCCTAGCTTCCTCTCTCCACCATGTTTTCCATTGTAACTGAGGGTGAGTTTCCAACATTGCTCCAGCTAAATATTTCCAGTCCTGTGAAATAATTTTGTTCCAAATTGCTCATGAGTTTAACATCCATTTCACCAAGGGTGAATGCATACTATGTGAAATTACTGCTTCCTTAAATCTTTTCAAATAGAATGTTTCTACAGGAGGCCAGTTAACATCTACATATCCTTGAGGTGCCTATCATCTGGTGGTCATTCTTGTATGGTAACTGGATAAATTAAGGATGGTTTTCTAATAACCATGGGCTGCTTCTTTTCAGTTTCATAATGTAATGGTGCAGTAGTTTCTGCTGTAAATTTCGCTGTCTGTGTGTGAATATTTTTCTTAGTTTCAATAATAGGTCTTTCTAAGGATTATATCTTATCAGTCACCAATATCAAACTACTTTTAAAATGATAAAACATGAATTTCCAAACTGATAATAATCATAATAGACATTATGTCAATTCCAGCTAAGTTGATTATCCCTTCATTTAATTTTTCCATTTTCAAGCCATCCATTATGGCACCATACAGAGACCTAACTGCCTGCATTGTAATATTGTTTCCCATTCTTAAAGTGGGGAAAAACTTTTAAAAAGCTAATGCCCCCCCAACTCCCTGTTAAGAATCCCCAGGTGTCTCACCAGATCTGCTGCTGCTGACAGCAAAGATAACGCTGTGCAAGGGTAGCCAGCTGCAAAGGCAGTGATTGGCTGTGAGGGGGCGGGGGTAATGGGGTGCCCAGGTACCCAGGTTAGCATGGTGGGTGCTGGGGTCACAGCAGGTTACTGCTCTGCTGCATGGGCCAGGCTGAGGATGCCTGCAGCTGCCTGCGTGTAGCAGGGGCTGAGGGTGTGTGGCAGTGACAGCAGCAATAGCAGACTGAGCAGGTGCAAGTGGGTGCTGGAGTGGCCAGGCTGGCACTGCGGTGGCCTGGGGAGGGGGTCCAGGGAAGCCCACAACCCGTGGGGAGAGGGAGTGAGCTGCCTGAAAAGTGGACACGGGGAGACATACAGGAGCAACCCGCATGGCAGAAAATGAGGGCCAAGGGCTGCGTGAATGATGGAGCAAGCTGGTAGTGATGACTCCAGTGGCTGCTGCATGTTCTCATTTCCTGCATTGGATGCCAGATGAAGTAATTACTTATGTTGTTCTATTATTAAACAAAACGCGGGAGTCAGATACCAGGGTAAAGACCTGATTGATCAGAGAAGTGGCAGGGAAGCAACCAGTAACCTCCTCTCTCTTTCCTTCCTTAATCCAAAAAGGTTCCATGAATCTTTCTAAGCCCCTCCCTACTACTTCCTGTGTCTCTCAATATGTCCTGGGTCCTCCAAAACCTCTATAGCTAATTCTGGCTGGCTAGTCGCTAGCTCCACCCCCTGATTCAAGGGAAACTTTATTGTCAGTCTTGGGAGTATCAGAGTGCAATCAAAATATCCCACAATGTCCCAGAGACCCCAAAACAATAGTAGGCTATTACCATTGCTTTTCCCTACCCACTAGAATTTCATGCTGAGACACTATTGCTGAAGACACATACCACCTACTTTGACCACAAGAGAGAAAAATCAGTCTAGTGCTGACCTGGAGGCTTCCTCCTGGCTGTGTAAGCTTTCATAGTGCTGGAAGATGCTTCTAGGGTGCTGGAGATGAAAAGCTGCTCAAGTTTTATCTAGTGGTGAACTCTGTGAGCTACAAATAATGGCTAACCTGGCAAGAGATGCCTATTGGTTCAATAATGTCATGAATGTTATGGGAGTGACCAATAACTTTGTAATTGGGCGGAAGGCCTGCTTCCCAAGAGGGAACTCATGTCTGGTACTGGAAACCTGGCAAAGAACTTATAGCTTGGAAGTCTTAGACCCTATAAGAGTAATGGTGGGAGATGCTAAGAAAGAAGTAAGAGTTTGACAAATGCAGGAAATGGCGATGAGCCCAGGGATGCAGATATCCCTTAGAAACTCAAAAGGCCAAGAACATAGGGTTGTTTGCAGATCGACCGACCTTGCAATGCCTTCTGGCTGACTCCAGGCTTCTGATCTCCGTAATTGTCAAGCTATAAATCTGTGTTGTGTTAAGCTTAGTTGGCAATTCATCACAGCAGCAAAAGGAGACCAATGCACCGATCCCAGGAAGAAAGCAATCAACCAGGCAACCTTCCGGTCTGACTTATCAGGAGAACAAGAAAGACCTCAACAAGGACAGGTAAATAACCTCTGTGACAGTGAATAACATGCTCAAAATTTAAAGACTGCTGTACTTAAAGAATCTATGAGAAAATTGCTTCAGCTTGTAGGCCGCTAGTTTGTGAAATGTACCCTGTCAGTGGACTTGCCCAAGATAGATGACTTCTTGGAAAAGTTGAGCTAATCTTAAGAAACTGCTGATCCTTGTAAAATTTTATTGCCTCTGTTGTTCTTGCAAGACCCTGGGCCCTGAGAGCTAACTAGTTTTGCTTTTGTAAAAACTGCTTGCTTGCTGGATATAACTGAGGCATCTACAGGATGTCTGCTGTACAAGTATGGCACTGTTTTTACAAAGACAGGATGTGAGCTAACGAAATTGTCCTAAAGCTGTAACTTTCTAACTTTTGTAGTTTTTTTTTTTCTCTTTTATAAACCCAGTACAATCTATCCAGGTCATAACCAGAGAATTCCAAGTCTCTGGTGTGGTCCTGGCCAGTCATTTTTAACAAAGCCTCTTATTCTTTTTGAAACTATTAATAGTCAGACTTGTGAATCTCTGAACTACCCTAGACTCAAAACATTTGTTGGTCCCACTGAAATTTGTCTTGTGGGTTCTCAGGTACTCACAGTCTGCCAAAGCTACTCGTGTCCATTCAGATTTGCTATTTCTTTTTCTTTTTTAAAATTTTAAAAATTCATTTTACATACCAATCATAGATCCCCCTCTCATCCCTCCTCCTGCCCACCCACTCCCCCCGCCCAGCCCTGCCCCCAACCCATCCCTCATCCCCTCCTCCAAAGGGATAAGTCCTCCCGAGAGGGAACAGCAAAGCCTGGTACATTCAGTTGAGGCAGGACCAAGCCATTCCCCCCCTGCATCAAGGTTTAGCAAGATGTCCAAACAGAGGTAATGGGATCCAGGAAGCCAGCTCATGCACCAGGAATAGATCTTAATCCCACTGCCAGGGGCCCTTCAAACAGATCCAGCTACACAACTGTCTCTGTATGCAGAGGGTCTAGTCTGGTCCTGCGCAGGCTCCACAGCTGTCAGTCTAAAGTTCGTGAGTTCCTATGAGCTTGGTTCGATTGTCTCTATAGATTTCCCCATCACGCTTTTGAGCTTCCTTGCTTGTATAATCCCTCTTCCCTCTCTTCAACAGGACTCCTGGAGCTTCAGGCCGAGCTCCAGGAGTCCACTTCCTTTTCTGGCCAGCCTTTGGTTCCTGTAGTTTCCCAGCCCCTGGGGGAGGGGAGGCAAGAGTTAAATCAGAGATTGCAATGGCTGGGAAGCCACCAGTAGGCTGTCTTAATGAATCTTGATTCCCTGACAACTCCCAGTCTTGGGCCTGAGAGGTAAATCAGAAAGCCCAGTGCTTGGAAGGTGCTCACTGCCCAGATTGTGAAAAAGAGGTATTGAAAAGCCTCTGGAGATGAAGGGAAGAATCCATCTGTCTGTAACTCATATCTGTGGATAAAGCTAAATGCAGCATTAGATTCCCCAATCAGAGGGCATGGGGATGTTGCTGGCCTTCTTTTGTTTGGATACTGGGAGCCAAGATGAAAATAAGTCAGCCCCAGCTGCATGTATGAAAGAAGTTGGCCATGTTCTGTGTTTATTGGTTTCATTTTTGCTGTCCTCCTCCCTTGTATGTGTTCTGTGCCCCCATTAACCTTTTCCAATTACAGGAAACCTGGGAGCTGGACTGAACAAAGGAGGAAAAAACAACTAGGGGGCAGGGTGGCAGTGGCGCATGCCTTTAATCCCAGCACTCGGGAGGCAGAGCCAGGCGAATCTCTGCTAGTACGAGGCCAGCCTGGTCTACAGAGCGATATCCAGGACAGGCACCAAAACTACACAGAGAAACCCTTCTCAAAAACAAAACAAAAGAATAAAAAGAAAGAAAGAAAAGAAAAGAAAAGAAAAAAAACACCACCAACAACTAGGGAACGGGCACTGCTGCAGCCCGCACACCGCTTGCTGGCCCTGGCTCTTGGCTCCCTCCAACTGCAGTGTCTTCTAACAATAACAAGAGCTCTCCCACGCCCATGCTGCTGGGCTGTGCCCCATGCCCTGGCATGCCACCCCATGGGTACTTTAACCTCCAACGCTGGGCAGCCATGTGCACTCCTGCCTCAGCCATGTGTGACCTGCCACCGCTGCCAGTATAGACAACACAGTCTGTAAGGTTCCTGCTGCCGTGGTCTGTACCACTGTTTGCCATCACTGCTTTGATTACATTAAAAAAAGAAAATCAAGTCTAAAATATACAAGGTATAAGTATCCAAGAATATAAAAACTTAAGTAAATCAGAAGGATCAAAACAACAACTTAAGGTACATAAGACAAGTAGTAAAGGTCTAAAAATCATTTAAGATATATAAAGATAAAACTTTTAAAAATGATACATAATGTTAAAATTTCAGAAGTACAGAGTTTCAATACATTTATCAGTGGACTCCAGATAAGCACTCCTGTCAACCAATAGCCTAAGTTGTCCCACCTACTGATGATTCCTGAGGGGGGAGCTCCAAATGTAAAAATTTCCTTTAAATTCCTAAACTTTAACTTCTGTCCCGAGTCTGTATCTGTCCCATCAGATTTCCATGTGACTGACAGACACCATCTAGGCGTCAACTGAGGACCACAAACTGATGCAAATGGCCATGAGTTCTGGGTTTGCTGAAAGCTGATATAAGCCAGTCCAGCCAATGTGATGGATCCCTGGCTCTTCCACTCAGTCAGCAAACCAGATGCTTGTGTTGAATGCACTCATTGCTCGAATCCCCTACTTGCCTTCGACCAATATTCTAGCCTTCCTGGGCCCTAACAATGATTCCTAATTTCAGCTGAGAAGCAGTTACAGAAGAGAGTACATTGTCCTTGTCCTCTGCAATAGGCTGGAATGTTAGGTCCAAAGAAAAGTCCTCCTCTACCAGAAAGTTATTGTATGGCTTTACGAATATGAACATGTACCCAACACAGTCAAGGGGGGAATGTGATAGTGAACAACAAGTTCAAAATTTAAAGACTGCTGTACTTAAAGAATCCATGAAAAACTCGCTTCAGCTTGTATGCTGATAGCTAGTTTGTGAAATGTATCTTGTCAATGGACTTGTCCAAGATAGATAACTTCCCAAAGTAGTTGATCTAATCTTAGGAAACTGCTGATCCTTGTGAAACATTGCTGCTTCTAATGTAGTCCCCAAGACAATGGGGACTGGGAACTAACCACTGGTTTTGCTTCTGTAAAACCTACTTGGTGCTGGAGAAAACTGAGGCATCTACAAGATGTCATTTGTCAAAGTTAGGCACTATTCACACAAAGGCAGGATGTGAGCTAACTCCACCCCCAAAAGCTATAACTTTGTAACTTTTATGTTTTTTTTTTCCCTTGATAAACTCTGTACCATCAATAGATTGGGAACATATCCAGAGAATTATGAGTTACTGATGTGGTCCTGGCAAGTAATTTTTAATAAAGCCTGTTATTTGTTAAAATACTTATTAATAGATGGGTGATTCTCTGAATGAGCCCATACTCATAACACTTCTATCTAGTAAAGGAATTGAATAAATAATTGAAAAGCCCTAGGAACATTCCAGGCTCAGATGGCTTCACAGTGTTGTAGAATATTATTTTAAGATGTGTTACATTTGTTTATGCTGTGGAACATTTGTTTTAATGATGAAAAGATGTGTTGCATTCTTTTATGTTGCATTTGTTTAACTCTGTGAAGCTGTGTAACTTTGCCTGTCTAAAACATCTGTTGGTTTAATAAAGAGCTGAATGGCCAATAGTGAGGCAGGAGAAAGGATAAGCAGGGCTGTCAGGCAGACAGAATAAATAGAAGGAGAAATCTGGGAGGAAAGAGTAAAAAAGCAAGAGAACAAGGAGAGGAAGACACCAGGGGCCAGCCACCCAGTCAGCCACAGAGTAAGAGTGAAAGTGAGATATATAGAAGTAAGAAAAGGAAAAAGCTCAGAGGCAAAAGGTAGATGGGATAATTTAAAGTGAAGAAAAGCTGGCAAGAAAAAAGCCAAGCTAAGGTGAGGCATTTCTAATTAAGAATAAGCCTCTGTGTGTGATTTATTTGGGAACTTCGTGGCAGGCCCCCTAAAAGAGTAAAAAAACAACCAACAACATTTTGGTGTACCAATATGGTAATCAAATATCCATCTAGAATGTAAGAAAGCTTTATAAAAAGAGGGTATGGCTCCTTTAAGCATTTCTGCCTGCTGGTGAGTCATTGAGCAACTAGCATGTTAAGTAGGAACAAAAATAACTAAGTAAAATGCCTGCCACAGTGCAAACATAGGCATTCTAGAGTTCTAGGGAGATTGAATGCAGTTCTTAAGTCACCTAACTCCAACTTCCATGAACCGAGAAGCAGACAGAGTCAACCGTCAAAGCCACGGGTGGAGGTTAACACTGCTTAGCTGTTTAAAGGCTCATGCAGTCAAAAAGGGCTAAAAGACACATAGTAAAAGAGGTCTAGATGGCAAAAACCTCTAAACAGGTTCCAGTATGTTTTACAATTGCCTAGGCTTAAGAAAGAAAGAAAAATGGTATGGATAGTCATAGAAATAAGTAGTTTAAAAAATAATAAAGTCTTTAAAGCTACATTGTAGATGAATTTCTTATTAAATAAGAAACACAAAGCCAAATACAGGTGTGGAAGCCTTAAATAGTGATAGCCACCAGCTCACCTTAGCTTACCACACCAACACAGCTTCCCAAGAGAACCAACCTCTTCCTGTCTAACCTGCATCTTTATTGCCTTGCTGTTCTGCCTGCTCATTGGCTCTTAGCTCAGCCACCTCACTTCCTCATCACTGTCTGTCTATAGAGATCTCCAGGTCTCTATGGTTGGCACTGGGATTAAGGGCTGTTTCTTTGACCACACAGAGACTCTGCCTGCCATGTGATCAGATTAAGGGTGTGTGTTACCACTGCCTGACTTTTGTTTATGGATGGCTATGTATGTCCTCTGATCTCCAGGCAAACTTTATTAACATACAAATAAAATATCACCACTTTTCATCACAAATAAAATATCACCATACCATGTGGAGATGGAAAATATTCAGGGAGTCTGGATCCTGTATGTTATTGTATTGATTTTGAATTTTTTGACTGTTGAGATGCAAACAACAGCTGCTAGGACACATGGGATTGTGAACTGGACTGCCAAATTGAACCAATTCTAGATACTGTAGGAATGCCTCAACTTTAAAAAAGAGGTCAAAAGTATATTTGTCAATGGAAATACAAAATTCTTTGGAGTTTTGTTCCCATGGGAGATGAGAGGTTGTGGATTCCTTTGGGAATAATATGAATCAGGTTCATTAAGGGAGGCTTCCTGAAACTTGACAGATGATATCTATCAATAAAGGTTTTATCTGATCTTCCCAGGACTTGGCTGTTATCTCACATTTTCTCTCTGGGACCTGGAGATACTTTGTCTATAGACAGCAGGAAGCAGTTGGAGCATAGGATGTCCACATTCTCAAGATTTTCATTGTGGGAGGCTGTTGGTTATTTGGTGGGTTATGGATTTTGTTATATTTAGGGGAATATAGGAATGATAAAATAAATGGGTAGATTATTGAATCTACTTTAAACTAAAAAACAACTATTAATCTCAGGTATTTTGTATTGGTATGAACTTTTGTATATTGATATAAATTTAAGGTCATTTTTGTTACAACAACTGTATATGTGTTTCTACTCTTGTTTAAAGGATTTCTGTATATTGACACAAATTTTAGGTTATTTTTGTTACAACATATTGTATGTATGTTTCTATTCTTGTTTAAGGTATCATACCTTGCAGTTTATTTTAAAATGTAAGGTAAAATTCTAGTTTTTGAAAGCTATTATTATGAACTATTTAGGATAATCAAGAAACACAGGTCACTAGTTAGTTATCTATAACAATCAAATTTGTAGATATGTTAGGGATGTTTTTAAGATCATGCAGAGATGTATTTTAGATAGATAAATGGTCTTCAAACACTTCTCAGACCTATAGAATATGACATTTTAAATGTTTTGTCAACCTAAGGTTTTTCATGGCAATAAGACACATCTGCTCCTGGCAGTGCCAATTTGCTTTCAGGGATGATGAGCATTGAAGAAACCCCTTCTAGAGTTTGCTTTCATTGTGGCAAGGTTAGCCACTAGGCAAAGAAATTGCTCTTGCCTTTGACTTCTGACAATGTGCTATGGACATGCAGTACACACAGTAAAAAGATTGTTGAACTTTACCAAAACAAGGCAGGACAGTCCTTCAAAATTCCTGCTTCACAGAAGAATCTACCATATTTTCTGCAGGACACACAAGAAAGTGACTGCCTAATTTTGCAAATACAAGGCAGGACAGTCCATCAGATTGTCTGCTTCACTGAAAAGTTTGCCAGATATTCTGGGTCTGTAGGCTGAAGATGAATGCTGCAATGTTACAGAGCAACTGTGGGTGACTGTTGAGGCACCCAAATGTCTCTGTTGTTAGATAATATTACATCCTTCTGGGTCTTTGATCGAGTAGATAGTTATAGTTGCAGTTTTCCTTAGTTATGATAGAAAGCCAGATGTAAAACTTTGGATTCACTAAGATAGGATAGATAATGCATTATTTTTTCTGAATATGCTAACTACAAAGGGACAGAATATTATAAATTAATTCTTACTTGATAACCATTTTTGCTGTATATATTTTAGAATATTATTTTAAGATGTGTTACATTTGTTTATGCTGTGGAACATTTGTTTTAATGATGAAAAGATGTGTTGCATAAAAGAATGCAACATAAAAGAATAAAAGAATACATAAAAGAATGCAACACATCTTTTCATCATTAAAACAAATGTTCCACAGCATAAACTTATGTTGCATTTGTTTAACTCTGTGAAGCCATGTTACTTTGCCTGTCTAAAACCTCTGATGGTTTAATAAAGAGCTGAATGGCCAATAGTGAGGCAGGAGAAAGGATAGGCAGGGCTGTCAGGCAGACAGAATAAATAGAAGGAGAAATCTGGGAGGAAAAGAAAAAAAAGCAAGAGATCAAGAAGAAGAAGAAGATACAAGAGGCCAGCCACCCAGCCAGCCACAGAGTAAGAGTGGAAGATATATATACATATATGCATACACACACACACACACACACACACACACACACACACACACAGAGAGGGGGTGGTAAGAAAAGATAAAAGCCCAGAGGCAAAAGGCAAATGGTATAATTTTAAGTTAAAAAAAAAAAAAAGCTGACAAGAAATAAGCCAAGCTAAGGCCAAGCATTCATAGGAAAAAAAGTGTCTCCATGTATGTTTATTTGGGAGCTGTATGGTGGGTCCCTCAAAAGAGCCAAAAGAGTGAAGAGCAAAAACAACCAATAACATCACAGTGAATAATTACAAATTTTTAATAATGCCAGTTATGAAGAAGTGTGTTATTTAAATAAATAAGGAACTGATATAGTCTATTTTATAAGGTCAGCATTAACTTGGTGCCAAAGACCCCTTCCTCCAAAAAATTAGAAGAGACCCAGGCCAGGGAAGCAGGGACTAACTACAGATTTTTACCTCTCACTTCTCTTCTCCAAATCTAGTTCCCTAATTTCATTCCCAGCTCTGTAGCAGACCACCTGCTGCAGACTCCCCTTCCCCTTTACTCCCATCTCCAACATATCACATAGACCTTTTCCTCTACCCTCCTCCCCACTTATCTGATTATCTAAGGCCCCTACTCTTACAGGCATTCCCTGGGAACCCACCAGCCAAGCCTGTCAGAGAAATAAGTGGGTCAGCTAAGCAGTTGGGCAAGCTTCAAATTTTCCTTCTCCTCTTCTCCTCTCTATCCAACATCCTAGTTCCATCCTTAGCTTTGAAGGAGATTACCCTTTGTTGCCTCTCCTCACCCTTTGCCCCCATTCCCAGGGTACTAAGCGGATCCTGGTGGAACACCCTACATTTTTCCCTTCTGTGTACTCTCTCATCCCACTCATCCTTGTCCATCTCCATTTGGGTCAGCTCCCAACACCTAGAAACACATTGTATCCAGAACCCCCAGTGACCACACCTCACAGGATCTCAGAATATCCTACCAGGAAACAATCAGCCACTACACCCTTCCAGAGTCAGAGAGGGAAACAGGAGGGGTGGAGGGGCATCCAAGTGTCCGACCTTGAACTCTCCTTCTTATCTTCTCTGGGTCTGTGTATTATAGCATGGTTATTCTTTACAGCTAGCATCCACTTATAAGTGAGTACGTGCCATGTCTGTCTCTTTGGGGTCTGGATTACCTCATTTAGTAATTATTTTTCTAGTTCTGTCCATCTCATGATGTTATTTTTTTTAAACAGTTGAGTAATACCCTATTGTGTAATGTACCACATTTTTTTTTTTTTTTATCCAGTCTTTGGTTGAGAGACTTGTAGGTTGTTTCCAGGTTCTGGCTTTTACAAATAAAGCTGCTATGAACATACTTGAGCAAGTGGCCCTATGATTTGATGGAGCATCCTTTGGGTATGTTCCCAAGAATGGTATTGCAGGATCTTGATGGAGATCAATTCCAAATTTTCTGAGAAACCACCATATTGATTTCCAAAGTGACTATACAAGTTTTCATTCCCACCAGCAATGGAAGAGTATTCCTCTTACTCTATGTCCTCTCCAGCATGAGCTGTCACTTGTGTTTTTTTGGTCTTAGCCATTCTGAAAGATGTAAGATAGAATCTCAGAGTTGTATTTGTTTCTATTTCCCTGATGGCTAAGGATCTTGAATATTTCTTTAAGTGTGTTTTGGCTCTTTGAGCTTCTTCTATTGAGAATTCTCTGTTTAGAGTTGTATTCCACTTTTAATTGGATTATTTGTGTTTTTGATGTCTAGTTTCTTGAGTTATTTACATATTTTAGAAATCAGCCCTTTGTCTGATGTGGGGATGGTAAAGATCTTTTCCATTCTGTAGGCTGCCATTTTGTCCTATTAACTGTGTCCTTTGCCTTACAGAAAAGTTTCAGTTGTTGATTTTAGTTTCTGCACTAAAACAGAAGTTCAGGAAGTTGTCTCCTATGCCAATGCCTTCAAGGATATTCCCCACTTTCTCTTCTATCAGGTTCAGTATAACTGGATTTATGTTAAGGTCTTTTATCCACTTGGACTTGAGTTTTGTGCAGGGTAATAGATATGGATCCATTTGCAATCTTCTGCATCCTGACATCCAGTTAGACCAACAGCATTTGCTGAAGATGGTTTCCTTTTTTGTTGTATAATTTTGGCTTCTTTGTCAAAAATCAGGTATCCATCAGTATGTGGATGTATGTCTTGGTCTTTGATTCAGTTGCATTGATCAATGTGTCTGTTTTTATTATGATAGCTCAGTAGTAGAGTTGAAATCAGGGATGGTGAAACCTCTGAAAGTTCTTTTGGTGTATGGGATAATTTTAGCTATCCTGGGTATTTTTTTCTATATGAAATTGAGGATTGTTCTTTCAAGTTCTATAAAGAATTGTATTGGGAATGCATTGGATCTGTAGATTGCTTTTGGTAAGATGGCCAATTTTACCATGTTAATCATACCAATCTATGAACATGGGGGATCTGTCCATCTTCTGATCTCCTCTCCAATTTCTTTTTTCAAAGCCTTGAAGTTCTTGTCTACCAAAACCAATAATAGATCCAGCCTATATTGTTTTCTCCTAGAGTCCATGGAAGAGTCTAACAACCAGCTGAGGATTCTAATCTGAGGGATATCAAATGAATCTAAGCCCACTGAATTCTTCAGTCCATTTACTTTATTTTTCTAAATCAATTCCACCTACACAGCTTCTTTGCTGTTCTCATACTTAGCTCCTCTCAGTCCCTCCTGCTCTCAGTTCCTTCTGCTGTTCTCTCATCCCTATCTAGTTCTTTCTACCTTTGTCCTCTTGTTCTTCTCAATCATTCACCAAGTACTGTGAGGGAACCAGTATATATACACAACCAGTAATTCTTTTGCAAAGCAATGTGAGGCTTGAAGTTTTCAGCATAGCAGAGAGAGGTGATAAGGATCGATACATAAAGCAATAAATGTCAGCTTCCAATTACAACCCAAAAGGGGAGTGGCTAAGGGGGAGTTCTCTGGTAGGGTTAACTAAAGTCTGAGATCAATTAGGCAATCTAGGAACAGCACCTGGCTGAGGAGGAATTCAAACTTAATTTGCACAAGAAAGAAGCTTGGCACCTATGCTTGCCTGGCCTTGGGCAATCTCCTAGGGTCAGTGGGAAGTGACTACCTTAATTCAGTAACTAGCAAGTGGCTAAAACATCATCCCAGGAATGTGAGCAGTAAATCTCTCAAGTTAGGGTCTTATGTAAATAACCCAGGGTGAAACTAAGGGGTTGAGGATTTAATTGTTAGTGGTTATTTTCTCTTCTCTGTAAGGGAGATGAGCTAAAGTTTATTTCTCTGCATTTGTCCTTGAAAAAGGGTATCTTTGCTGAAATAATTTTATCTGGAGAAAGGCTCTGCCCAGATTTATGTTAATGAAAAAGTAAACACAGCTTGGGACTGCTGTGGGATGGTCTGTATGTCAAATTACTCTGATTGGTCAATAAATAAAACACTGATTGCTCAGTGGCTAGGCAGGAAGTATAGGCAGGACTAACAGAGAGGAGAAAAGAAAGAACAGGAAGGCAGAAGGAGTCACTGCCAGCCGCCGCCAGAACAAGCAGCATGTGGAGATGCCAGTAAGCCACGAGCCACGTGGCAAGGTATAGATTTATAGAAATGGATTAATTTAAGCTGTAAGAACAGTTAGCAAGAAGCCTGCCACAGCCATACAGTTTGTATGCAATATAAGTCTCTGTGTTTACTTGGTCGGGTCTGAGCGGCTGGGCGACTGGCGAGTGACAAAGATTTGTCCTGACTGTGGGCAAGGCAGGAAAACTCTAGCTACATGGGACAGTTATCCAGTTATCCCAAATGTATAGGGAAAGTTGTGCCCAAGATTGAGATGCAGTTGTGAGGTTACATGTACGTATAACACAGAAATGCACAGTAAATGGGGAGACTCATAGCTGTTATTGCACAAGAAGTTTACAACAAGAGATAGCCGATTTATTCAAAATTATTCAGTAATTCCATAACACCTTGTATGACGGTTTCCTCTAACAGAACCCTTAGTTCTGAAAGGTTGACCTTCTGAACACTACTTGTCACATACTGTATACTCCCATAGTCTTTTGCTACCATCAGCTCTCAATACTTGTCACACAGACCTCTCACTTATTTGGTCAGAGTCACATCAAGACATTTTATATTGGTTGTGGCTGTGGTGAAGGTGTTTCCCTGATTTCTTTTTTGGTTCACTTGTTGCTTGTATACAGGAGGGCAACTGATTTTCTTTTTTTAAGTTACTCTTGTGCCGATCCACTTTTATGAAGGTGTTTATCAGCTATAGGAGTTCTCTGGTAGAAATTCTGTGGCCACTTAGTATACATAAGTATTTTCAGATACATATAATCTGAAAATAGGGACACTTTGACTTTCTCCTTTCCAATTCATATCCCCTTGATTCCCTTTAGTTGTCATGTTGCTCTAGCTAAAACTTCAAGTACTATATTGAATAGATACAGAGGGATTGGGCAGCCTTGTATTCTTCCTGATTTTAGTGGAATTGCTTTGAGTTTCTTTACATTTAATTTGATGTTGGCTATAGGCTTGCTATATATTGTCTTTAATATGTATAGGTATTTCCCTTGTATTCCTGATCTTTCCATGACTTTTATCATAAAGGGGTGTTGGGTTTTGTCAAGGGCTTTTCAGCATCTAATGAGATGATCATGTGAATTTTTTCTTTTCAGTTTGTTTATATAGTGGATTACATTGACAGATTTTCATATCATCCAGACAAAAATTAAACAGAGAAATACTGGAGCTAACAGATGTTATGTACTAAGTGGACCTGACAGATATCTACAGAACTTTCACCTAAACACAAAAGAATATACCTTCTTCTTAACACTTCATGGAACAGTCTCCAAAGTTGACCACATACTTGGTCACAAAGCAAGTCTCATCAGATACAAGAAAGTTGATATAACCCCCTGCTTCCTATCAGACCACAATGGACTAAAGCTGGATCTTAACAATAGAGACAACAAAAAGCCTACAAACTAATGGTAACTGAACAAATTTCTACTGAATGACTACTGGGTCAAGACAGAAATAAAGAAAGGAATTATAGACTTCCTAGAATTCAATGAAAATAAAGACACAGCATACCCAAACTTATGGACTGCAATGACAGCAGTGCCAAGAAGAAAGTTCACAGCACTATGTGCTTTCATAAAGAATTTGGAGAGATCTCCTGCAACCACCTTAATAACACACCTAAAAGCTCTAGAACAACAAGAAGCAAATGCATCCAAGAGAAGTAGACTGCATGTAATCAAACTCAGGCCTGGGCTCTCCCCCATTTTTCACTAGCCTTACAGCAGATTTTTATGGAGGCATTTTCTCATTTGAGATTCACTCGTTTCAAATAACTCTAGTTTGTGTTTCATGTTGACATAAGACTAACAAGCACAGGCTCACCCCAAGAGATAGAACTTATACCCATCACTGCTTGGTTGATGAAGAACACAGACTAGATATCCAGGGACCTATTAATTTTAGACTACATAATACTGGCATAAAAAACATAAAAAGTAGCAATAAAATGACTCCTAATGACACTCTGCTGTACTCATAGAGTGTGCCTTGCCGAGCCATCATCAGAAAAGATTTCTCCTACAGCAGATGGAAACAAATACAGATACTCACAGCCAGAAATTTTGCAGAATGCCAGAGACCTTAGAATACTCAGCCGTAAATGTGATGTCTCCATCAAATCTATCCCCTCAGGGCTCAAGAAAACCCATAGAAGTGGAGGTAGAAATAGTGCAACAGGCAGAGGGAATGGAGGATATCACTAAAATAAGGTCCTCTGAATCAATAAGATCAATGCACATATTAACTCACAAGAGACTGAGCAGCATGTACAGAGCTTGGAGGGGGTCTACATTTGATGGGGTCCTAAAGATAAAAGAAGTGGCTACATGTCCCCATTACTAATTCAGAAGCTATCTCCATTTAATACCCATTTGAAAATGGAAATTTAATTTTCTACAAGGGAGTCTGACTGAGAAAAATAATATTCTTAATGGTAGGCTCCTTACCCATCAATAAATGGCCATCAGACAGCTCAACAGCATCTTTGGGGGTTAGTTGTCTTATAATGTCATGTCATGACATTTATCTTTAAAAAAAAATGTCTTATTTCTTATTTTTACCCTACAGGTCCTCTGTGCATATATTGTGGCTTCCAGTTTAATAGTTTTATGTGATTCTTGAGTGTGTAAATGAGTGGGATTCTGTACACATATCTGTTTATTGTGCCATTTCTTGGCCTATTATCCTTCTGTTTGTTTGTTTTATCTTATTCTGATGTGTTAGTTTTTGTTTTTATCTTATTATATTATATTTTATTATTATCCCTTAGAAATCTGCTTTTTTTCTAATGAGAGAAAGAAAGGTTCTGGATAGGAAAGGAGGCAAGGGGAAACTGTAAGAAGCAGCAGGAGGAAAAACTGTAATCAGGGTATACTATGGGAGAAAAAACATTTTCAATAAAAGGAAAAATTAGAATAGACAAAAACATAGACCCATATATTTTTTAACATAATTGTAAAAACTTTCAAATATAATTTTTTTTCAAGAAGAATCAAACTTACAGAAAAAGGATAATACATGATCATCAAGGGGAATTGTAGTTGGACTTGCTTTTCAGGACCACCAGCTCCCAAATAATGATACAGAGACTTTTTATTAATTATGAAAGCTTGGCCTTTAGCTTAGATTTGTTTCAAATTAGCTCTTATAACTTCTATTAATCTATGTTCTGCGATGAGGCTTTTTATCTCTCCTCTATTCTGTCTGTCCAATTCCCTTCATGTATTGTTGGCATCTTCTGCATGCATAGATTTTAACCCTGATTCCTCTCTCTGCCCAGAAGTCCCGCTTATTCTCTCCTGCCTAGCTATTGGCCATTCAGCTCTTTATTACTAATAAGAATAAAATGGTGACAATTTCACACAGTGTGATCAAATGTTCCACAACATTTTCCCCATTTTGTCTAAATAAAGACTAGGAAAACTCTAGCTACAGTTTGGTCTCTTTTTTTTTTTTTTCTGAAAACATTATACAAACGTTTAAAGGTAACATAAATATCTACATTAACACAGGTATAGAATGTGTGGTGTGCACAAATCAGCTAAAGATGATTTTCTATTCTGTGTTTGGGCAGGTAAAATGTATATGCCAACTTTATCAATACATTTGGAGTATATAACCAAACTGTAATATAAATCTCCATCCACACCATATAGAAGGATGACATGTAATAATAAGTCACGAGGACTCTGTAGCCAGCAAGATATGTCATGTCTCATCCAGTCTCAGAGCTGTCCCCATGGCGAGGGATCAGCATATACATTGCCTGTTTTGTAGTTTTTCTAGGTTTCTTCCTGTCTGCAGACATGATTTTCAGGAGGTCTCCCCTGTTCAAAGCTGGCCTGTATTAATTTCAAAGGAATTCAAAGCTTTTTGGTTCCTGTGGAAACAAAGGTATAACCTCTCCCCCAATGCAACACATTTCCTGATTTCCATTCTGAAGTTAAGACATTCTTAAAGATATAGGGTGGCTTAATTTAGCAGTCTTTTTCTACAATCCAATGTCTCTCAGCAGTGTTTGCCCTTCGTTCATAAGCATTCATCAATTCAAAGTCAACAAAGCACCACACAGGATCCAGATGCCCTGTGTGTTTCCCATCCTTATGTGGCTTATTCTTTTCATATTACTTTATTTTTCTTTAAAGAATTTATTATTTTTAAATTATTCTTTCTATGACTGTCTATACCCATTTTTTTTTCTTTCTTCAGCATCTAAACACGTTTTTAAGCATACTGTACTTGTTCAGACATTTTTTCTGCCTGGACCTGGCTTTATTGTTATTTTTATTTATTTTTTTTACATCTGCTGCATTTCTCTGACTGTCTGAGCCAAATCTTAAATAGCAAGATAGTGGCTAGGTTACTTGCCGTGGGGCTCCCCTTAGTATATGGTGCTGGTGGCTGGCTTCACCCAATTTGCATTCAGGCAATGGCAGGAGTCATAGCTAACCATCTCAGCCATGCCTCTGTACATCATAAGCATGGGGCTTACCTGAGAGACTGTGGTCTCCAGGAAGGCATGTCTGATTCTGCTGTGGATATCGCTCTGTATGATGTGAATGTGTTGCTCTGACTGGTTAATAAATAAAGTGCTGATTGGCCTGTAGTCAGGCAGAAAGTATAGGCAGGACAAAGAGAGAGGAGAATTCTGGGAACAGGAAGGCTGAGTCAGGAGTCGACAGCCAGACACAGAGGAAGCAAGATGTGAAGGCAGAACTGGGAAAAGGTACTAAGCCATGTGGCTAAACATAAATAAGAATTATGTATTAATTTAAATGTAAGAGCTAGTCAGTGGTAGGCCTGAGCTAATGACCAAGCAATTTTAATTAATATAAGCTTCTGAGTGATTATTTTATAAGTGGGTGGCAGGATTGCAGGGGCTTGGCAGGACCCAGAGAGAAACTTTCCAGCTACATAATTTCAAGTTTGGAACTTTTTCAGCTTTCTGGAGTCCTATGTGGCTATATGTGCTTTGAGTTGGTCTCTTGGGGACTGCCAGCTCTGAAATAATGACATGGAGACTTTTTATTAATTATGAAAGTTTGGCATTTAATTTGGGTTTGTTCCCAACCAGCTCTTATAAATTAATTTAACCTGCTTCTATTAATCTTCATTCTGCCATGTGGTTTTTGCCTTTCCTCCATTCTGTATATCTGATTCCCTTCTTTCTCACTGGCATCTCTTGTATGATTAGATTCTAACCCTGAGTTCCTCTCTTTGCTGGGAAGTCCCACCTATTCTCTCCTACTTACCTATTGGCTATTCAGCTTTTTATTAAACAATTAGAATAAAATAGCAGCACATTTTCACATAGTGTGATCAAATATCCCATAACAGGAAGTCTTATGCAAAAAATGACAGCTTTATTAACAGTAGAGATTAAATATTAAAACATAATTTTACAGATAAATAAAGGTGAGAATCTCAGTTGTAGATAAATAATTGGAAATGGAAAATTTGAAATACCATTTATAATACACTGAAAAACAAGAAATACTTTAGAAAAACTTAACAAAATATGAGCCCTATGTACTGAGTCACATAATACTGGTGAGAAGAATATTAAAGAATTAATGGAAAGATATTCCATGTTCATGGGTTAGAACACACAATATTGTTTCTTGCAAATGGATGTTTCACATAACCTCAATATAATTTCCTTTGGAGGGTTATACAAATTGGTAAATCCTAAATCATATATGATAATGCAAAGGCATAGAATGAACAAGGCATGAAAAAGAATAAAGAGGAATTATTAGAATTTTAAGACTTTTTATAAAGCTATGTTGTTGCCAGAGTCTTCCTGCTTGCCACAGTCAGACAAATCCTTGTCACCCCAGTCCCACAGCCACTCAGACCAACAAGCAAACACAGAGACTTATATGCATAAAACTGTATGGCGTGGCAGCTTCTTGCTAACTTTCTTATATCTTAAAGTAACCCATTTCTAGAAATTATACCTTGCCACGTGGCTCGTGCTTACCAGCATCTTCACATGCTTCTTGTGCTGCGCATCTGCAGCAGTCCTTCTGCTTCTGTCTTTTATTTCTTCTCTGTTAGTGCCTATTTTGTAGCACAGCGATCAGGTTTATTTATTGATCAATCAGAACAACTTGACATACAGACCATCCCCCAGCACAGCCAAGTGCAGACCATCTCAGACACCTGCACTCAGGCCCATGGTCCTAATCATCCTCTATGCGGACCTGCTGGGTAACGCCACAAAGAACCCAAGAAGGGCTCCCACAGGACATACAGAACATACCACAGCACTATGTGGAATGATAGTGAAGGATTTGCATAATTACAAACTGTAGATTTATAGATCAGACAGAATCCATATCATATTAATGAGGTCAATTGAATCTCTACAGAAATATCAAAGTCATTCAGTAAGGTAGGGATACAGTCTTCTAAATGGTGGTGGAACTACTTTGTGATAAATACTTTGATTTTCACATTACATAGTGAATTTGAAATGAGCTAGTGACCTGAGTAAAAGAGTGAAACTACAAAATTTTCCAGAAAAAGTGTGTGTGATGTTTGGGTAAGAGATGCCCCACACTAAAATTTCAGCACAAAAACAAAGATTGTTACTCTCTAATAGTGTTAGGAAAATGTAAAGACCAATCACAGCCTAGGAGAAAATACTTGTACAATATATTCTGTGAAAATTTGCTTTCAGACTATATCAAGATCCTTTAAAATTCAATATCAGGAAGAGACAACTTGCTGTTTAAAGTTCTGGCATATGATTTAAATAGGTACTTGTGGAATATTCCTCTACCCTGTGTGAATATCTGTCATTATGACTGAGTTAATTAAAGAAGCTGACTGGCCAATAGATAGACAGGATATGGTTAAGCCAGAGAACCAGACTAAGTACAATGGAAAGAAGAAGGGGGAGTTAGAGGAGTAGCCAGCCAGACACAGAAAGGAAACAGGAGGTGCAAGATGAAACAGGTAATTCCATGTGGCAGAATGTTGATTAGTAGAAATGGGTTAATTTAAGTTGTAAGAGCTAGTTAGTAACAAGTCTGAACTGTTGGCTAAGCATTTATAATTAATAATAAGTCTCTGAATAGTTATTTGGAAGTGGCTGCTGAGACACAGAAAAATTCCACCTACAGGTACTTCATTGAAGTAGAGAGATGTTAAGAAATAAGCTCATGAAATGGTTCAACACCATTAGTCATTAGAGAAAGGTAAATGAAATAGCCATGATGGCTACTATGAAAAAAGTATCAAAATGTTAAAAGACAAATCATAGTTTTAAAATATTAGAAGACTTCCCTAAAGTTTATGAAGTACATAGAACCCTCATGTTCTCCTTGTGGCAATGCAACAAGATTTTGCCCTTTTGATGTTCCCAAAACAATACAGTCTCTTGGCATTCCTCTTGATTACCCACCAGAACAAGATGATAGGATTCTATTGCTGAGGATATATACCTTGTTTACAAGACAGAAAAATCAAGCTGGAACTGAGATGAGAGCTTCCTTCCTGATTGCTAGCTTTCATAGTACTAGAAGGTGTTATGAAGGGTACTGGGGGAGGAAAGGCATTCCAAGTTTGCTTATCTGTGAACTCTATGAATTACTATGCCAACCTGTTAGGCAAGATGGTGAAATAGTGGCATTTAATTAAGAATTTCCCGCAACTTGCCGCCTTTACACTCAGAGCAGAGCATTCTGTGATTCGAGGAGTGACTAAATGAGCCAAAACGCAAAGCAAAGAAAATGTTGAAAAAAAAAAAAAAAAAAAAAAAAATTCCCAACTTCTTTAATTGGATTGAGGATTGCTCCACAAGAGGAAATGGATGCCTCTCCATGGTGGGAGAGATCACAGACCCTAGGTGGGAACTGAGTATTGTTGTATTGACATACTGTCAAACTGCTTTCTAATATTTATGCTTATGCTTTGTCATAGTTATGGTTTCTATTGCTACAATGAAACACCATGACCAAAAAGCAAGTTGGCAAGGAAAGGGTTTGTTAAGTTTACACTTCAGCTTTGCTGTTCATGATTGAAGGAAGTCAGGACAGGAACTCAAACAGGAGGCAGGAGCTGATGCAGAGGCCATAGAGGAAAGCTACTTACTGGCTTGCTCCCTCTGGCCCACTCAGCTCACCTTCTTATAGAACCCAAGACTATCTTCCCAGGGATGGCACCACCTATGATCACTAAATGAGAAAATTGATATAGATATGATAAGACAAAAGGGTAGATTATTGAATCTACTTTTAAAGAACAACAACTTGTTTGAAATGTTTTACATTGCTATGGATTTTAGTTTATTGATAAAAATTAGTTAATTTTGTTAGACTGTATATATATTTCGACTCTTGTATTATGCTTATGCAGCTTATTTTAAAATGTGAAATATAATTAAAAATACAAATTAATAGACATCTATAATAGTCAAATTTATAGTCATATTAATTAGGTTTTGTAGATATGCAGAGATATGTTTCAGATAGATAGGTAATCTTCAAACATTTCAGAGATCTATAGAATATGGCATTTTAGATGTTTTAATAACATAGTTTTTTTTATGACAATGAAACATATCTGCTCGTAGCAGCACCAATTTACTTCAAAGAAGATGATGGACATCAAAGAAACTCCATATTGAATTTGCTTTCTTTATGGCAAAAGTTAGCCATTTGGGCAAGAAACTGTTCTTGCCTGGACTTGTTGACAAAATGTTGTATTGATTGGACCTGCAGGTCATTGAGAAATAAAATTTTCACTAAATTTTTCCCAAACAAGGCACAATGGTCCTTCAGTTTCCTGCTTCACAGAGGAGATTGCCAGACATTCTGCAGGATATAGGGAGAGGTGACTGAGAGATTCTAGGCCCTATAGGTGGAAGATGAATGCCCCAATGTGGCAGAGGAACTTTGCTTGACTATTCAGGCAGCCAGATGTCTCTGTCATTTCCAGAATTTTAGAAGTTGCTTACAAAGCACTTCCTGTTTACTTAGGTAACATCATATCCATCTAGGGTCTTTGATGTAGTTGAAGACTAGATAGTCATAATTATAATTTTCCTTGATTATGATAAAAGATAAATTAGATATGCAAATCTAGACTCACAAATGTAGATGATAAATTTTTTTTTAATTTTGCAAAGTACAAATAGACTAGATATTGTTATTGAAATTCTTGCTTGATAACTGTCATATATAATTTTACTATATTAAAGCCAAAACCTTCCTTTTTGATTAGATAGAAAAGGGGAAGTGCTGGAGGATGTCTTTTTGTACCTGTGAATATGTATTGCTTCCATTGGCTAATAAATAAAGCTGTTTTGGCGTATGGCAAGGCAGCTTAGGGGCAGGTGGGAAGTACAAGCAGAGATACAAAGAAAAGAAGGGCAGAGTTGGGGGAGACACCAACTGCTGCCCAAGAAGCAGCAAGATGCCAGCACACTGCTAATGCCATGGCCACGTGGCAACTTATGGATTAATAGAAATGGGTTAAGTTATAAGAGCTAGCTAGCAAGAAGCTTGAGCCATAGGCCATACAGTTTGTAATTAATATAAGCCTCTGTATGTTTATTTGGGTCTGAGCAGCTGCAGGACTGATCAGGAAAAGGAAAACTTTTGACTACAGAAAATGCCTTATGGCTGGATCTCATCAAGGCATTTTCTCAACTGAGGCTCCTTCCTTGCTGATGTCTCTCACTTGTGTCAAATTGACAGAAAGAACCAGCCAGTACATATCCACAGACAAATGCTACTTCTCTTAATCAGAAAAGCCTATTTTCAGTGAATGATGGTAAATTCAGAGACTCATGACTGCTCAAGTTTCTGAGATTATGTGATGGGTGAGTCTTCAGTCCTACACAGTTATACAACTCCATCTAGGGTTTAGGGAATATCACAGAAGAGAGAAAATAAAGAATATAAAAAACTAGAATATAGCAAGAGGGTTACAAAATACATCTTTAGGGCATGACACAGCCATTGCATTTATGATCTCACAGCAACTGTTGATTGCCTTCATTGAGCCTGCACAAGAATGGATTTGATCTGTCATCAGTCAACTATGGACTAGGGAAAGGCTCAACAACTACCTGCTAACTATTGATTACTGATAATCATGGATATTGCTAAACACATGGCCACATAGATGGCCTTAGTAAATTCAGTGGGTCATAAAACAAATAAAAAGACCTCAATGTGAGAAAGGAATTTGTAAAGAGCCATAAAGGGCTGACAGTGGTGGGAGGGCAATAAGACAGGGTAGGGTGGGAACAATCAGAATACATTGGTTAGCTGTGAGAAACTGTTAAAGAGCACATTTAACCAACTTAAATAAAGAGCAAAATTTTGACACTTCCTTAAATAATTAAATACACACTTAGAATATGGCCCAGCAATCCCATGCCTAGAAAGTTATTTAAGAGAATTTTAAAAAGTGTTCTCAGGGCTGACAATTTGGTACTGGATAATCAATTAGTGTATTCTGCCCTGAGGAAGACTATTTATCCTGCTCTCAGCATTCCTTACTTGTCTGTAGTTCTTTGTCTAGGGTTGATGCCACATGGACATCCATTTTTATGTACTTATTGTTGTTATTCTTGTTTAACCCATGTTTAGGCAGTCGTGTTGATGGGACTTTATGGGTGTAGCTTCTGACATTCCCAGGAGACACAATCTCACAGCAAATTCCCCAATCCTTTGGCTCTGACAGGTTTTATGTCTCCTCTTCTGCAATGACCCCTGAACCTTAGTTATAGGAATTGTATTGTATTGTATTTTGTTGGAACTGGGCTCCACAACTCTGCATTATGATTGGTTATGATTCATGTCTCTATTTGGGACATGATAGAAATGGCCTTTCTCTTGATTGTCACAGTGTTTCCATTACTACATACATTTGTCATCAAATGTATATATGATGTAGATTTTGTTGTATGGAAATAATTATTGAATAAAAATATTGAAATAAAATTATTGAAGTAAAATATACTGGATTTTTCTGAAAAGACAAGAACTACATGTATAGAGCATTAAAATTGTATTTGACTGCTGCAGAACAGTCTAGCTTAAAGAAAGCCTACTCCAAGTCTGGACCACTTCAAAGGCGAGGAAGGTCATATTCTGAGCTTCACTTTTCAATGGGTCCCAGCACAGGCTTCCAAGGTGGCAGCAACATTCCTTCAGCCATTTGTTCTCAGTGACTTTCCAGTGGAAACCAATGTTAGAGAAGAATGAAACCTTCACTGACAGGCAAGTTTTCTAGGTCTGAGTAATTTCAGAACAGGAGGCAAGTGGAAGGTGGAGACTGTCAGTAGAGAGAGCCTTCATTCATGCCAGCTATGGTCATGTCAGAAAGAGTTCTCAAAGGCAAATGAACAGAGATGTTTTCATCATGTAAATAGCTAAATTTTGTTAGAGCATAGCCGTGTCTCAAGTTCTATCTGTAATTGCTAGGACAGTATGCATAGATAACTTCCTGTCTGACTTTCTGATAGATGAAAATGGTCTATGACAAATCTCTGAAGAGAGTATTCAAAGTTTAAGTTCAAATTTGTGTTCTCTCAATGAAGAAAAAGTGTCTAGCATCATTGTAAAGCTGAAATCAATGATTTTGTCTGTTTTCTCTCAGTCTTATTGTCCCTGGACAAGTGGCAACAATTCAGAGAAGGTTCAGGGAATACAATTTGTTTGAGATATATGCTGAATTGACTGACAAGGACTGAAGTGTCTTCTAAAACAGGTAAGGAAAGTTTGTAGCTGGATAATCATTAATGTTCTTTGTGATCTGCCCCCCCCCAAAGGAGTGTGTATACAATCAAGCTGTGAAGATTCCAAGAGGGTGCTATCTATTTCAGTGAAAGAAAATTCAACTCTACATGCTTAGAGAATTCTTCCTCTGATGTACTCAGAGGAATGACACGTGGAACAGGATGGAATTTGAGTCTTTCGTCTCTTTTGGCTTTTAACACAAAGGCAAAGTCATTTGATTTTAGGTACTAATATTCATGATTTGATTTTAGCATTGTAATTTCAACCTGGAAAATTCATAATTGAAGAGGTTTTAGCTTCCATTTTTAATATTTTGTTATTGAAAAAATTTCAGAATATTTTAGTGCCATCATTTAATTTTACCAAAAAAACTTCTCTGACTGGTTGTAATACAGGATGGAAAACAGAATAGATGTGATTGACCAGTTCATTTCTTGATTTAATTTATGCTCTATTCATTTCATAATTTTTCTGGAGGTAATAATCATCCCCCTCCTCTAGTAGTCCCATGAAGAATGTCAATGTTGACGGGAAAGCCTGGTGAAGTGGATCTATCCTGTCAGACAAATTACTGATTTTCTCCCTGGTGACAATGCCAAGTCTCCTTCTAGACTACAGGATCAAATGTTAAGCTTCATGGACTGAAAGAGAAAAAAAATAGCCAAAGAATAGTAGGAAACACAGATTCCTCACTTCTAGTGATTCTAATGTCTGTCAAGCTTGAAATCCACTGAATTATAAGAGTGATTGAGCAACATCAATAATTTGCTAGAAATATGAATTCTCAGGCCTCACTCATGCATACTGAATCAGAAACTCAACAGGGCTGGGAGATGGTGGCACGTGCTTTTAATCTTAATACTCAGGAGGCAGAGTCAGGTGGATCTCTGAGTTTGAGGCCAGCCTGATTTACAGAGTGAGTTCTAGGACAGTCATGGATAAATAAAGGAACCCTATTTTGAAAAACCAAAAGATAATGAAAGAGAAAGAAAGAAACCAAAGAGGCCGAGTAATCTGCATTGATGAGACCACTGAGGACTGTAAGATACACTCATGCTTGGGAGCCCGTGCAGTGGAATGGCCCTGTGTGCCACACCACCCTCATGCATTGAGGGAAAGACAAGAGCAAGTGATTAAACTACTGAGGATGGGAGGAAATGAGCAGGTGAAGGCCTTTTGGCACACTTTCTTTTGTATTTTCTTATTTCTCTTTCTTCAGAAACTGCGTGATATGCCTGATAGTATGCCATTTGGCCAATTATCTCCACTATGTGGCCATATTGGAGGGAGGGATCTACTTTTGACTAGAGAAAGTCTCCAGTCTTGGCAAGCTTAATTAAGGAAATAGTATTGTATTAGTCAGGGTTCTCTAGAGTAACAGAATTTATAATGAGTCTCCCCTGCCTTTTTCCATATGGAAAAGGGGATTTACTAGAATGACTTACAGGCCGCAGTCAAGCTAAAGGCTGGCTGTGAATAGAAAGTCCCAGAATTCAGTAGTTGTTCAGTTTATAAGGCTGGATGTCTTAACTGGTGTTCAGTAGGTGCTGGTATACTGAAGAAGTAGGCTGTAGTGCCAGTGAAAGAATGGATGTATTGGTAAGGTAAGGGCAAGCAGGCAAAGAGCTTTGGACAAACAAGAATAGCTATCACAAGTCCTAAGTCGCTCACTTTCGCATGAAGGTAGATTCTAAGGAGCACTGTTGTCAATGGTTGATATCTGTATTTCTGACCTCTCTACCCAGCTGGCTGTGAACTTGGGGCAGGAAGAGGGAAGATGTACATTGCATCACCTGACTACTAATCTGGAGGCAGGAGACTAAGGCAAAAAGACTTAATTGGTCTTTGAACTTCAGTAAGCATCTACTCTGTGAAAGTGATTTGATAAGAAAATAAAGAAACTATAATGATTTACTAGATTCTGCTACCTAGAGACACAGAGCATTCCTAAACAACTCTACTATTATGAATTAATTTGTTAGTAAGAAAGATCCAGGAGACTGCTGTTCATATGATAGGCTGAGGGCTCCCCCCATTAGTGCTGAAAAATAGGAAAGAATTAAGACTCAAATTAACTACTTACATTGTCTATTCACCCATAAGTACTTTCAAAATTGAAGGCTCATGTCAACTTCCAGATTCTTGTCAAAATCCATGCACAATCACAGATCATTAAGAGACACTGAAATCTGAGGGAGAACTAAAATGACAGACATTTCCAGAATTCGAGAGACAAACAAGCAGAAAACTTTTCAACCTGATTCTCAACTTTTATGATGATAAACATGTCTATTTCCCCTCATGACAATATTTTGTGATTAACTGTGCAATTTCTTGTTTTCTTTTTACAGCCCCTGGGTCTTTAAGATTGAATTAGCTATATGTCAATACATTCTGTATTTTCATTATCCCAGCAAAACTATGCCACTTCCTAAGATTAATTGTTGAAGTTCAGAGAAGGACACAGCCACTGGGAAGAAGATAAAATATAGTGGCAGTTAAGAACGGGATTTTGTGACTTGCTGAATATGAATATCTCCCGAGAGGATTGGTTGCCTAACTTTTTTTCTGTAAATGATAATTTAGTCAGAATCGAATAACTATCAACCTTCAGAAATAGTAAACACAAATAAGCAAGTATAATTGCCCACCAAGATTCTGCACAACTCAGCTCAGCACTGAAGTCAACCTTTGATATGGATTAAATTAAATAAGAGAGTTGATTGTGTTAGCAAGATCCATCAAAAACTGGCACCAGCAGGGAAAATGAGGTCAGAGCTGTACGTCGTCCTCAGCTGATGAACAGATTGCACCAACTGAGCTTTCAATTTTCATTTCTTGTCAGTTGTTTGGAATTTCAAATGCTTAAAATCCCTATTACTGATGAAGACCACATCCTTCATTTAATCTTTTGGGATGTTTATGACCCATAATCTGACCACACATTCAGAATGAAGTATATATTCATGTTAAGTATTCGTGCTATTCTGGTGTCACAAGGAATTTAGCCAGCAGAAGAAACAATGAATAAATAGCTGTTGCTGATTGGGATTTTAGAGGATATGGTAATAGAAGAATAATTTTGAACAAGCTTTCTGCAGAGTTTCAAGTATTCTAGAAGTTGATGGCAAGGATACCTTCAGGATAGTTCCTTTCTTCATCCATTTTTTAAAAAAAATTTGTATTAATACTTTATAAATTTTGTATCATGCAAATCACCCAATCCCACTCCTCTCCCCATACCTCTGTATCTGCCCTTTGCCATGCAACCCCCTCCAAAAGAAAACAATAAAAAAAAAATAAGTTCAAAATTTAAAAAATAAAATTGCAAATTAAAGAAAAAATACCTCACAATGGAAGCTGCAATGTGTCAAGTGTGTCACCCAGTCTCCCCTTTTGTACAAACAGCTTTACTTGCAAAAGTCCATTGGAATGAGTCACAGGTCCAGTTTGAACGAGACCTTTGGCTTCTGCTGCACTATCAACACTGGGGCTACACTGGGGCTCCTCTTAGATAGCCTGTGTCGCCCTGTGTCATGGAGCTCCTGCAGCTTTGGTTTGGCAAGGCCAGCACCTTCATCTAGCAGTGTTTAGATGGGGTAGATGTTGGGATGAGCCACCTCAAAACCCTGGATCTGTGCCTGAGTGGTAGCTGAGTTTTGGTCAGTCAGTCCACCTGCTCACATATATCTGGGCCAACAGGGCCAGCCAGCTCTTCCCCTTTGCTACGGTTAGGCGAGGAGGTTTATGGAACTCAATTGGTGAACAACTCAAAAAGAATTAGCACATTCTTGGTACTGGGGTTTTATTTGGTAGTACATGGTGTCTAGTTGAGGTATTGTTCCCCCATTATAGGGTGATACCAACTTTCTTGAAAGACCCCCCTCCCACCCTGCCCCAGTGATCCCTTGCTAGTTACCTCACCTTTGAGGGTATTCCAAATGAAGCACACAAATATCTATTGTGTAAATTCATTATCTATTCATCTGCTGAGAGATACCTAAGCTATTTCCATTTCCTGGCTATTGTGAAACAAGCAGCAATAAACATGAATGAGTGGGTGTCTCTATAGTAAAATGTCTAAGAGTGGTATAGATGGCACTTGAGGGAGATGCATATCCCACTTCTTGAGGAAGATTCACACTGATTTTCAGTGTGGCAGTTCCAGTTTGCATTCCCATGAGCAGTGAAAACATGTTACCTATTGGAGAAATCCTTGCCATCGTTTGCTGTTATCATTTGTCGATCTTGCCTATTCTGACTGGGGTAAGATAAAAATCTCAAGATAGTCTTAATATGCATTTATCTTATGGTTAAGAATGTTGAACATTAAAAAAAGTATTTCTCAGCCATTTGTGTTTCATATTTTGATAACTCTCTGTTTAGTTCCACGCCTTACTTTTTAATTGGAAGAGGGGGAAGAGATTGTAAGAGCCAGAGGCAGTAGATGGCTTAAAGGAAACAATGTTTTATGGACACAACAGGAAAGATACACATATGAAATCACAGATCTGGTGACAGCCTGCACAACGTATGCATGAATTCAAACCAGACAAAAATCTCAACATGGTGGAGGGCAGGTGGGCACAAAATCCTACCCCTAGCTTAAGAGCTAGTAGCATTTGGTAGCTGTTGGGAGATAGAAAGTTGATTTTCTTTAATGGAGTGACACTTGGTATATTTACACACTCCAGGACAGTCCCATACCCAGGGGTAGTTCAACTGACCCCATGGTTTTTGTTTTTGTTTTGTTTTTTGTTTTAGGCGAGTAGAAAAGGAGAGAAGTAAAAGGGAGGGGGGGAAGGAAGTTGGTTTGGCATGAGGGTGGGGGAGGAGTTGGGGGGAATGAATATGATCAAAATATTTCATATTAAATTCTCAAAGAATAAATAAAAACAATATCTTTATTTTTTTAAGGTGCGTACAATGGCATGAAATGGAAACAGGAAGGTCTTTGATTCTTGCTGTTCATCTAAGTTAGTCTCCTTGGTGAGCCCCAGGTCAGTGACAGACCCTGTCTCTAATGAGATGCATGGTGTTCCAGAGGTTTGTACCTGAGGTTACTCTTCAGCTTCCACATGTATGCCCAACTCTCCAAACTTACATGCATACACATATGTATATAAACATATGTAAATTAAAAAAGAAATAGCATAACTTAGAATTAGTGGAGCACTGAAAACTGAAAAGTTGAAAGAAAAGTAGGGAGTGGGTATGGGAATGTTTCTAGAAATTCACAGAGGAGAGAAGAAACATGAATGAGATAGATGTACAGTTTTTTACAGTTCCCATAGATAGTGTTTACCCAGAACCCTACACTTCCTGACTTGGGGGTGACTAATGAGTAGTCTCTAGGAGGCTGGGTGGCAGGTGATTTATGAATGTCCACTTGTGCCTATAAGGCTCCTAAGGTGAATGTTAATAGCTAAGGCCCTGTAGGAAAATGACCTGCATGTCTACTAGGCTGACTAAGTTCTGGCCATGATTGTTATTAAAAGTCCTACTAACTTTAGTATTATTCCAAGCCTGCTCAGAAGCTTCTAGATCCTTTCAGTGGCATTGGAACAACTTTTGACTACTTGGCCTGAGTTGATTTATCCCCTTTGGTGGGAGTCCAGCCAGCATCTTAGTGGTGGGCCGATGGAAACATAGAGGGGAAGAGCTTCCTTTGAATATATTGCTCATGTACTTTCAAGTGTGTCTGTTGGCCACTGAGAGTAGCAGCTTCCTTAGGCCCCCTGGGTAATGTTCCTAGACATGGTTTCTGGAGAGACAGAAAATAAACTGAACCCCTTAGCCAGCATGTTAGATCAAAAGCAAATAGGTAGGGCTGTGCTAAGTTTAATTCATGAAAATAGCCCCCAAGGAAATGAATGTAAGAATTAAGCCAGTTGCTGTGTACAAGGGTAGGCAGCCCCCCCCCACTTGTGTGCCTGCATCTGCAAAAAGAACCTGTTGCAGAGAAAATCACTCTGAATTGGAAACCAATTTGAAAAAAGGCAGATAGGAAAGGTTAAAGTACACAGGTTCTTGTCCACAGCAATGTGTCAAAGAGGATGTTAGCTGACAGGAGGCCACAGCTTCCTTAGGGATTATTTCTCAGTTGTCAAGCGATAACTATGAAATACACATATATTTCTCAGGGTTTCATAACTAACAATCAAATTCTTTTTGTAAATACAGCATTACATTTTTCTTTGCTTTGATAACCAAGTCTTACCTGGTGGTTGATGTCTGTTGCTCTTGGCAAATGGGTTTTCAGAGACATTGAGAGGAAAACCTTGAATTTAACCAGAAAAAAAAAAAAAAAAGAAAGAAAGAAAAACCAGACACATTTAAGTAGGAAAATTCTGTCTGAGAGTATCTGGCATTTCCATTTCAGCTTAGTTATTTGCAAACTAAACTTCCTACAGAAATCTTAGGAGAAAGCTCAACAATAGTTCTTATCTATTTTTGGCAAATGCTAACAGTGGTAAAAACACTCCTTTCAAGATTAATTTAGTAGCCTGAATAATCACTTTATCCATAAGCCCCAAACAAGTTTAGAAGTTTGGGATGAATGTTAATGTACAAGGCAGAATGTGTATTTCCAGTACTTCAACTTGAATCTTCTCTATTGGGCTAGCAGTCCCTAGGATGCTGGATAGTAGGTATTTAAAAAACATCCACTTGTATATATGGTAGCTTCTAAGGTAAATATCCATAATTGGGTCTTTTGAGCAAGTTGATTTAAATCTCAGCTAGTTTAATTTGTCACAAAGGTAAGTGCTGGCAGTGCTTGGGATTTGGAGTTTGCATCCAATTGTATCCTCTTTCTTTTCTTCTGCTCTACCTTATTGTGGAATGACTCATCCCTAACAAGCTTGAGAGTCAGTCAACCCAAACCAGTAAAAAGATATCTTCTGAGAGCCAACCTGCGCCTGCCTAAGAGCCTTAGCAACAGCAACTGAGACATGATCTGAGATGACCTGGACCAATGAGAGGCAGCCATGTCACACCAGCAGATGCATATTCATCAGACCTCCCACCAGAGTAGGATGGAGGATATATAAGGCTTGCCCCTTCCTGAATAAACTGAGCTTGTTGTCTTGACATTCTCCCAGAGTCTGTGTTGTTGATTCTGTGTCTACTTGGCCTACTCCCCCAAAGGGAACATCAGCACAGGACCGTGCTACATCTTATGTAGTGTTCTTCTTTCTTTCCTCAAATAAAGATGTCAGATCACTCCAGTGACAAGTTGATGAGATACAGGGTCTGTTCTTTGAGGATTATTTTGCCTTTCCTAGGCTCCAAATTATAAACCTGGGAACAATCTCTCTTTGTTATTTATCCTTCCTAAACATATTTGGCATCATAAAGTAACACACAAAATGGGCATAATTATTTTGTGAAATTGTTTGGCAGTATTTGAAAATCTGTCCCTTCCCCCCACTGGCTTATAAACTGAACTACTTGGTGAACACCTAACAGCTTGCATGTGTGCATACAAAACAAGAACACACCAATACTCATTCCAATACAATTCAGAATACCAGAAAGCTGGAAACAACGTAAGTAATCTGGTTAAGAAGCATAATATATGAATAAGCAAGATGCAGCTCTGAAAAAGAACAAGCTGAAAGTAATAATAAAATCTGTCTCTATAGGGGCTAGAAGATTTCTCAGTGGTTAAGAGCACTGGCTCCTTTTCCAGAGGACCTAGGTCTGATTCCCAGCACCCACATGGCAGCTCACAACCACCTATAACTTTAGTTCCAAGGGATCCAGCACCCTCTTGTGGCTTCTGTGGCCAGCAGTCACACATGTGGTGCACATCAGATATAGATGCAGGCAAAACATTCATACACATAAACTAAATTAATTAATAAAAAATAAAGTTACCAGTTGAGAAGAATCAGGTCACTTGGGAGTGGGACAAGGATGGGAGATGGCAGTGGGGTGGTGGTGGTGAATGTGATCACAGTACACTGTATACAAATGTGAAATGGTCCAAAAAATAAAACAAATGAATAATAAAAAAGAATTACCCTCTCATAAATAATACTGAGAATAAGAAAGATTATGTGTGATTTTCAAAAGTGAACAAAATGAATCTTTGGTCTTGGAAGTCAGGACAGGAGGGATGGGGTGTGGATAATGGCAGACATGAGAGGGCTTCCGGTTTTTATCTAAATGTTGGCAAACAGCTGTATTCACTTGATGTACTTTTCTTCTTGCATGCTGTCTGACAGTATGTTCACTTGAAAAGAAAAAAGCCAGATGCTAAAAATCACTCTTCAGATCTCGAGGGTTTGCTACACATGCATTGTGGGGTGGGGACAAGGGGCTTCAAAGACCTTGCTGTTTTCTTGACTGTCCTAATTTCCTGCGTTGTGCCACACAGGCCTCATCTCACACACCCTGTTGAGGTAGCTATGTTTTGGATCATTTCTGCTGCAAATTCACCAACCTTCTGTTTATAAAACCTTTCTGGATTATCTAGTACAAAGGATATTTCAGAGTAGGCACCAGGTAAATATTCTAACTGTATAGACCCAAATCTGAACCCCCTCGATCACTAGCCAGAAATTAAGTCCTTAAGTTATTTTATTGATATGATAAAAAAAATCCTGGCGGAAATTTTCCAGGTACAAACAATAAGGTTGTACAGATTAGACAAAGGGTAAATGAGAAATGTATCATATTCTTCATAGTAGACTTGGTTATTTCGTGTTTTGAACTGGCAATTTTCTATGGCTTTAATAATGCAAATAAATAGGTTGATAATATCTGAAGCTTTCATGAAAATCTGATTTCAAAATGTAAAGTCCTTTGGGTTAATGAGAAAAAAAAATTTTGTCGTGTAGACACTGATATTGTTTTAGGTACAGAAACAGCAGAGGGTGCTGGAGTGAAAGTATTTCCTTGTTTCAAGGGCACAAGATAAAAATCAGGGTCATTAGAATAAAGTTCCTGAAGACTGAAGAGAGACCACTCTGGGCCTGTCAATCCATTTCCTACAAGAACTTTGAGTGATTGTCGGCTTACAGATTGTTTGTTTTGCTTTTATTAAAATCCAAATAGTAAGCATACATTTTACCAGTTGTATCATTTTGGATGTTTTGTCTTCCACTAATTTAAATAATTTGAATTGTTTGCCCAGATAACGTGTTGCTAAACCTGGCAAAAATTCCCTATGTGTGTTCTGGCCATACAAGAATGTTTAAGGGCAGGAGGTGTTAACTTACTATGATTGTCTCAAGTTCCCTGAATACCACATGCATCCTGTCTTTATTATGGTCTCTCACTGCCCCAGTTTTTTTCAGACACAGTTCAGTCCTAGTGTGTCTTTGTGCAGTGGATAAGCTTGTCTCTGATCTCCTGATGAGTCCTCAATCAAATAAAGCAGATGTTAGCACACTGGAGCAGTGTGACGATGGTTTTCTGGGCTTGGATATTCATTGTCATGTCCTTGCTGTTTCCCCAAGGATGACTCACAAGGAATTAATTCAGGCATTAATAAAGACAGATGGAAGGGCTAGAGTCAGGAGTTTAAAATCTCCCCTTCTTGCCCAGTAGTTATAACAAATGTAAGGCTTTTCTCTGCTCTTCTTGGGGGAGCTCTGCCTCATAGAAAAAAAAATGTAAGCAAGGTTGTTTGGCCCCCATCATTTGAGTCATCGCATACAAACTGATTTTGTCTTTCCAGAGAAAATGAACATGGGTCATGTTATCTCACTGCTTTTTATAGCTTCACATTTGACTGATTATCATTCTGCAGATTCACATCAAGTTTCATTGGGCACTTAACCTTCTTAATTATAAGAATCCTTATAATCATCATTTCTACACAACTTAAATGTTCTTATAGTTTTCAAACTTGTTTACTCACACTGGATACATTAATTCAAAACCCATTTTATTTATGTGCTAGCTTTTTTTTGTCAACTTGACATAAGTCTAAACATCTGGGAAGAGCTCTCATTTAAAGAATTGCCTCTATCACAATGGCCTGTAGGCAAATCTGTGGAGGCATTATCTTGATTAATGATTGATGTGAGAGGGCCCATCTGATAGCAGGCAGTGAAACTCCTGGACAGGTGGTCCTGGGTTGTGTAAGAAAGCAGGTTGGGCAAACCTTGGAGAACAAACCAGTAGTACAACTTCTTCACAGTCCCTGCTTCAGTTCCTGCCTCCAGGTTTCTGCCTTGAGTTCCTGCCCTGACTTTCCTTGGTGATGGACTGTGATGTGGAATTATAAGCTAAATAAACCCTTTCCTCCTCAAGTTGATTTTGGTCATGCTGTTAATCATAGCAATAGAATGCAAACTTATATAATTTATTTGAAATTTTAGAAATATGATTCTTTTTTTCCTATCTTGACTAAGTATTTTATGCACCTAGAAGGGTAATCTTCATGTTCCAAGACATAAGAGAACCTTGGAGTGAGTCTCAGCCTTTGGCTCAAACCTATAATCTCCTCTACAGAATTGCTAACAACTAGGTCCTTTTCCTCCAGCTTAAATGTTTTCAGTAACAAAGGAAAGGGCTCTCTAAGTCACAGGGCAGAATTTCTAGCCAAATTTGATGGTTGCTAAAAATATGTTCTTTGATTTACCAATAGATACAAGTCTTGTTCTTTTTCAGCTCTCCTTCTAATCTTTTTATTTTCACCTATATATTTTTTTGAAGGCCACTAGCTAATTTATTTTACCTAAAGACTGAACAAACATCTCTAAGCCATTTAGTAAGGCTTCCTCATCATGGTTCTTTTTTTCTCCTTTGTTATCTGTTGTCATTTGTTATTTCTTTCTAGGCATTTCTTGATATAATATAAAAACTATCACTAGAAACTGGATTAGAGTACAGAGGCTCAAAGGGAGGACAGGGTTCTTGGTGCTGTTTCTACCATGATAGCCACAGCCATTTAAATAGCTTCTCTTAGCTCTACTTGTACATGGTTCAAAACCAACAAGGGAAGACCACAAACTCAATTCTATTAAATTTGAGGATTTATAGATTACTGCTAGCAGAACAACAATCCCTGAATCAAATGAGATTTTTCTGTGAGAAGGGAAGGATTTTTAAAGGTGAAAACCACAGGAAGACCTTGAATATCTGTACAAGAAAACCAAGAGTGGATCTGCTCTACCAATATTAGGTAGTCAAGGAGACCTCAAAATAATTCTTGACTGCCTGTGTAAGCAGGTTACAGATGCCAAAAAGAAGTTAATCATATTAAAAAAAAAAGAAGTTAGTCATATCATAACAAGTAGATTATCATGACTGTACATTTCTGTGGGAGGGTGGGTCAATGAGTCAGGACCACTGAGAACTTACTTCCATGGACTAGAGTAAAAAACAAATGGTTAATGGATACCAGGATGGATGTCTAGCATAAATGGAGATTTTAGCCATCACACTTCCTTATCTAATTTTCTAAAGACAAAAATATAGCCAATAATTAGTGACAATCCTCTGATGATGGACAGCTGATATAAAGCCACCAATCACAATGAAATATTTGTTGAGCTCAGAAAAGATTGCATGGCTTGTCTTTCATGGATGAACAAGAGGATGAGTTGAACCTAGGAATATTATGCAAACTTAGGCAACATATGGAGACCTTCATCTTTAAAAATAAAAACAAAGCTATAATGGGGCCTGGAAAGATGGCTCAACAGTTAAGAGCATTATCTACCTTTTCAGAAGACCTAGGTACAATTTCCAGAATCCACATAGAGGCTAACAACTATGTGTAACTCCAGTTCCAGGGGATCTGATACCCACTTCTGGCCTCCTTAAGCACTGTACACACATGGTGCAAAGATACACATGCATGCAAAATACCCATGATACACATAAGAAGTAAATCTTGTTCCCAGCCCCCAGCAATCTGTAGACCCATGGGCCTAGCTCCAGATGCACAGCCTACAAACTCTCTTTGTTTAAGAGTCATCTTTGCTAGGTAAGTCAAGTCTTCCCTTTTCCATACTCCCAAAGCCATTACCTGTGACTATCTTCATACTCCCAGGAGTAGCTTCAAATCTACAGCCCACAAACCAGGACTGTTCATGAGATGCCTTAGCCTGGTAAGCTGTTTCTTCCCTTTCCCATCCTTCACCCAAGTTGGTTCCATCTCCACACCCATAGGCCTAGCTCCAGACCCATGACCTTTGTAGATATTTTGTTTATGAGCTACTTTTGACTGGCAAGATGCTCCTTTTCATCTCCTATCTTTCTCTCCATCACTGCCATTTCTACATTCACAGGCCAAATCCAGACCCATGCTTTGGGAACCATCTTTGCCTGGTCCCATTAAATAGCTCACCCTCCAGCTTTTCCTGACCATGCTTCAGTCACAAAGCTCTTGTACTGTTCTAATCTAAGGCAGGCCAGATTCTCACATCTGACACATAACTGAAAAAGAAAAAAAAATCCACATGCTCAAGTCAAATTTCAAAAACAAAAATCAATATGAATGTTCAAGACATCATGTCTCCTACCAAACTCACTACTCTTATAGAAGTATTCACTAATGAGAGCTACCTTGATGAATCCCAGGACACAGAATTTATAAAAACAATCATACATTTTATCAAACAATTCAAGGAATCTAAAGAAGACAAGAATGAACACATTATTGAACGCTAGGAAGATAATAGCAAACATTTGAGTGATAACCTTCCAAAATACAAATACACAGCTGAATGAAAAGATGAAGATAATTTGGGGTTTAAAAACTGAGTTCAGTAAAGAGATAGAAACTTTGAAAAAGACCACAAGATGAAGTGAAAATGGATTTTCTTAATGTTTTAATTGAAATAGAATAATAACACTCTCCCCTCCACCAAGGCCCCCTCATCAATCTTCCCTCAAGTTGATAGCCTCATTTGTCTATGATTATATTTGTTATATAAATGCAACCTGATGACTTCAATTTTGTGGTTTGTGTGTATATGGTTTTAAGGCTGACCATTTTATATTGGACAGCCAATAATTGGTCTCACCTGCTTTTCCCAGCAGTCAATAGTTGCCTGTAGTTCTTTGTCAAGGAGTGGGATCTCCTCAAAGTTTCCCCATTTGTATTAACATGTTTATTGATATTGGTATTGTTTCCAGCTTTATTATGCAGCAATTTCTAAGAGAGACTGGTTTACAACTGACTTTCTGGAATTCTGGCTCTTACAATCTTTCTGTCCCTCTCCCTTCTTCTGTCATATTGGAATTGAAAAACTCAATATCCCAGTTAGAAAGCTCAGAAGAAAACCTTACATGTAGAATGAATCAAGCAAATGATAGAATATTAGTACTTGAAGATAAAGTAGAGGATTTAGATGAAAAAAATAAAGAACACAAAAAAATGTTTTTAAAGCACAGGGAAGGATCATGAAGAAAATGAGGAACATCAAAAGGCCAAATCTCAAATTATAGGCATAGACAAGGGAGACAAGTCTCAGGTCATTGTCATAGACCAGATCCTTAACAAGAGCACATAAGAAACTTTCCCACACTAAGGAAAAGCATACTCATAGGAAACACACAGACTTGCAACTAGATTAGACCCAAAACAAGTCTCCCTATGGTACATCATAGTCAATACACTTAATATACAAAACAAAGAAAAAATATTGAAAGCTTCAGGAGATAAAACACAAGTCATATATAAAGGAAACTCATCAGAATAATATTTGATTTCTCAATGAAAAATTTGAAAGTCAGAAGAACCTGGAGCAATGCATTTCAAGTTCTAAAAGACCATAACTTCCAAGATAGACTACTGTAACATTCATAACTATCTTCTGTAGTTGAAGGAGAATAAAAACTTTCCATGAGTCAAAAAGCTTAAAAAATTTATATCGAATGAATAAATGTAAACAGAAAGCTGGAAGCAATACTTTGAACTAAAGAGATGAATAAGCCCAGCCCAAAACTTCTAGAAATGAAACAGCAAGCTAGAATTAATAAAATACAAAGCACAACTAAGAATACAAACCAACAAAATGCAATAGAATGACTGCAATCTACATACAACTTTCAACAGTAACTCTAAATGTTAATTCTCTCAACTCTCCAATCAGAAAATGTGGCTAGCAGCTAGCCACAAGCTGAATGGATTGAGAAACAGAAATCTGTTATCTACAAGAAACTTACCCTTGCTTTAAAGTTAAACACTACCTTAAAGTGAAAGGATAGAAATGTTGTCATCCTAATATCTGAGAAAACAGACTTCAAAATAAAGCTAATCAGAAGAGACAAAGAAAACTCCATAATAATAACAGAATCAATTAAGCAAGGTAATATTATAATACTAGGTATTTATGCACCAAATTCTGGTGCACCCAATTTCATAAAGAGCATTCTAATGGAATTAAAGACACAAATTAACACAACAATACCTAACAATATTAGGTAATTTCAACACTCCACTTCCTTCAATAGATAGGTCAACTGAACAAAAAATAGAGAATTCTCATAATTAAATGATGTCTGACAACAAATGTACATAATAGATATTGGTAGAGTATTTCACCCAAATACCAAAGAATACACACTCTAGTAAGCAATACATGGAAGCTTGTTTAAAGGAGACACCATTCTGGTACAAAAAACAACTCTTTACAAATACAGAAAGACTAAAATAATTCCACATATCCATTATGAAGCATTATGCAATAAACATAAATTAATAACAAACAAAATTCTAGTAAGTGTATAAATCTATCAAAATAGAACAATTTATTACTAAATGATGAATGCCTCAAGAAAAATTCAAGACAAAAATAAAAATATTTTTGTAAGTAAGTGAAAATGAAAATATAACATAACAAAACATCTGGAACACATTAAAAGAAGTCCTAAATAGAAGGTTTATTGCCATTAAACTTACATTAAAAAATCAGAAAAAATAACTTAATGACACAACTAAAAGATTTAGAAAAACATAAATACAAATCAAATGAAAATCCAGTAGATAGCAAGACATAATAAAAATCAAAGAAGAAATTAATGAAATAGAAACAATAAAAACAATATAAAGAATCAGTGAATTTAAGAGCTGGTTGTTTGAGAAGATAAACATGACAGTTAGGCCATTGGCCCAACTAAATAAAAGAAAGAAAGAGATAAGCCAAATTAATGAAATAATAAATGAATAGGGAAACATTATAACAGATACCTAGGAAATTCAGAATACTATAAAGGAATACTTTCAAAACCCATATACCATTAAGTTTGAAAATCTAAAAGAAATAGATGAATGATTCATCCCAACTATCATAGTTAAACCAAGAAGAGATAAACAACTTAATCAGACCTATAACAAATAAGGAAATTGAAACAGTAATAAAAAGGCTTCTAAGTAAAAAAGCCCAGGGTCCAGGTGGATTCACAGCAGATTCTACCAGACTTTCAAAGAAGATTTACCACCAATATTTCTTAAATTATTCAAGAATTATTAAATTATTCAGTTATTAAATAGAAATAGAAGGTGCATTCTCAAACTCATTGTATAAAGCCAGTATTACTCTAACCAGAGAAACTTCGGTAACAACAAAAGATGCAGCCTGATATCTCTAATGAACATGACACAAAAATCCTCAATAAAATACTAGCAAGTGGAATACAGCTGCATGTAAATAATATAACAATCAAGTTGGCTTTATCTCAGAAATTCAGGGATGGTTCAATAGTGAATACATATAATAAGTCATATAAATGGACTTAAAGGTAAAAGTCACATGATCATCTCAATAGATGCAGCAAAAACCTCTGGCAAAAATCCAATATGCATTCATAAAAGTCCTAGAACAAAGGGAACATATCTCAATATAGTAAAGGCTATAGATGACAAACCCACAGCCAACATTATAATAAATAGAAACAACCCAAAGAAACCCCATGAAAATTAGAAATGAAAGAGAGTTGTCTACTATCCCCATTCCTTTTCATTATAGTGCTTAAAGTACTAGCTGGCAAAATAAGGCAAGAGAAGGTAATTAAAGGTCTTAAAAATAGGAAAAGAAGTCAAAACTAAAAAATTAAAATCCATATGGAACCAGAAAAGATCTTAATAGACAAAGAAGTCCTAAACAAAATCTATAATACTGAAGGAACTGTCATTCCAGGTATAAAGATGTATTATAGATCTATAAAAATAAAAACAATATGACACAGTCACAAAAACAAACATAAAGAAAAATGGAATGATACAGAAGAGCCAAACATGAGTTCTTGCAACTACAGCATCTGAAATTTGACAAAGAAGCAAAAACATAGTCAGCATCTTCAACAATTGGTGTTGGAAAAATTGGATGTCCACATGCTAGACCCATCTATCACCCTGCATAGAAATTTGCTCCAAATGAATCAGACTTAAATTTGAAACCTGAAAAGCTAAAACTTGTAGAAGAACACATAGGCAGTACCTTACAAGATAGAAGTGTAAGAACATTCTGTACAGGATCCCATTAACCAAGGAACTAATAAAGCCAACAATTGACAAGTGGGATGTCATAAAATCAAAAGCTTTTGTGCAGTTAAGGAAAGAAGAAACTCTCAAAGTGAGTGAGAATCTTTGCTAGATATACATCTAATAGAGGACTAATATTCAGAATATACAAAGAACTAAAAAATAACAGTCAAGGAAATAAATGACCCAATTAAAAATGGGCCAGAGATTTAAACAGAGAGTTATTAATACAAGAAATAAAAAATGGCTAATAAATAACTCAAAAAGTATCCATCAATCTTTAACAATTGGGGAAATGCAAGTTAAAAATAACTTTGACGTTTCATCTTACCCCATTCAGAAGTTAAGATTAATAAAAAAAAAAAACTGATGACAAATTGCTGTGGGATGTTCTGTATGTTAAATGTGTTGCTTTTATTGGTTAATAAATAAAACACTGATTGGCCAGTAGCCAGGCAGGAAGTATAGGTGGGACAAGGAGAGAGGAGAATTCTGGGAAGTGGAAGACTGAGTCGGAGAGATGCTTCCAGCCACTGCCATGAAAAGTGAGATGTAAGGTACTGGTAAGCCACGAGCCACATGGCAACTTATAGACTAATAGGTATGGGTTAATTTAAGCTATAAGAACTAGATAACAAGAGCCTGCCACGGCCATACAGTTTGTAAGCAATATAAGTCTCTGTGTGTTTACTTGGTTGAGTGTAAGCGGCTGTGGGACTGGTGGGTGAGAGAGATTTGTCCTGACCATGGGCCAGGCAAGACCAGGAAAACTCTAGCTACAACAAATGCTGGTGAGGCTACTGGGAAAGGGGAACCACCCTTCACTGTTGGTGGGCTTGCTGGTGCAACCACTCTAGAAAAAAAAAAAGTAACAGGAAATTTCCGGTATGACCCAGCTACATCACTTCTTGCCATTTACCCTAAGATTCAACATCTTATTCTACAAATAGTTGCTCACTCACTAATCTTCATTTTCACCTTATTCACAATAGCAAGGAAGTGGAAACAGCTTAAATGTCCTTTAATTGCTTAATGAATGATGAAAATGTGGTACCTATTCACAATATATACAATACAGCTGTAAGGAAAACATGAAATAATGAAATTTGCAGTAAATGGATGGTCCTAGAAAAGATGATATTGAGTGAGTGAACCTAGACCCAGAAAGACAAATACTGCATGTTTCTTTCATCTGTGGTTCCTAGCTCCCAAACTTCAGATGTGTGAGTATGTATCCTGGAGTAACAGCCAAAAACAGGAAAGCATAAAGGGACTGTGTGGGACAGAGCTTGAGAGGGTACTAGCAAGATACAGTGATTTAGAGAGGAAATGGAAAAATGGAGAGAAGGCTTCCATAAGGGAAAAGGTCAGGAAAGTCAACATAGAAGTAGGAAGGAGAGTCAAATAACATTAAGTTGTTTGGCAAAGCCTCAAGGAATACTATTATTATATTTTTGCCTAAAGTACATGTACAGTGCATAAGTTAGTAAGTTCTTAAATGACGTTAAGCCACTTGGACCGATAATTCTTTCCAAAACCATAGAATAAGAAAACCACCAGTACCAGGAGTGAGAAACCTCCCTTTAAGCAGGTGGTCAGTGCTGCGGCCCTCGCAGCTGGAGAACAAAATTTGGCGAGGGACGCCGAGGTTAAACAGCACTCTAGACACCCAGTTTCAGTTCACCAGGGAAGCAGCTCTCTTGATTCGTACCAACATGGGCTTATATACCCCTCCAACAGCAGGAGTCAAGGAATGGTTACTCTGTATCCGGAGGCAAGCCAACACTGTTTTCCAAACAGGAAAAACCACAGGGAAACTGATTCCCAGCACCCTCCGGAACCCAACTGCACATTTTTCACACAAACAACTTTAACTGGGACTGGACAAAAAAGGGCATTTAAAATTAAGGCAGCAAACTTACTGCTGCCAACATGTCCTCCCTTTTTATTTTTTAAAAGGAACACATTGGCTAGAACAGCCTGTGGAATATCAGACAGCCCCTGCTTAGGTCACCTGTTACAATCCCCAAATTTATCCATCACGGAGGTGGGGGCTGCCCTTATGCCCCCTGCCTTAGGTTGCATGAGGACCACAGGAGTTGCCCGTCTTTGGGTACTAGCTGTCCAACATTTGTTACCATACTTGTGCAGATTCAGAGGGTGGCATGGCCAGTAGGGCTTGCTTGGTTACCTGTCGGTGTCAAGTGAACTGGCGTTGCCATTTGCATAGCAGAAATAACCCAATTCCCATACCGTCTGCACAGATTAATAAGGGAAACAGATCCTGCCCATCCAGTGATCCACCCAGTAGCTTTAGACATTAATTACCATCAGGTCTGCTCATTTACAGGAACAACTCTAGTTTCATTAATCCTTACAATGGCATGTGATAACTGAATTGTATAGTTCAAAAATGTTCCATTCCAAGGCCCTCACAAATAAGCATTCAATTCTGCAACGTTGGCCAATGCATTAAAAGCTGCATGAGGGGTTATACAAACTTCTGACATTCCATAAGCACATAACATATGTTGGCGTATCCACAACATATCTATTTGTTCTTGTAACAGTGTTGCTTGCTGATTAAGCATCAGAATTCCAAAGTGTAATTGTCCCTCAATGTTTGCTGAATGTCCAAGGCACCACCACCCTCTCAGATAATGTGTTGATAACGGCAGCCTGTTGAACAGTCTGAGATAAGGCAAGCTCTGCAGCTATAGCAGCAACAGCAGATGCACCCACAGCCGCAACAATTGCAGCAGTAATGCCAAAGTCTCTTCTTGTCCTCTTCAGTTGCAGCGGAAACTGATCAGAAGGACTCTCCAGAGGCATCACTGCAAACGCAGATATTCTCACAATCATTGCATGGGACCAATTTGCACTCCAGCAATTATTCAAGCTATAATTTAGAACTGAACAGTTTAGTAGTCCCTCCCCTCCCATGTCACCATTCCAAACAACAAAAGGGAAAGGAGCACTTGAAGACCCACAACAAGGGACATGCTGGAACTACCTACAATGTCTGCCAAAGAAGTTTTACTCAGGGCTAGGCAATCACGAAAGCTGCCTTTCAGATTCAAGGAGATATCATTGGTATTATTCTTGCCAGCTGTACTATTTTTCCCAAAACAAAGAGCATTTTTTTTAACTGCAAAGTAATATTTATAAAACCTTCTTGGAGTTTTACATTGCTGGCAGCAGTACCAATTGCCCAATTAGAAGAAAATACAGCAGGAAAAACAGGGCTATCAATACTCACAGGCAGTAACACAGGTGGATTTCTTACTAAACTCCGTAACAGCTCAGCTTCTCCCTGAGGCATCATCTTTTAAAGTTAAAGGAACATGCTCCTGGACCACCTGTCCAGCTTGATTCTGAGTTTCAGTGACTGGCTATGTTTCAACACACACACACACACACACACACACACACACACTTTTTTTGCCAATATACTTTTGCAAGGTGCAATTTCTGTTGTAGTTCCTCTATCGCTTTTTCCAGCTGCTCTTCCTCCTCTACCGAATCTGAGACAGAGGCAAGATCATCATCTTCTTCCTCACCCATTAAATCTTTCACAAATATCCTCCTTACATGCTCTTTACAGGGGACCTTGACCTCTTCCTTTTCCCCTTTCAAAGATTCATTCATCTCTGCCTCCTGAGCATTAGCAAATGCTTGCTAGCACTCTGAAAGTTGCTCTTTCACTTTCATTTTATCAGTCAGAACAGCATCTTTCCCAATCTGGAATATTCAGACCTCCTCCCATCAGAAAGCAAGGACTTGCTTCAGCTATGGTGTCCACAAATGTGAGTGCGGTGCTAGACTTAATTTCTGTTCCTTGCTTAATTAACTTAATTCCTGTTCCTTGCTTACTTAACTCAATTCCTGTTCCTCAGTGGCCAACTGAGCTTTAGCTGTGGAATTCCCCATGGTACCTACCCTATTTTACTCTGTTACATCCAATCCTCCCCCTTCCTTTGTAAAGGTGAGCTTTGTTTGCTTACTCCTTTCCATGTCCCGGTGGTGACCTCCACTTGCCACTACCCACACAGCCTGGGACCCAGAACTGGCGAGGGACACGGAGGTTAAACAGCACTCTAGACACCCAGTTTCAGTTCGTCAGGGAAGCAGCTCTCTTTATTCGTACCAACATGGGCTTATGTACCCCTCCAACAGCAGGAGTCAAGGAATGGTTACTCTGTATCTGGAGGCAAGTGAGACACTGTTTTCCAAACAGGAAAAACCATAGGGAAACTGATTTCAAGCACCCTCCCGAACCCAACTGCACATTTTTTCACACAAACAACTTAACTGGACAGGTCAAAAAAGGGCATTTAAAATTAAGGCAGCAAACTTACTGCTGCCAACAGGTCAGGATAGTCCAAGTGACTGCCTAAACAATATAGGCTATCACTGTTATTATTGGTTTTCTCTCAGAAGAATGTACACCCCTATTGCCAAAGACGCTGTATATTTAGGACACAGGACTAGATAATTTGAGCTGAATCTAATCTGAGAGCCTCCTTCCTGTGGTCTATCATTTATACTAACATTCACTATGCAAGCTTCCAAGGGCAGAAAGCAATTTATAGTCTTACCTGTCTGTGTCATCCACAAACCACAACAATGACCAGTATGGCCAGATAGCCATAAAAGTGCAATAAGTGGTGCTCACATGTTGATGGTAACCAAAAGCTGTCTAATTGAATTATGATCCCCTCAGCAGGAAGGAAATCATACCTGGTACTGTAAACCTAGCCAGTTACCTGGGGCTACTGAGGTCATGGATCTTAGAATCTGATATTGCCACTTTGCTAGACTAGCATGATCCCTTAATTCAATTACCACTGCCCATCAAAGAAACTTTTCTTTACAGCGAATGATGACCATCACAGAAAATCACAACTGGTCAAAATACAGAGATCAAAAGATGGTGGGGACTTAAGCTCCAATGTGCACATCTGTAGGACAGTTCCTGCATCTGTGCATTGGGAAACATCACAGAAGAGGGGGTGGAATGATTGTGAGTCAGAATATGAGCCTGTCTCTACTAGAAATGGTTGCATAAACAAGAATCTGAACAACAAGAATATCAATAGACATGCTAACATGCAGTGGGGGATTCTCAGGGCATCCCTCCCCTAGACAAAGGACTATAGGCAACTGATGAGTGTTGAGAGAGGAAAAAGTAACCTTCTGGGGATTAGTTCCATATTTGGTTACCCATTTCAGGTGCACAACCCTGAAACCTGTGGTTTTTCCTGTTTGGAAAACAGTGTCCGGCTTGCCTCCGGATACAGAGTAACCATTCCTTGACTCCTGCTGTTGGAGGGGTATATAAGCCCATGTTGGTACGAATCAAGAGAGCTGCTTCCCTGGTGAACTGAAACTGGGTGTCTAGAGTGCTGTTTAACCTCGGCGTCCCTCGCCAAATTTTGTTCTCCAGCTGCGAGGGCCGCAGCACTGACCACCTGCTTAAAGGGAGGTTTCTCACTCCTGGTACTGGTGGTTTTGTTATTCTATGGTTTTGGAAAGAATTATCGGTCCAAGTGTCTTGTACTTTAAATCACAGCCAGTATGAAGTTTATCTAAATGATATGCTTAGATATGATTTTGTGGTGTAGCCATTGGAAAAACAAGCTGCTTCTAATGTTGACTGTAGTTTCTGACTTTTTCATACTACCTTGTATCGTCTGAAACTGTAAGTGTGCTGGCTCTGCTAGCTTCTTATGGATCTCTTAGTATCTTCTGTGTACAATAATGCTGATAAAAACTTAACTGTTTGCCAGAAAAGGGCAAACAGTCCTAAAGGACTACAATAAAGCCAGTGCTCAACAACATAAAATGAATCATAGTCAGAACCCAATCAGAAATTATTTGATATTGACAAAAGCTGAAAGTGACATATATAGGAGAAAAACAAGAGACTCAGAAATAAAAGAGATGATTGAATAATCAGACAAGGACTTCAGAATAGCTAAAACACAGCCTTGAATATTTAAGAAAAGCCCGGGCATAATGAGAAGAATGGAAGGTGCAAAAAGACCCTAATGAAGCTTCTAGAGATGAAAACTAGGATATTATGCATGTAAAAACAACCTCAGCAAGACCTGTTTATTCTCCTTGAATTCTTTTGTTGTCTTCTCTGAACCCAACCTGGCTCAGGAACGAGTGTCTTTTCCTAAAATCCGGAAGGTGGAGGCCAGTGAGGCCTGGGCGTCCCTAAATCCCACCATCTGCAGTGTTCTAGGACTATTTCTCAGCCTTCAGCATTTGGGGCTCTTCCTTACTTTGCAGGTAGGAGCAGTGAGGAGGGACAATGACCAGGTGTAACTGGCATTGATCTGAGCCATTTTTTTCTTGACATTTAATATAACAGCAATCTCCGAGTCAGTAAGCTCCTATTTTGTAGTCCTGTCATTTCTCTCCTACAATATATAGTGACACTGTGACAGTTGAGAGAACTTCCAGTCTTTTGAGAGCTGCTCAAATACGTTAACTCCAAGATTTTGTTTTTCTGAGACAAGGTCTCTCTATGTAGTCCTGGATGTCCTGGAACTCTCTCTGTAGACCAGACTGGCCTCAAATTAACAGAGATCCACCTGTCCTTGTCTTTAGAGAGCTGGAATTAAAGGCACCCAGCTTCCTCAAAGATTTTTATGTAGAATCTGCCCTCTGCTTTTAGAATCAATACATTAAGGATCTTGATTATGGAGACAATTGTTGAAAATGCTCTTGTGGAATAGCCCAGAAAAATATTAATATAATACGCACACAAAGAGGTATATTAGTTTTCTGTTGGTGCAATAAAACACCATCATCAACAATTAAGGGAGAAATAATCTAATTGTCTATGGTTGAAGAGGATTAGGAGAATACATGAGGGGGGAGGAGTCAAAGTAGCAAACAGCAGACATGGTAGTAGGCACAGTGGCAGGAGCAGGAGGCATGGGGGTCATAACTTCCACACAATGCTTGAAGCCCAGAGAGGAAACTGGGAGTGCAGTAAGGCTCCACTCTGAAAGCACACCCTGGTGACATGCTTCCTTCAGCAAGGATCCACTACCTCCCACAAACAGCTTCATCAACTTGGGACCAAATGTTCAAATGCCTGAGCCTCAGAGGACACTTCTTGTTCAAACCACCAAAGAGAGAGTAAGCAGGGAAACTGATGGTGTTGATAAAGACTTCCTAGGTTGATAGATGATTATGGAGTCATTGAAAATACTATTGTGTGAATAATGAGTAAGTCATAAACCACTTAACTTGCATCTGTAAGATTAAGTTAATGTAAATTTTTATTTCTTCCTAAGTACATTTATTGTAAGTTTTCCTCATGCTTAACTCCATAACCACACCATTTACAAAATTATCGACTAATTCAGTGATCATTCTCTCTATTAGTGAATTAAGAGGAGTTATATATATATATATATATATATATATATATATATATATATATATATATATTACTTAGAATATACACACATATCCTTCTTCACTTAAATAAAACAACAAATTTTGGAGCTAAGAGGAAAACATTAAACTAGGGCTCAGATATTATTTTTCAGAAAATATATGGGCAACAAATAAATGGATTAAGAATAAAAAAGAAAATACTCTTAGAGTATCACACTGTTAACAGGTACATATATAGGGTGGGTAAAATTAGACCATAACTCTCTCTTCCAATTTTCAGGAAAAGTTTTTCTAGCATCCCCACAAAGAGCTTGTTTAACTTGTAGGCTATAAATAAATGTAAATTTGAAGCATTATGCAGCATGTATTCTTACCAGAACAGAGACAAATGAGGCATATAGATGCTGTGTTCAGAAATATCAGAATACTTAATGATAAAGTACAGCTAAGACATACATAGTTTTTTTTCCTCCAGAGAAATGCTTCTAGATGGCCCTCATGTGTGAATGTTAAAGCATTTATATATTTTCATAAAGTATAAAATGACTAATTCATTTTTTAAAACCTGGAGACTGCAATCTTTTTTTTCTAAAAATAACTGTCTCATTTTTTTCACTATTATTTTTAAAACATAATAGTGATAGTTAATTTTGTGTGTTATCTTGGTCAAGTTAGGGGATGCCAGAAAGTTAGTAAAAGATGACTCTGGGTACCTTTGAGGGATGTTCTTGAAAGATACTTGCCCTTGAATGAATGCACTAGGTGAAGGTGACCTCAGTGTAGGAGGACAGCAGCTGATCTGTTGAGGGTGTGAAAGAGCAAGATAGCCAAGGAAGGATGGATTTGTTTTCTGCTGGAGCTGATACTCACCTTTTCCCTGACCTTGCACATCACTGCTCCTACTTCTTACACCAGGACTTACATCCTATCTGCCCTGTCGTTTCTTAGTCCTTTGACTAATTATAGACTAGAATTACACAACTCGCATTCTTAGGCCTTCAATTTCTAGTTTCCCTAGTCATCTAAATAAGTTCCTATATTAAATATTTTTACTCTTATAAAGAGATGTGGACTACTTTGCTGTAGTCCTGCTTTTCTAAAAAAAAATTCTGAGATATGAGTCAAAATTATATATAGATATATCCATGTGTTTGCCTGTAAGTGTATATGCACTTGTATGTAGCTGTGTGTACAATAAAGCAACTCTCTTGATCCATGGTTCCATAACTGTTCAGAGCCACACCACCACCTGCTCTGCTATCATTAGGTTCTTATATGCCCACCCAGAATGCCTTTCTTTTAATATCCAAGTGAATACCAACATACATTCTTATTTTCTTACATTTCCCCCCAATAATGGCATATTATACACGCTGTTGGTATCAGTGGCATGTCATGCCTTTACTATTAGTTTCATTTCTCCGAAGAGCCTTAACTAATACTTGTAATGTACTCTTTAAGTTGTCTTCTGGGCTATTTGCAAGTATTTGGCTTTGGTTTCATATGTGAAACTATTCTTGTTCTCCCTTTGATCAGTCTTTGGTATAGAGTTCACTTAAATCATAAACATAATTTAAAGATTTTCTTTCTTTTTTGATGTCCTTGAATAACTCCAATAGCACTTGTGGGCTTTTTTTTTTTCTGAGTACAATTCCACTGTGAAGATATTGAGGACTTCTGCTATTTAGAGGATGTATTTTTTTGATTTTTTTGAGGGGGGGGATAAGTTTTATTTTCTACAGAATAATCTATCTCATTCAATTTCAAAATTCACTCATACAGAGTTTAGCAAAGTAGCCCATCTGACTTTTACTTTTCTTTTGGGGAAGATAAATCCATTAGTCACTTTGTATTTGCCTTTTCTTCAATTGAGCCATTGAATCCCCTTCCCTGCTTTGTACTTTTTCTTTACTTCTTCTAGAATAGCTTCCTCATTTATTACTTTTAAAGAATGTTAAATTGATGCATTATTATTGTAAGTGGAAATAAAAGGAAGAGTCAGATATTTGTCTTTCTTTTTCAGCTTAACAAGTACTTGCTGAGAGGAATTCTCTTCTTTGTTAAAAAAAATTCCAGCTAGGAACTGGAAAAGGAATGATGGAATTATGCCACAAGTCATCACCATCGATGGACAGGTCCCAGTAGAGGATGTAAGGAGTTGGAAGGGAAGGGGGTGAGCAGGTCATGGTGGTGGTGAGAATCTTGCAGCCTGACTGACCAGCAGCCAAAGTGCTTCTTCATTTATACAGAATTTAGTAAGCAGGTATACATTCATGTTATTCCAAAACATAGGTCATATCATTTTTGTCTTTGGACATGTGTTTCACTTCCTTTTGCTCATCTTTTGGTTATCATTAATAAACTATGACAGAATAGAGTTATCATTTCCAATTATTTTCCCTCAAGTTTTAACATCATTAATAAACAGTTATCACTTTTATTCATTAACCCCATAACCCAATTTTTAAGAATCTAGAGGTATTTGATAGCCTGTTCTCAGGGCAGTAGCTTTGGTGGCTGCAAGGACACTCGACCAAAACAAAAATCTTCAAGCCAGCCTGGGCATATTGCCATGTCCCAAGCAGTATATTATTAACTCTTAATGGTCAGAGTGTCCAAGAAATATCCTCAGGCCAAAGCTGCTGCACTTATTATTCAAATTCTGGCATAATACAATATTTATATTTTATATCTTTATAGAACTTGTCTAGATGTCTAATCCTGGCATTCTATTGTTCCTTGGGCATATGACACTACAGTGGCTCTGTGTGTGCTAACTTTTCTAAGAAAGGGAGGTCCTGAAATCTCATTCTTTTATCATTTTTCCACTCCATTCTTTGCTCATCAATATAAGTCTCTGTGAAGGGCAGAGGTAACTTCAGCTAATCTAACTTTGTTGTTGTATATGCTACATAATTGCCTGAGTGAATAGTGCGAAGAAGCTTGCAGTCTGATCTGTGAGTGGAGAAGAGATGCCCTTTCCCCACCTCCTGCCCATCAACACCTGAGACAGGTGGAGGAGTAGCTGGTCCTGTGATCATAAGAGCGGGAGGGCTGTCCCTACCCATCACCTGTTTCAGAACTCTGAAGAGTGGCCCCTGTATCTTGCCTTGGCAACACAATAGAGCTGGCCCTCATGATGTAGATGTGGGTGAGCTGGCCCTGAGAGGCTGGAAGCAGGCGAGCTGTCCCCACCTCTCACCCATTACTACAAGAGGTGAATTAGCTGGGGCAATGCTAGAGAGCTCACCCTGCTGGTGAGGACAGGGGAGAACTGGTTGGTGGACCAACCCTGCAGCTGCCAGGCCCAGAACTAGGGTTATGACTTAGCCTGCCCTAACATTTACCCCATCTATGATCTGCTGGAGCATGAGAAGGGACCTGACCCAAAGACCCAAAGCTTCAGGATCTTTACAACACAGGGCATCAACAAGATATCCAAGAAGAGTCCTAGTGAGGGCCCAGCATCAATAGTGTAGTAGAAACCAGAGGCCTTAAACCAGACTGGTCAATGACTCTTTGCAGTAATACTTGCAAGTAAAGATATAAATAAAGCAGTTTACTGTGTGACTCACTGTGTCATACTGCAGCTTCCATGATGAGATTTTCATTTTTCCTTTTTTTCTCTTATATTTTGTTATATTTGGGGGGGGGGTGCAGATGTAAGACAGTGGATATGAAGGAATGAGGAAATGAATGAGATCAAGGTACATGATGTAAAAGATGCATAGAATAAATAAGAAAAAAGAAAGAGAGAAAGAAAGAAGATACGGAAGAGAGAAAGAAAGAAAAAGAAAGAAAGCTGGTGTTTGTTTAAGCACTCTTTCCCCACCTCCAAAATCTCCCGCCCCCCACAAATGAACATTTTTGGTAGAGAGGACTGGCAATCGGTAAACTTCACCTGGGTTAGGAAAAATATAAATACACTCTCCATGGAAGCATTGGCTGTGGGCTTCCTTAAATATGACTTTCTTCTTCCTTTTGAAGCTGTGCCAGCAAGATGTTAGAAGAAATATGGTTTCCCTTTGGGAACAAAAATTCCTAGGCCAACAAAGTCTCTCACACTTACCATGTGACCTCATTCTCTTGTGCCTTGAGTTGTCCTTTGAGGCATAAGAAGAGACTAGTCTGTGCACAGCTCTTAGGATTCCCACTGAAGGGATGTCTGCTACTCTGTCTGGAACAAGTCTTGTTCTTGCGTTATTTTAAATGACTTTCAGTGGCCATTATAATTAAGTGAGTCTGTGTGTCCAGATGAGATAAAAGAATAGGACAAAACAATAAGAGGCCAAGCAAACAGAGACCCACCCAGCAAAGCAGAACAAAGAAACCATCCGCAGGACAGATGAAAGGAATATAACAATCATCTCGCTTCAGAAGCATGAGCACATGATGGCTCCCTAGTGTCTCATAAAGCCTCTCCAATTTCATAGATGCTTGAACTATGGAAAGAGTGGACATAAATGTCCCTTTATTTTTACTTTCTTGTGGCTCTTAGCTAATTCTTATCATGCATATTGTGTATTTTATATTTCTATGGGACAGTAATGATCCAAATATATTTTCTATCCTATAGGAAATAAGCTAGAGTAATAAGTAAAGGCTATGTAAAGAAAGAGCCAAATTCCAAAATCAATTCATTGTAGGAACAAAACATTAAAAAAGCTGGTATTGCCACCTTATTATAAACATCATAATGATACCTAATACCTTATATGCTGATTAAAAATGGCATGAAAAAAAATCTGGCATTATTAAAGACTGAATAAAGTAAGAAGAGTGTTATAAATTTAAAGATTTCAAAAAAGACTTAGGTTTTTATGGATAATGTCCTTATTCCTAAAACATGAGGGCTGAAGTATTAAAAGTATATAAGGACTGAAACTTACACTCAAGTTACACACACATACACACACACACACACACACACACACACACACATACATGTACACAAACACACTGCACACACATGAATGTATATATGTACACATGCATGAGAAAAACAAAAGTAGCAAACTGTTACCAGTCACTGATGGTACTTGGAAGTTCATTATATTCTTTAAATTTCTCTTTCTTTGAATATGTCCAAGTAAATTGTTATGGATAAAAATACATGGAAATCAATTTGAAGTCCCCACTGATCTAGGATGAGATAATTTAAGCACCAAAAAAGAACAATGAATACAATTGTTTGGAACACAGTTCAATCTATAAAAATTCATGAGTTCATGACAATACTCTATAACAAGCTAACATCTCATCATTCACAACCAGAATTTGCTATCATCTTATTACTCTAGAAATTGATAAGAAATGATTAAATATTTCTTTTATTCCATATGAACTACTTCAAAGTACCAGATATTGGATGTGGGAAAGTACTTCACAGAAATATTACAGTAATAAATATGGAAGGAATTATAAAATTAAAAATCACAAGTTTGCAATCACTAATAAAATAAAAATCCAAGGCTTTCATGGCTACTAAAGAAACTGTATAAATACTAGTGGAGAACTTTATAATGAGTGTTAAAACTCTATAGCCAGTCTTAGTGATGCACACTATAAATCAGAGGCCTAGCAAGTAAATCAGGAGGAATCCAAGTTCAAAGCCTGTCTTGGCTACATAGCACCTTTGAAGCCAGTCTGGTCCTCTTGGTGAGACTTGTCTAAAATAAAACTAAAAGCCTCAGTTGTAGAGTGCTTGTCTGGTATGTGTGAAGCTTCATGTTCAACAACCAGTACTGAAAAAACTTAAGTTAATCTTAATATCACTTAAAATGAGAGAGCATGATGTCACACACTATTAAGACATATTAACATATTTTATATAATGCTTTCTTGTAGAATGTATGTTTCTTGAATGTTATCAAGCATTTAGAACTAATCATCGGTGTGCAGGAACTGCAAGGATGGAAAAACAACTTAAGCAATACCAAGAAGTAGTCTATGAAATGTAGAATAAGGAGTTTTTATGGGAATAATTACTTGGTTTCTTCAGGAATTCTTAGGAAAAGAAAAGAGGATAAACTGAAAGAGATGATTGCAACTGGCTGCAAGATATGTCCTTATTTGAATGCTGATTCAAACAAACCTAAGATAAATAGATTTGTGAAGCAATCAGGAAAAAAAAGCTATGTTGGCTAGAAAATAAGACTTTATGCTGAAATCCAATTTACACAATATTCTGAATTTTTAAGGAAACAGCTATTGTATATTCATTCACCAGTGAGATCTGATCTGACTCCATATCACATATATGACACTGTGAAGAAAGAAGATGCACAGGACATGGAGTTTTCCCCACAAGGAGCATATAGTACAGACAAGGAAGAGACTATACATTATATATATATATATGAAATGCATTATGGAGGAATAAACTCATGGAAGCCCATATGGAGAAATCCTATTAGTTGGAGTGACTATGGAAGGCTTTTGAGAGAAGTAGAGAGCTTATTGGATGGATGGATGGATGGATGGATGGATAGATGATTAGATAGATAGATAGATAGATAGATAGATAGATAGATAGATAGATAGATAGATAGATAGGCAGATGATGGATGGATGGATGGATGGATGGATGGATAGATGTTTGGATGGATGGATGAATACATAGGTAGGTAGATAGATAAAAGGATCCATTATATTTTTAATCATAAAACTTTTCCTTTGGTTTTTCATCTTAGTCACCTGACAAGGAGATAAAATCTTTTGTGTTTTCCAAGTATTTCAACTGACACAAAGGATAAAATCCTTTCTTTTTTATTTTCTGGCAGCTATACCCTTTTGAAGAATAACTAGAAATGTAAGTAAGGACACATTTAACCTTTACAGAAATATTTGCTGAGGTACTGGTGTTGTGAGGTATCCACCAGAGAAGACTAATCAGACATGGGTTTAAGTAAAAGAAAAAAAAAATATTGACCAGCTGATAGCTACATTGGGTATTTGACCCCAGTGTATCCTCGAGTAGTTCTCTGGGTGGGGTGGGCATGTCAGCACAAAAACCGCATCCTGGGTTGATGCACATCAGTTATCAAGAACAGTTAGCCAGACTCAGAACTGTGGAAGCCAAATAGCAACTACATTTAAGGACTTCCCCAGAACTGAGGCTTGATGGATCAGGTCTTTGTTCTCATGCTGACATGTGTTTTTGCCTACATGCTGTGTTCCAGGGCCTAAATGGTCTTCCCAACATGGCATCAATTGTGCTAAGGTCTAGGGGCCTGTAAAGGTCTGGGAATCTGTAACATGGGTAGGACTGGTTAGTGGTGGGATACTTACCTAGTATGCATAAGATACTATTGGGAAAAAAGATAGGCTTTCTAAATTCCCCAGATATTTGTATATACATATTATGTATTGTATGGTCTCGGGATACAGCTCTGCAGGGAGAGCCCTTGCCTAGCACAAGACCCCGAGCCTGGTCAAGTAAATATACTTGCTTCTCTCTCACTGAAAATCTGAGATGCCAGATGTTAAGCCAACTCCATCCTACAAAGGCCAGAGCAACGAGATGCTGGACTTTTAGAATATTTTCTTTCTGCTTAATATCAAGCTAAAACCTGATTCCTAAGCACTGTCTAATGGAGTTGCTCCAGTTATAAGCTGGAGTCCTTTTGTGAATCCCTTTGCGACCATAAAGTTTGCAGAAGAAACCTTTATTAAACTGATATCTACTATTCAAAGCAGCTCACATTTCAAAACAATTACTACTTCCCAGTCAACTAAATGCCCAATTAGTCTTTGATACAAATAATACCTAATACAGTGCCCAGCGGAGAAAGATATTTAACAATCCTTCACTGCCCAATTCATTTGCCTCCAGTGACCTAAATAAGGCTCATACAGTTTTTCCGATAATAAATACTACTCAAGGGTTGACTACAAATGAATTATTTTAACTAATTTTTATGAAGAATACTGAGGAGGCTTATGAATTATTTATTTTGTCTTTGAATTGCTCTTGTCAAGAAAAAGGTCCTTGTCATTCTTTTAGCATAGCCTCACTCAAGGACAACTGTCATGGAAATTTTCCTTCTCTGTCCACACTTCCTTCTCTGAGAAGTGTGTGGGAGTACAGACAGACAGCAATCACAGTCTCCCCGAGCATCACAGGGAACCCCTGTTTAGCATACTTCATTAATGTGCATCACCCTAACACTGTTGTGTTTGGTTCCTTAAAATATAATTCTAATCAAGAGGGTTTGAAATAGAACTATCAAAATGGACAACATGAAATTGATTAATTGGATTCCTCAAATTAGCTTAACTATTTTCAGCCAAATTTTGGCCACTGATTCTTGTTATGAAGTTGCTGGCAATAGCTTTTTACTTGGGGTATCCAGGTAAACTGTTCATGTCTTGCTTCTCTTTTATTATATGTTGTCTTATTTTTATTTATATTATTGAGAACTTGAAAGAGCAGCTCTTCAAAACAGTCCATGTGCTTCATGAGATTTACCATAATTGCTAAGAATTCCCATACAGTGTTTTGTTTCTGCACAACCTGATAGCCTATGGTGACTTTCTAACCCTCCTGTTTGCCTTGTATCAGAGAACAATGCTCTCCATTGTTCTGCTCATTTCTCAAAAACCACTCATGTTTGCATCTGCAGAAGAGAGTCTCTGAGTACCTGTTATCTATCCATTATGAACTCTGCCTACATGAGAATCAATGCTATCTTTATTCATTTTAAAAAGACACGATCACCAGAGAAGCTTTCTTCTGGAGCAGGTAGGAACAAATACAGAGGCCCACAGCCAGACATTACATAGAGAATGAGAGATCTTAGAACACTCAGCCCTAGAATGGGATGTCTCCATCAAATGCTTCAGCCCAGAGTTCAGGGTTCCTAGCAGAAGAGGAGGTGGAGAGTAAGAGCCAGAAGGGATGGAGGACACCAAGAAAACAAGGCCCTCTAAATCAATATGAGCAAAGTTCCTATGAACTCACAGAAACCGAAGCAGCATGTACAGGGCTTGCACGAGTATGCATCAGGTCCTCTGTGTATATATTATGGTTTCCACTAAAGTGTTTTTACAGAATCCCTGAATGTATGAACAAGTAGGGTCTCTGATTCTTGTGCCTTTTCTTGAGCTCTCTTCATCCTGTTAGTCTGTCCTGTCTGGCTTTTATGTGATAGTTTTTGTTTTATCTTATTACATTTTATCTCATTAAATATTTTTAAATGGATGAATGAATGAAAATCTAGCCACTAGGGTAAACTCAGTTGTCATTTATACCTGCTAGTAAAGGGAAAATCAGTTTTCACCAATGGTGTGATACTGGATATATCAGCCACTTCAATGCAGACCTCGTGTTCAGTAGTAGTTGACCAATGTACAATGGACTCCACAGGTTTTGTGTGTGTGTTCTTTTATTGGTTACATTTTGGTGTCTTTTCTTCTCTTTGGGGGAGTTGTTGTATTGGGTTTTTGTTTGTTTGAGAAAGAACTTAAAGCTGAGTGCGTAGGGAAGGGAAGAGGACCTGGAAGGACTTGAGGGAGGAAAGAACATGATTGAAATATATTTAAATTTAAAAATTGTTTTAAATAATAAAAAGTATAACAAAAGTAAAGAGGAGTAGTGTGTATGTATTGTTTAAAAAATCATATGAGCCGGGTGGCAGTGGCACACTCCTTTAATCCCAGCACTCGGGAGGCAGAGCCAGGATGATCTCTGTGAGTTCAAGGCCAGCCTGGTCTACAGAGCGAGATCTAGGACAGGCACCAAAACTACACAGAGAAACCCTGTCTCAAAACAAAAAAAATATCTATGTATGTATGGGTGTTTTGCTTGCATGCATGTTTGAGTACCATATACAAGGCTGGTGCCCACAGAGACTAGAAGGGGGCACTGGATCCCTTGGAACTGGAGTTATAGAAGGTTCTGAGCCACCATGTGGGTGCTGGAAATCAAATCTGAGTCCTTTGGAAGAGCAGCCAGTACTTTTAATCACTGAGCTATCTTTCTAGCCCCATGCATATGTCTCAACTCTCTCTTATTCACATCATTTTGATAATCAATGAGTAGCTGTATTCATCTCCATTCAATGCAAAGAGAGGCTTCCCTGATTTAAGTTGAGGGTAACCTTTGTGGGTATGAACATAGATATTTAAAATGCAATCTTGTATTATGTCACCTTAGCTTAGCAGCAGTGTTAGGTTCCTCTAGGACTCGAGACCTCTTCAGTCATGGGTTTTTAACCAGGTTTACAATACTAGGTATGGATTCCCTCTTGTGGAGTGGAATCCAATTAGAGGGGCATGGTCAGTTATTCACATAACACATAGCAATGTGTACTATGATGGAACCACTGGACACATCTTGCCTTGCAGGTTAGTATTGGACTTTATAAAGTTCACACTTGGATAAGACTGTTAAAGCCTTGACACCCTTCCAAAAACCTGACTAGCACCATGAAAGCTGCCCATCAGAAAGGAAATTTCCAGCACAGTCCCAGCCTGATTTTTCTATATCATATAATCAAAGTGCATGTTATCTTCACCAACAGTGTCTTATTACCTAGTTCTGCTGGGTAACCAAGAATAATGGTACGAGAATGTAGTTAGTGTCTTGGGAGTCTCATGTGGCCTCATGATTTAAATGAGAAATGTCCCTCAGAGGCTCCCCAGTAGATAATGTTGCTTAGGGAGGTCATGGACTGTTTAGGCTATGGAACCTGGCTGGAGGAAGCAGGTCACTGGGTGGGCTTTGAGAGCACGTAGTCTCACTTCACTTTCAGTTTGCTCTCTCAGTTTCCTGTGTGATAAAATGCGATCGGCCATCTTCCAGCTCCGGATGCTGGCTGACCTGCCTGCCTGCTGCTGTAGATCTCTGTCTGGGACTATAAGCTAAAAATAAACTCTTCCATAAGTTGCTTTTTGTCATGGTATTTTATCACAACAACAAAACATAACTAATAAAACCTCCTTTGGAGGTGTCCCACACCTGCCACTGGAGTTTTTGCTTAGTGACCCACTACGTTTATGGCTGCCATTGTCTATCCTTGCAGGCTTAGATAACATTATTTTGACTGCAAGTGAAAGAGAGAAAAGAGAGCTTTAGACTGAAATTAGGAGAACAAGAGTGAGAAGATTCTTTGTGCAGTAAAATAATAATTCTCCACTTTTGGTCCACATTCTGAAAGCTCTTAGCTTGCTCACCAAAGTGCTGCATTATGTGTTTGCTGACACAGAAGAATAGCACTTCCTGATGCCACCAGATGGTAATTGGATTCTAATAATAGAACAAAATACAGAGAATTCCCACTGCTTGGCTGGGTTTTAACTGATGTGACAGCAGAGAGTCAGCCCTTCCACTGTGTCCCATGTGGGGAGTAAGCTGTGGAGAACTGGGACACTAAAGCTCCCTTAGAAACCCCAAGTCAGGGGAGAAGTCACAGTCACTGGTTGGGGCAGCCTGGGGGGCTCCAGCTTTCTATTTGGCTGGCTCTAGGCAATAGGCTGCTCCTTGTCATGCATTTTCAGAAATCCCAAAAGGAAGTTTCAGCTTCTTCATTCAAAGATGCTCTATGCCTTTCTCTGTAGACATCAGTGAAAGTCAGTCTCCCAGAACCCGAGCTCCACCTCAGAGGGAGCCAGTTTCTCTCATTACCTTCCCCAAGTCATGTCCCTGCATGTACTGACTCCAGAAAGGCCTTTGCCATAAGATGAAAAATATCTTGCAATCAATTATTCATCAGTGTCTTAATTCTAATTTATGGAAAATAAGAATCAGGTAGTTCAGATACAGGAAGAGCAATCTAGAGCTTTGTATCTATGGCCCTTGGGGCCCTTTTCTCAGGAGAGCTGTTGATTACAAATGGGTCATTAGAAACATGGAGGGACAGAAGGCAAAAGGAATTCATTCCCACTTCTAAACACCAGTTCCAAGAATGTGCTCATGGTGTAATGTGTTAGCTTAGGTTCTACCTACTAAGAAAAGAGGACTACAAAGCCACTGATACCCCAATTAATCCAACAGTGATGAGCACTAATATTTGATACCATGACATAGGAGACAGACGCAAGTGAGAAAGTAAATAAGCAAAGAATTGGGAAATAGGGATCCATGCCCAAAAATTGCTTGCAAACCTCAATAGGCCTGGAATCTTTATTTGAAGATGGGGAAAGTCAGAAAAATCATAAAAAGAAGAGTGACTGGTTCAAAGTTATGAAACTAATGAAAAAAAAACCACCAGGATTAGCACACTCTATGCACACCCGTAATTGTATTTCCAATGCAGGAATCACTATATTTTATCTAAACTATTGTGTATGCTGAATGAATTGGAAAGAAATGGGTATGTTTAGAGTAGGCAAAAGATCAGAATTCACATGTCTTTCTTTTCTTTCTTATTTAACTTATTAAGAAAAATTTTCATTCATTTTATATACCTATCAAAGATCACCCTCTTCCCTCCACCCGGCCCCCCATCCTTCCCCTCCTTCCCCACAAGAAGACAAGGCCTGCCATGGGGAGGCACATCCAACAGAGGCAAGTCCAAGTCCTTCCCTGCCTCAAGGCTGCACAAGGTATCCCATCACAGGTAGTGGGCTCCAAAAAGACCACTCATGCACCAGGGATAGATTCTGATTCTACTGCCACAGGGCCCCCCAAGCAGATCAAGCTACACAATTGTCTCACCATGCAGAGGGCCTACTCAAGTTCCATACAGGCTGCACAGCCATTGATCCAACTTTCATGAGTTCCCACTAGTTTGGTTTGGTTGTCTCTACAGGTTTCCCCATCATGATCCTGATGCACTTGCTCATAGAATCCCTCTTTCTCTCTCCTACTGGACTCCTGGAGCTCTGCCTGGTGTTTGGCTCTGGAACTCTGCATCTGTCATTGGAGAAAACTGTCTGATGACAGTTAGGATATTCACCGATCTGATCACTGGGGTAAGCCAGTTCAGTTCAGGCACCCTCTCCACTATTTCTAGTAGTCCAAGCTGGGGTCATTCTTCAGATTCCTGGCAACTTCCCTAGCAACAGGTTTCTCTCTATTCCCATGATATCTCCCTCTATCATGGTATCTCTTTCATTGCCCCCCCTCATTCCCTGTTCCAGCTCGACCATCCCATTCCTTTATGTTCTCATCCCCTATCCCCTACCCTCAATTGCCCACACCTCATCCCTAGTTTACTCATGGAGATCTCATTTATTTCTCCTTCCCAGGGCAATCCATGCATCCCTTTTTGGGTCTTCCTTGTTAGCTAGCTTCTCTGGAGTTGTGGGTTATTGTCTGGTTATCCTTTGCTTTACATCTAGTATCTACTTATGAGTGGGTAAATACTGTGTTTGTTCTTCTGAGTCTGGGTTACTTCACTCAGGATGATATTTTCTAGTTCTATCCATTTGTCTGCAAATTTTATGGTGTCATTGTTTTTCTCTGCTGAGTAGTACTCCATTGTGTATATGTACCACTTTTCTTTATCCACTCCAGTTGAGGGGCATCTAGGTTGTTTCCAGGTTCTGGCTATTATGAATAATGCTGCTATGAACATAATTGTGCATGTGTCCCTGTGGTATGATTGAACATTCCTTGGGTATATGCCCAAGAGTGGTATAGCTGAATCTTCAGGAAGATTGATTCCCAATTTTCTAAAAAACTGTCACACTGATTTCCAAAGTGGCTGTACAAGTTTGCATTCCCACTAACAGTGGAGGATTGTTCCCCTTGCTCCACATCCTCTCCAACATAAGCTGTCTGCAGTGCTTTTGATCTTAGTCATTCTGACAAGTGTAAGGTGGTATCTCAGAGTTGTTTTGAATTGCATCTCCCTGATGACTAAGGATGCTGAGCAATTCATTAAATGTCTTTCAGCCATTTGAAATTCTTCCTTTGAGAAATCTCTGTTTAGCTCTATAACATATTTTTTAATTGTATTGTTCATTGTTTTGCTGTCCAGTTTCTTGAGTTCTTTATATATTTTGGAAATTGGCCCTCTGTTGGATATGGGTTTGGTGAAAATCTTTTCCCATTCTGTAGGCTGTTGTTTTGCCATATTTACTGTGTCCTTTGCCTTACAGAAGCTTCTCAGTTTCAGGGGGTCCCATTTATTAATTGTTGCTCTCAGTGTCTGTGCTACTAGTATTATATTTAGGAAGTGGTCTCGGGTGCGAATACATTCAAGACTATTTCCTACTTTCTCTTCTATTAGGTTCAGTGTAACTGGATTTATGTTGAGGTCTTTGATCCACTTGGATTTGAGTTTTGTGCATGGTGATAGATATGAATCTATTTGCAATCTTCTACATGTTGACATCCAGTTATGCCAGCACCATTTGTTGAAGATCCTTTCTTTTTTCCGTGTACAGTTTTGGCTTCTTTGTCAAAAATCAGGTGTTCATGTTGTGTGGGTTGTCAGGATCTTCAATTTTATTCCATTGGTCCACATGTCGGTTTTTATGCCAACACCAAGCTGTTTTTATTACTATAGCTCTATAACAGAGCTTGATGTCAGGGATGGTGATGCCTCCAGAGGTAGCTTTGTTGTGCAGGATTCTTTTAGCTGTCCTTGGTTTACTGTTTTTCCAAATGAAGTTGAGTATTGTTCTTCCTAGGTCTGTGAATAATTGTGTTGGGATTTTGATGGGAATTGCATTGAATCTGTAGATTGCTTTCGGTATGATTGCCATTTTTTCCTATGTCAATCCTACCTATCCAAGAATATGGGAGATCTTTCCATTTTCTGATATCATCTTCAATTTCTTTCTTCAGAGATGTAAAGTTCTTGTCATACATGTCTTCCGCTTGCTTAGTTAGAGTCACCCCACGGTATTTTATATTATTTGTGGCTATTGTAAAGGGTGATGTTTCTCTGATTTCTTTCTCAGCCCATTTATCATTTGTATATAGGAGGGCTACTGATTTTTTTGGAGTTAATCTTGTATCCTGCCACATTACTGAAGGTGTTATCAGCTGTAGGAGCTCCCTCGTAGAAATTTTGGGGTCACATATGTATACGATCATATCTGCAAATAGGGAAAGTTTGACTTCTTCTTTTCCAATTTGTATCCTCTGGATCTCCTTTTGTTGTTTTATTGCTCTAGCTAGAACTTTAAATACTATACTGAATAAATATGGGGAGAGTGGACAGCCTTGTCTTGTTCCTTGGAACTGGTTTGTATTTCTCTCCATTTAGTTTGATGTTGGCTGTTGGCTTGCTGTAAATTGCCTTTATTATGTTTAGGTATGTTCTTTGTATCCTTGATCTCTCCAAGACCTTTATCATGAAGGGGTGTTGTATTTTGTCAAAGGCTTTTTCAGCATCTACTGAGATGATCATGTGGTTTTTATCCTTTCAGTTTGTTTATATGGTGTATTAGAGTTGACAAATTTTCATATGTTGAACCATCCTTGCATCTCTGGGATGAAGCCTACTTGATCATGGTGGATAATGTTTTTGATGTGTTCTTGGAGTCTGTTTGCCAATATTTTATTGAGTATTCTTGCATCAATGTTCATGAGGGAGATTGGTCAGTAATTCTCTTTCTTTGTTTCATCTTTGTGTGGCTTGGGAATCAGAGTAACTGTAGCATCATAAAAGGAGTTTGGTAGTGTTCCTTCTGTTCCTATTGTGTGGAACAATTTAAAGAGTATTACTATTAACTCTTCTTTGAAGATCTGGTAGAATTCTGTGTTGCTGGAGGGCTTCTCTCCAGGTTCCCTAAGCCCCGCAGCCCCACAATCCACTTATAAAATAATCACTCAGACACTTATATTACTTATATACTGTATGGCCATGGCAGGCTTCTTGCTAACTGTTCTTATATCTTAAATTAACACATTTTTATAAATCTATACCTTGCCACATGGCTGGTGGCTTACCGGCGTCTTTACATGCTGCTTATCCTGGCGGTGGCTGCAGTGTCTCTCCTCCTTCTTCCTGTTTCCCCAATTCTCCTCTCTCTTTGTCCCACCTATACTTCCTGCCTGGTCACTGGCCATCAGTGTTTTATTTATATATAGTGATATCCACAGCAATTCTGTATTGAAACCATCTGGTTCTGAGCTTTTTTTGGTTGGAAGATTTTTAATGACTGTTTCTATTTCCTTAGGGGTTATTGGTCTATTTAAATAGTTTATCCTGTCTTGATTTAACTTTGATATGTGGTACCTACTGTAGCTACAGCTTTCCTGCCTTGCCCACAGTGAGGACAAATCTTTGTCACCCTCCAGTCCCACAGCCGCTCAGACCCAACCAAGTAAACACAGAGACTTATATTGCTTACAAACTGTCTGGCCGTGGCAGGCTTCTTGCTAACTGTTCTTATATCTTAAAGTAACCCATTTCTAGAAATCTATACCTTGCCACGTGGCTCGTGGCTTACCAGCATCTTCACATGCTTCTTGTGCCCACAGAAGGAAGGCCTGGACAGCAAGCAGTAGCTCTTGAGCACTGTGGCTCAGATAGTCCTTTGCTCCCTTGCAGAAAATTTGTTCTGTATCTTAACTTTGCATTTAAATAAAAGCTTCTGTTATTTTGCTGTTTGTGATATTCCTTCAGTTCTTTGAACAAGATGCAAACAACCTGGGGTACTTGGTCCAGACAGTGACCACTGGCAACACTTGGGGTGAGCCATGTGAGAGACTAGATATCCCTGGAGGCACCTTAGAGGAACTAGATGCAGATGCTCACAGAAAAATAAGAGAAGCCCTATATAAACAAAATCTTTGCATTCTCTGTGCTCTGTTGGGCTGAGCAGTGAGGAAAGGTTCTGTAGAGATAACATTTAAACTAAAACTGGGACAGCAAAATTTAAGTGATGGAAGTAAGACCATTAGACTAAATGTGGTTCAGAAACTTTGGTCCAATCCATATGAAAAAGGGTTGTCATTAATATAATGGTTGGTCACCAAAGAAAGGTAGCCAGAGAGAGCTATAGAAACTGTTATTCAAGAAAAATGGCAGAAACTTCAGTATCAGGGTTTATAACTCAATGAGAAGATGGAGATCAGCGGTGTGAGGAAGATACAGAAGGGAGATGCTGTGGGATGTCTTTCTGTATGCTGTGAATATGTGTTGCTCTGATTGGTTGATAAGTAAAGATGTTTGGCCCATGGAAAATGGAGATACAGCTAGGTGGGAAATTGAAGAGAAAGACAGGAAGAAGAAAGGCAGAGAGTTAGGAGTCGCCAGCTAGACACAGGAAGCAAGATGACAAGGCAGAACTGAGAAAAGATACTAAGCCATGTGGCTAAACACAGATATGAATTATGGGTTAATTTAGAGTAAGAGCTAGTTAGTAATAAGCCTAAGCTAATGATCAAGCAGTTATAAATAATATTAAGCCTCTAGTTGATTACTTTATAAGTGGCCACAGGACTGCGGGTTCTCTCGATTTGTTCAGACCACGAGGGGCTAGGCGGGACTGGAGAAAACTTCTGGCTACAAAGAATCAAAAGTGGTTTTTTGTCATGAGGTTTAAGTTTAGTTCTGAATATGGACACATTCCTCTACTTTAACAGAAAACTAATTTGGTCTACTTTGGCAAGTCACTAAAACCTTATATATTGATAAAATGGTATAAACTGGGTTGAATCTGGAAGGAAAAACCTGGTAAAGAGCAGTGGTCAGCACTCCTGGACTTAATGAATCAAGTACTTCAGAAACTGTATACACAGATTTGTACTGCACAGATACATTTGTACTTCATATATCCATCACAGACCTGATGTGAGGTTCATGTCTTCAGCCAATGCCAAATGCTTTGCATCAACAAGGCTGATACACCTAATAACACAAGAAAAGATAGAAAATTATCTCAGGGAAGATGGTAGGTTATAGAATGTATAGGAGGGATGGGGGAAATAAGTATGGAAAGCAGAGAAGATGTGATGTTAAGATTTGAAATGTGTTATAGAAGAATTTTCCAGCTGAATGAGAGAATGAGAGCCCACCCCATTCTCTCTCAGATTTTTTGAAATGTGTTATAGAAGAATTTTCTAGCTGAATGACAGAATGAGAGCCCTCCCCGTTCTCTCTCAGATAAAGGCAGAAAATTACTTGTCATGCAGAAAAATTATGCTTTTGGCTCAGCACCAGGTAGAAGAATCCAGGTAATATGAGGGCATGCTGGAGACCACAAACACGGGAAGCAGAGAGAGTACTCGAGCAGGCAGAAAGCTGGCTGGTGAAACCGCCTCTTTTCTAGGTCTCTCTGCTCCTTACCAGAAATGTTAAAAGCACAATCTCCAAGCCAGATTGCCAAAATGTGCAACTTGCTTCTACTGTGTCTCTATTTTCTCATCCTTAAAATGGTCGTGATAATACTGCTTACCTCTTAGGTACTTTAAAATATGTAATGTATGCAAGAGTAACTAAAACTAGGAGTGGATCCTGCAATGCTAAAGGTGTGTTAGCTACCAATTTGAAAAATAGTAAGTAGAAAACTCTCCTGGGTTTTATGAAAGACTAAAGTAATTGAGGATGTAAAACTAAAAGCTAAAGGAGGTTAAGGATAAAAACAAATTCTCGAAGCTGTGTACTAAGAGACTCAGGAGAGAGGAGATGTATGTGAGGGAAGATCTCTGGCAAAGTGAATTGAGATCTGATGCAGGAGATTTTGCAGTGATGGCCCCAAACTTGTTACTTTCCTGTTCCCATTTGGTTAGTCCTTTCCATGTTAGATTTCAGATATGGTCATGTAACTCATTTTATTCAAGGGGACACAAAATCCTGATACATGTAGAGATTTAGAAAGTGCTACACATCAGGGGCTGGAAGGAACAAATTGAATCCTCTGATATCCTCATTTGGCAGCTGAAAGCTGGTCAATACCCAGAAGCAAAGACATTTAGTTGACTAGTATTTATAGAATCTCCATAAGGACACAGCCCAAACTGCTGACTCATAGACTTATAAATTACTAATGGTTGTTTTTTAGGCTGTAGTTTTTGTATGTTTTCTTATACATCCAAAAAGAACTGATATGTAATATGCTAGTCTCTCAGCTATCATGACTGAAACTAAGGAAAAGAGATTTGCTCTTTAAAAAAAAAAAACCCACATACTTACATTATTTATAAGTTGATGGGCATCTTAGTCTATTTCCATTTCCTACTTATTGTGAATAGAGAGACAGTCAACATAGAAAAGCAGGCATCTTCATAGTAAAATATATACATCTTTTATGTCCAAGAGTGGTATAACTGGGTCATGTGGTAGATCTGTTTCTAGCTTTTTGAGCAGACTCCACACTGATGTTCACAGTGGCTGCAGCAGTTTGTACTCCCATCAGTAATGAAAAAGTGTTCCTCTTTTCCCACATCTATTCTAGCATTTGTTCTCATTTGCTTTTTGGATTTTAGCCATTCTGTTTAGCATAAGATAAAATCTCAAAGTAATTTGAATTTGCATTTTCCCAGTAACCAAGTATATCTAACATTTTGTTTTAAATGTTTCTTAGCCATTTGTATTTCCATTTTTTTGTCCCATCTTTTTTTTTTTTAGTCCAATGATTAAGTTTTTTTTTTTTTTTTTTTTTTTTTTTTTTTTTTTTTTTTTTTACAATATAATTTACTTCTACATATCAGCCATGGATTCCCTTGTTCTTTCCCCTCCCGCCCCCCCTTCCCCCAGCCCACCCCCCCCATTCCCACCTCCTCCAGAGCAAAGCTTCCCCGGAGGATTGAGATCAACCTGGTAGACTCAGTCCAGGCAGGTCCAATCCCCTCCTCCCAGGCTGAGCCAAGTGTCCCTGCATAAGCCCCAGGTTTCAAACAGCCAACTCATGCACTGAGCACAGGACCCAGTCCCACTGCCTGGATGCCTCACAAACAGATCAAGCCAATCAACTGTCTTGATTCAACCTATTCAGAGGGCCTGATCCAGTTGGGGGCCCCTCAGCCATTGGTTCATAGTTCATTTGTTTCCATTCGTTTGGCTATTTGTCCCTGTGCTTTATCCAACCTTGGTCTCAACAATTCTTGATCATATAAACCCTCCTCTTTCTCGCTAATTATACTCCCGGAGCTCCACTGGGGCCTAGCCATGGATCTCTGCATCCAGATTCCTCCAGTCCTTGCATGGGGTCTGGCACGACTATTAGGGTGTTTGGCCATCCCATCACCAGAGTAGGTCAGTTCTGGCTGTCTCTTGACCATTGCCAGCAGTCTATTGTGGGGGCATCTTTGTGGATTTCTGTGGGACTCTCTAGCACTTTGCTTCTTCCTATTCTCATGTGGTCTTCATTTACCATGGTCTCCTATTCCTTGTTCTCCCTCTCTGTTCTTGATCCAGCTGGGATCTCCCGCTCCCCCAAGCTCTCTTTCCCTCGACTCTCGCCCTTCATTACCCCCACTCATGTCCAGGCTGTTCATGTAGATCTCATCCATTTCTCTGTCATTGGGCAATCCCCATGTCTTGCTTGGGGTCCTGTTTTCCAGGTACCCTCCCTGGTGATGTGAGTAGCAGTCTGGTCATACTTGTTCCACATCTAGTATCCTCCTATGAGTGAGTACATAATGGGACCTCTTGAAACTGAGAAGCTTTTGTAGAGCAAAGGATACGGTCAACAAGGCAAAGCTACAGCCTACAGAATGGGAAAAGATCTTCACCAACCCCACATCTGTCAGAGGACTGATACCCAGAATATATAAGGAACTCAAGAAATTAGACATCAAAATGCCCAACAGTCCAATTAAGAAATGGGCTATAGAACTAAACAGAATTCTCAACGGAGGAAACTCAAATGGCTGAAAGACATTTAAGGAATTGCTCAACATCCCTAATTATCAGGGAAATGCAAATCAAAACAACTCTGGGATGCCACCTTACGTGTGTCAGAATGGCTAAGATCAAAAACACTGAAGACACCTTATGCTGGAGAGGATGTGGAACTAAGGGAACTCTCCTCCACTGCTGGTGGGTATGCAAGCTTTTACAACCACTTTGGAAATCAATATGGCACTTTCTTAGAAAATTGAGAATCAATCTCCCCCAAGATCCAGCTAAACCACTCTTGGGCATATACCCAAGGAATGCTCAATCATACCACAAGGGTACTTGCTCAGCTATGTTCATATCAGCATTGTTTGTAATAGCCAGAACCTGGAAACAACCTAGATGCCCTTCAACTGAAGAATGGATAAATAAAATGTGGTACATATACACAATGGAATACTACTCAGCGGAGAAAAACAATGACATCATGAGGTACCCAGACTCAGAAAGACAATGTCTCATCTTTTAATTGGCATGTTTATTTTCTTTATGTTTAGCTTTTTAGTTCATTGTATATTCTAGATACTAACTTTCTGTGGAACATATAAATAGGAAATAGATTTTCTCATTGTGTAAGCTGCCTCTTCACCTTATTATGGTGTCCTTTGCTGTACAGAAAATTTTTAGTTTCAGGAGGTATCATTTATTAATTATTGGGTCTTGTTCATAAATATGTTTTCCTGTTGATGGGTTCAAGCATACTCACTACTTTGTCCTCGATCAGATTCATGGTGTCCAGTCTTATGTTCAAGTTTTTGATCCATTTGGAGTTAAATTTTGTGCAAGGTAGGAGATAAGGATTTAGTTTCATTATTCCACACATGACTTTCCAGTTTGACCAGCACCTTTTGTTTAAGATGCTGTCTTTTCTCCTATATGTATTTTTGTCCTCTTTGTAAAAATCAGGTGGATGTAGGAGTCTTGGCAATATGTGGGTTCTCAATTCAATTCCATTGAGCAATAATTCTGTGTTTATGCTAGTACTATGTTGTTTTTATTACTATGCCTCTGTAGTATAACTTCAAATCTGGTGTAGTGATACATGTAGGCATTTTTTCCAGGATTATTTAGACTACATTGTGTCTTTTGTGTTTCCATATGAAATTTAAGATTATTTCTTCAATTTCTGTGAAGAATCACATTAGAATTTTGATGAAGATTGCAGTGAAACTGTAAATTACTTCTGGTAGGTTGGCCATTTTCACAATTTTAGTCCTCCCAAGTGATGAGCATAGAAGATAATCCTACCTTCTGATGTCTTCTCCAATTTTGTTTTTTAGTGTTTTAAAGTGTTTTTTTGTTTTGTTTTGTTTTTTACAAGTCTTGCACTGTCTGTCTTGGTTAAGTTTATTCCAAGATATTTTACTTTTGAGGCTACTGTGAATGAAATTCTACTGTAGAGAAAGAGAAAATTATGAAATTTACACATAGATGAATGAATCTAGAAACAATAATTCTCAGTGAAGTAACTCAAATCCAGAAGGAAAGTATCTTATACTGTTTTCATTTTCAGATGTTAGTTTTGAGTCTTCAGATATGTGTGTTTCTTTTGCAATACTCATTGAGGTGGTTTGAATAAGGATGGCCCCTATAAACTCATACATTTGAATGTTTGGATTCCAATTGGTGGAATGTTTAGGAAGGATTAGGAGACATGTTCTTGTTAGATGAATTGTGTTACTGAGGGTGGGCTGTGATGTTTCAAAAGCCCAGATCAGATGCTCTCTGTGTCTCTGTCTCTGTCTGTCTCTCTCTCTCTCTCTCTGTCTCTCTCTCTCTTTTTGTCTCTCTCCTCTAATTTGTGGATCAGATATAAGTTCTCAAATACTGCTCCAGTGCCATGCCTACCTACCTGCTGCTATGCTCCTGGCATTGGATGGTCAAGCACTCACCCTCAGAAATTCCAAGAAAGCTCACAATATGATGTTTTCTTTTATAAATTACCTTGGCCATGGTATTTCTTCACAGTAACAGAGTAGTAACTAAAACATTTATCAAGATTGGGAAATTAGTAAGAGTACATCAAGAGGTCTTTCAAGGGAAAGAAGACAGATTGCAGTGGTATAAATGGTTAAATGGAGAAATAATGGTATAGGAAGGGTTAAATGGGGAGGTGTATGCATAGGTAGGGTTAAGGAAGGAATAGAAGGAAGGATGACTGGCACTAATGAAATTTTGAAAAAGTCTTATGTAAATCTACTACTGAAGAAGCTTTATAATATATATATATACATAAAAGTGATTTAAATGGAGTTACTCTATAACAACATCCCCAATAGATACAAAAGAATAACAAGTAAAATTTCCAGTGCTAGAAATAAGCCACTTCTTTTGGAGCTGTTAACAAGCAAGTTCCCACAGAACCCCAAATACTATAGGCTATTGCCAATACTCTTGGTTGCTCACCAGAACTTTACAGGAAGATTGTATTGCTAAAGATACAGCAAACTTGAGTCCTGGAACACAAGACTCAAATCAAGTTGGTACATATCTGCATGCTTAAAACCTATGGCTACCATTCGTAGTGCCAGAAGGTATTATGCACACTATTGGAGGAGAGATGAAATCACCATTCTTATCCAGCTATGAATCCTGCAAGATACAAAAATGCCCAGCCTGGTAAGATATGCCTACTGGTGTGATAGTGGCATGGATATCATGGTAATAACCATCAACTTTCTGTTTGTATATAAAGCCTGCCTTATAAGAATAAACATATACTGGGTGCCATTATCAAGCCAAGAACCTGTATCTAGATAGGCTATAAGTTCCATGGGAGAACCTACTACTATTTTGTTAATAAATGGACACCGTATTAAACTGACTCCCAAAGACTTATTTTTACATCCATAGATTAATACATCTTATACCCATAGATTAATTTCTTTAATAATTTAATAATAACTTTCATTAGTGAAGCTTCTATTTACACAAAGAATTTTTTAGCACAAACATCCACAATTGGTCAAAATGAAGAAAATAAGAGATTATAGATTGCTCAGTCTTAAATGACACATCTATATCATTCACCTGCTTCCCAAAGAATCATTGTGGGAAAGGAGGCAGAAATAGTGGATGACTACAGTGTTTGCCTAGACACAGCAGGGCAGTTGCACACATGAATTCACAGCTTGTATGAGAACCATGCAACCCTATGCCAAAACAAATCCTAGCTAGAAGAGTAGAGGTAGGTGTGAACTCCCACCCTTAGCTATTGGCAGTCCATAGCTGTTGGATGAGAGAGGGTCTATTTTCTTTAAAATATGTTTTAAAGAAACACATTTTAAAAAACCGGGATGTGTTGCCCCGGTAGGTTAACCATACTCCAATGAAAGCCACACATCCAAGAGTATATGGATAGCACAAATTGGACTTGAGATTCTAAAAAAAACAATGACACATTTGGGTAAGTTGGGAATGGGGAATGGATTTGGGAGAAGTGGGTGAGCAGGTGAACATAATCAAAACACACAGTGAAAATTTCTCAAAGAATTAATAAAAAATGAGAAGAAAAACTACACATATTTAGAATAAAAATATGAAAGACAAAAGGAATATTCTCAAGTCTTTTGGGTAGAAAAACACTAGATCATATTCAAATTAAAAATAATCACAATAACATCAAGCTTCACAATATGATTGGATATAATATTTTAATATTTTATTGAGTTTTATGTTTGATATTTTTCAGCATTACAGAAAGGAAGCTCCAAATCCAGAGTCTTATATATAACTAATCATTTACATATGTCAAATATATTACCATGTGTGGTGATATTTTATTTGTGCTGAAATGTGGTGATATTTTACTTGTATGTTAATAAATAAAGTTTGCCTGCAGATCAGAGGTCATAGCCAGCCATAAACAGAAGTCAGGTAGTGGTAGCACATGCCCTTAATCTGATCACATGGCAGGCAGAGTCTCTGTGTGTTAAGGACACAGCCAAGTGTGGTGATACACGCCTTTAATCCCAGTTCCAACTATAGAGACCTGGAGGTCTGTGTACACAGGCAGTGATGAGAAAGTGAGGTGACTGGGTTAAAAGCCAATGAGAAGGCAGAACAGCAAGGCAATAAAGGTGCAGGCTAGACAGGAAGAAGCTACAGAGGCATGGTGAGCTAAGGTTAGTTGGTGGCTATCACTCTGATCTCTACAGCTTTTATCCCTGTATTTGGCTCTGTGTTTCTTATTTAATAAGACTGTTTAGAAATTTGTCGCCGGGCGGTGGTGGCACACGCCTTTAATCCCCACACTCGGGAGGCAGAGGCAGGTGGATCTCTGTGAGTTCGAGGCCAGCCTGGTCTCCAAAGCAAGTTCCAGGAAAGGCACAAAGCTACACAGAGAAACCCTGTCTCGAGAAAAAAAAAAAAAGAAAGAAAGAAAGAAAGAAAAAAGAAATTTGTCTATAGTCATGTTTATTTCAGAATGCTTAATATGCCCAACACTGCCTATAAAAATATGAAAGAAGTATTTCAATAGGAAGAGAAATTAAACTGGGCATGGTGGCACATAACTATAATCTTAGCAGTCAAGAAGCTGAAGCTGAGGATCATTACCTTGAGACCATATAAAAAGAATCTTCTGTCTCAAACACACACATCAGACACATATACATACATGTGAGATAGAGAGAGAGAGGAGAGGAGAGGAGAGATAATATCAGGGACTATGGATATGAAAATGGAAAATATACTAGAAAATATAAATGAAAGTTTTATCAGAATAAGTAATGGAAAAGGGAAGAAAGGGTGAGAGAGGAAAGAACATGTAAAAGAAAAAATGTGCATATTTTAAATTATTATTTCTGGAGGATAGTAACAAAGTAAGGCTGAGCATTACTAGGAGACATGTGCTAGGATTCTGAATCCAAATATTCTGGCCTGAAATTCTCCCTCAGTCTTTGGAGCTGGATGACCTTTGATGAGTTAATCATTTTAGGTTTCATTTGTACCACATTGCATGTGGAATCCATTAAATAGATCCTATATCATAGAATTATTGTGTAAAGTGAAGGATCATTACAAAGTTGTTGGATTCATAACTGGTTTATATAAAGCTCCTGACAAATGATCAGTGTGGTGCTTTATATGGGCAGAGTCCAAGAGGGACAGGGTAGGATATGGAAAATAAAAATAGACAAACCACATTCTTTCAAATAAAAATTAGTAATCTGAAGATGAAGTATGATGGTAGAGACAGGGATGGTGTATTAGCTATCCAAGGAGTTTCTTCAGAAAAGACTTTTGAGAAATGATTCAAATAATCCCAGCATCATGATACAAACCACCAGGGACAGAGCCCGTTTTCCACTTCTACAGCTCAGGGAGAACACAGGTAAGACAACAGTGAGGAATTGTTTCTACTCCTGGGGGAGGCGAAGGACCCATAGGTAGAAAAATGCCTGGGGCATTGTGTGGTGTAGTCAAAGTTCATTTTCTAGAGCTATGTGAGCCTAAAGATGACTGTCAGCTTGAAAGGTAACCTAGAGACCTGCAGAGGTACCTTCCTGACTTGCTCTGCAAAGCAACTTTAAGGTTGTTTTATGATCTGGAGAGGGGGCAGAAAAGATAGAGTACTCTGTTGGTGGCTGACATTAATTTTCCAACATCTCTGATGGGGATCTCAAAGTTAGGTTAATGTTTTTTAAACAAGTGTCATTTCTTTTACACTCAGATTTTTAATAGTTGTAACATATTTACTATAAAAGTAATTCTTCAAATCACATTTTACTTCTGTGTTCTTTCTTTTTCCTTCATAACCCTCTAATAATAGTCACATATGAAATTCCTCTAGGAAAGTATACATACTTATTATATAAGATTTATAAAAATGATTCAATTACTGTACCTGTATTATGGCTAATCTTGATTGTGAACTTGATGGAATTTGGACTTATCATGAAGAGAAATTTCTGGGCATTTCTGTAAGGGATTATCTAGATTAGGTTACTTGATATGAAAAACCTACCCTAAATATTTACAGTATCATTCCATTGCCAAGGGTCCTAAACTGAGTAAAAAGCAAGAATTTATTTCTCTGCTTCCTGACTGTGAACACGATGTAACCTCCTGATTCTGCTGCCATGCCTTTTCTGCCATGGTAAATTATATTCCCTAAAATTCTAAGTCAAAACAAATTCTTTCTTCCATAAATTATTTCTTCATTATTGCACCAAAACAACAGGGTAATTAATTAATACAGAAAATTGCTATATGTCAGGCTGTTGCTGTGATAAGTCTAAAGGTCTTTGGGACAAATTTGCAAGAGAATGAGTTTGGAAATTTGCGCAGAAAAGACCTTGATTTCTGTAAGTAGAACTTAATGGACCATTCTTGTAGGAAATTGGGAAATAAAAGTGTTAAGAAATATGTAGACAGTGGAGGTGCAGCTCATGAAATTTCAGAGTGTCAAAGGACTCTGGAGCAAGGACCATTTTGTGTGTTATTCTGGCTGCATTCTCTCTCTGCCTTGAGAAATTGAGTGACATGGAATTTAAATGCAATAACTAATTATTCTTTGAGGTGGAAAAAATGTCAAAACAGGCTTTTATTTAGGGTGTGTGGTAGTTTGAAAGAAAATGGCCCCTAAAGTGAGTGACACTATTAGGATGTGTAGATTTGTTGGAGTAGGAGAAAGGGTGTGCTATGGGGGTGTTCTTTGAGGTCTCCTTTGCTCAAGCTACCCTCAGTATGGTAGACAGTTCACTTCTTGTTGCCTTTGGATCAAGATGGAGATGTCTCAGTTCCTTCTCCAGTACTGTCTGCCCACACACTACCATGTCCTGCCATGGTGATAATGGCCTAAACCTCTGAACTGTAAGCCACCCCCAATTCAATGTTTTCCTTTATAAGAGTTTTCATGGTCATGGTGTTTCTTCACAGCAATAGAAACCCTTACTAAGATAGATGTGGGTGCCAGAGATTAGGGTATTGCTGTGATAGGCCTGACCATGCTTTTGTTGAAAGGAATATGGACTTGGGACTGTGGATTAGAAAGGCAGTTGAACATTTTATATGCTACTTAATGGGCAATATTAGTAAGAACATGGAAATCACTGGTGCTGAATGTGATTTGGTGAACTGTGGGAGCTGAAGAAGAATTTTAGTATGTTTCATAGAGATCATTCTTGTGGTATTTTGGTGAAGAATGTAACTTCCTTTTGTCCTTGTCCAAAGAATCTGCCTAAAGAGAAAATTTTTGGATTAATTACATTGGCAGATGAAATCTCAAAACAGCCTAGTATGGACTCTGTCATGTGGTTATTAGCAATAACTCTAATGAAGATTTACAATGAAAAGAAGCAAGCTGAGCAAGGAAAAATACACAATGTACAATTTGAGGGAAAAAAAGAGCACCAGGAAGTAGATTCGATCTAAGTCCTATGTTCAAAGAAATAAAGAGATTAAGAAATGGAATAAAGCGAGTGGTGACATCAGGGCAAGATCCAACCCAGCTAAGTTGCCAACTTGTGAAAAGGAATTAAAGAAAAGCTTAAAGCCACATGTGGTGGTGCACGCCTTTAATGCCAGCACTCCAGAGGCATGGGATGGTGGATCTCTGAGTTTGAGACCATCTTAGATCTACATCCAAACTTAGGCAGTGAAGAAAACTATCAAAAACAGAAAGCTGGTGAAGATGTAATTGGATAAGAGGGCCATGTTCCAGCCCTCATAACAGCAGAACTTGGCAGTTTCAGCCTTGTGGTTCTAGCTTTAAAGGTAGAAGAAGGGGGTTGTAGAATTTGCCCCCACAACTAAGGAAAGCTGCTGAGGCCAGGCATGTGTCAGGGGTATTCCTGAATGGAGGCCTAGAGAGCCCTTTATGAGAAGCTGTGGAGGTGAAGCCTGGATTATCTTAGAGACCCTAAGATGTTGGAGTTACCAGAGCCATGGGATACTTTCCAAGGAAAGGTGATAATAGGGAGTAGAACCAGCCCAAGAGAAAGAAGTATGTTGCAGTCAACAAGCTGGAAGGAGTTGGAGATCTGGAGCATTTTGACTCAGACACAGAGATGCAGAGTCTGGAGTTTGCCCAGCTGGTTTTTGGTCTGACCTTGGTCTAGTATTTCCTCGTTTTGCTCCCTTCCCTATGTTTTGGAACAGTAGTGTATATTCTGTGCCATTATATGTTGGAAGCATATGATTTGTTTTTTAATTTTTATTTCACTGTGAATTACCATTAAGAGATTGCATGAATCTCAGAGGAGACTTTGAATTTAGACTTTTAAATAAGTTCAAAACTGTTACAGACTATGGGGACTTTTGAAGTTAGACTGAATGCATTTTTGCATTATGATATGGCTACAAGCCTTTGGAAGTCAGGAAATAGAATGTGGTGGTTTGAAAGAAAATGCCCCCCAAAAGGAGTTGCACTATTAGGAGATGTGACTTTGTTAGAGTAGGTATGGAATTGTTGATGAAGTTTGTCACTGTGGAGGTGGGCTTTGAGGTCTCATATATGCTCAAGTCATGCCCAGTGTCTCAGACCACTTCCTGTTGCCTGTGCAAGATGCAGACCTCTCAGCTACCTCTCTAGCACCATGTCTTCCTGCACACTGCCATGTTTTGTCATGATGATATGGACTAACCCTCTGAAACTGTAAGCCACTCCAATTAAATGTTTTCCTTCATAAGAATTCCTGTGGTCATGGTGTCTCTACACAGAAATAGAAACCCTATCTAAGACAGGCTTATGGTTACTGCTTATTGCTTTCATTAGGTCTATAGTAAAGAGAGAAAAAATACAGCATAATGATTAGAAAACTGTGAATTTTGGTGTAGAAAGATGAGTGAGCAACTTTAAATTTTGGGTACAGAAGGTGTAGACAACAGAGAATTTGTTAAAGAAATTAGAATCATAAAAGGGAGACCTGGTGCTTTACATGAGGCCAACATGATGGGAGTTCCTAGAGCTTCATTCCATCCACCAAAGTCTCTGTCCTGTGAAAATGCAAACTGATTTGAAAGGAAAGAGCCTACCTTGGCAATGCTGCTGAATGGGTTCCCTGCTTCTCAAAAATAAGCATATGGGATGCCCAAGGTCAGCACAGAGAAGTGATGCAACTGTGCTACAAGCTGGTCAGGATTTGGCAGCATCTGCATGTGGTACTGATTTTTTAGACATAAGAGATGCATGATTGAGAGGGTCTTGGACCATGGTTACAGAGAGCTTATGAGACAATGCATTGCATGGTTACATTGGAATTCCTACAAGAAAGCACAGGACAGCGACTGTGTGAAACTGTGAAAGAAAAGTCTAAGCATGAGCATTCCTGCTTCCTGAATATGGATACTTGTGACCAAGTGCTTACTGCTCCAGCTACCATACTTTGCCTGCCATGACAGACTATCTCCTGAAACCATAACACAAAACACTAAACAAGCTTCATTCATTCTTTAACGTTGGGGAATATTATTTTAAAGTATGTTGCATTTTTCCCTACTGCTTTTGTTAACAATTCATAGATGTGTTTGATTAAATAAAATTAACCTGTAAGCAGGAGGCTGAGTCAGCAAGTAGCTGACAGGAAGTAGTAAGGAGGAACCATATGTAGCAAGGGTTTTTAAGTGGGGACGGAGAGAAGGACGCTGAGTTTTTGGAAGACACCAGCAAAGGGAGAAGGTTAGCTACTTGCTATTCAGCCTCTCTGAGTGAGCAGAATTCCACTTAAACCATTCAACTGTGAGTTCTTTAGATTTAGATAAGTTCCTTTAGAAGCTTTGAAAGAGTCAGTGCCTGAGGGAACAAAATTCCCTCAGGCTGTGGCCCTTGTGGTCAAAGCTGTTGCTTAAGGGACAGCCACTATAAATAATAAAACACAGATAACAACACTTTAACTTACTTTTGTCAAGTATTTTGTTGTAGCTAGGAGACAAGTACCTAACACAACCTGTAACCACAGTCATGCCTTTCAATCTCAGCCATGTCTACACGGGTTCCTGCTCATTTTAACATCATGGAGTTCAAGACAATGTCTCTTTGGAGTGAAGAGATGAATGGTGGTTTTGAATCATAAATCTGAAGTCCAACAAGAAGATATTTTGAGGTCTGAGCGCCATAGGAAAGGCTCAAGTGATCAAAATTCTACCCTTGTTATCTGGAAACACAGAACATAAAAAATTGAAAAAAATATTTGAGTGAGGGCTAGTCTTAAAAATAATATGAGCCAGGAGGCGGTGGCACACACCTGTAATCCCCGCACTTGGGAGGCAGAAGCAGGTAGATCTCTGTGAATTCGAGGCCAGCCTGGGTTACAGAGTTCCAAGAAAGGTGCAAAGCTACACAGAGAAACACTATCTCAAAAAAACCAAAAATAATAATATGATGATAATGATTATAATTTTGGATGTCTCTAAAGATCTAAAACTGTTCATAAAACAATTGGGTCACAGTGATGAAGTCCAGGGAACAGTTAAACTTAGAGCTATAGTTGACCCAGCAGTTACAGCTAGATAACCTAGGAAGAGTGAACAGCATGAGAAGATGTTAGACCAAGTGTGCCTCATTAAACACACACACACACACACACACACACACACACACACACACAAAAAAAAAAAAAAGTAAATGATTTGAGATAGCAAAAGAGAAGAAATACAAACAAGGGCTAAATTCTTCAGAGATTCTAAAAGGAAAAGAGTGTCTGGGAGTCATTTTATAGAACTTAAGGCTAGGATGTTAGAATAATTTGGCATATCTTAAAATAATTTGATTATAAGTTGAAAGCAAACCATTGTTTCAGAAAATCAGGGTATGAAAACTGACCACCAAAGTCAGAAGGAATGGATAGACCAAAGAAAAAAAACACAATCCAAACTGCACAGAATTCAATTTATTAGGGATTTTCAGGCAGAAGTCAGGCCTGGGTGATGGCAAGAAAAAAGATTCCTATAATCTAAGGCAGGAGGATGCAGCTCAAATGCTAAGCTGGAAAAAGTGGGTCAAACCCCTTGGGAACATGTGTGGCCTTTCTCAAAAATTATTTACATATCAAACTCCAGTTAAGAAGCAGTCTGGGAAATTTTGGGACAATATTCCCAGATTCCCAAACTAATGCTTATCTTAAAGGTTCTAGATGTGCTGCAAATTGGGAAAAATGACTGGGATGACTATTTTGGATTAAGCTGGGTACCTATACTCAGATTATAATAATGTGAGAAGTGTATAGGAGACCAGCAGAGAAGTTACCTTAGCCATGAAGTAAAAGTACACGTGGAGGTGAGTGGACTTCTCTTTAACTTCAGCATTAACATTTGACTTTTAACTTTTAACTTTAATATCACAGCAGCATCATACAAAGAAATAAAAAACTTAACGTCCTCTAAAGCTGTGTTTTTCAGTTTGTGGGTTGCAACCCCTTTGGGGTTGAATGAGCCTTTCACAGGGGTTGCATATCAGATATCCTGCATATCAGATATTTACATTATGATTCATAAAAGCAGCAAAATTACAGTTATGAAGTAGAAACAAAAACAATTTTGTGGTGGTAGGGGTCACCACAGCATGAGGAGCTATATTAAAGGGTCTCAGCATTAGGAAGGTTGAGAAACACTGTTCTAAAGTCTTTCTCAGAAGAATCAGTGAGAAGCAGTTCGTTATTGCTTATGAATGAGAAAGTATCACTTATAATGGAGCATTTAGATGTTTGGCTCATCAGCTGCTTAGATGAATTGAACATCTGCAGACGCTATCATTGTCAATAGGGTGCTTCCAAGAGCCCAACATAAGGTAATTTATGACTAGGTAAGTTTTAGCCAGTGCTGGGTTCTCTAAATCTCATCTAGTAGAGACTGCTCTTCCTGTTCACCTTCCCTCCTAATCACTCTTTTTTCCCACTTACTTCATTTTGTTTGAACATAAAATTATATGTACATGTATTTATCACTCTGTAAAGCTACAGTATTTTTTATTTATATAAGTTATATTTCTTTACTTGCTATGAATTTCAATTTTTAACTTGCAATTTAATTGTGATCTGGGAAGGAAAGGGCTGGAGTCAGATGTGTTCACTGTAGCACTGGTTGATTTTCTCCCCTGCAGTATTCAGTGCAATGATTTAGTACATAAACTTTCCATACACTTCCTGTTGTCTTGGTGCTGCTGCTGCTGAGACCACCCATGGTGCTGATGAAGCTGCAGGAGGATGCCTTGATAGCATCCATTCTTTTCTGCCCTGCTTTAGCTCTCTATGGTCTACAATGTTTATGCTATTTAGGCCCTGCAATGATGTCTAACTGGTTGTAGATGACAACGACTTGGGAGAGTGTTCCTGATATTTAACGGACAAGATTCAAACTCTTCCAAATGTCCTAAAGACATTTATTTCTTATGTGTCCTACTCAGGAGATGTTTCCTTCACATGAGCCTGTAATAGACCTTTTGTGGCTCCTTTTCTCTCCTCATTAACTCTCTCATTCACTCATCCACTGACTGAATTAGAAGACATTTATTGAGCACCTCCTACATTCCAGACCCTAGAAAATGCATTCCTGTAAAAAACTGCAGTCATCAAGAAAGTCTATCACTTTCCCTGTAACAATCATGCTATAGTCACTGGTTTAATTTAACCCGCTGTTGTTCTGACTCACAAGTTCTCCCTTTCTTAGGAGAAACAACCCAATATTTCAGGAAGTTTTTATATGAAAGAACTGTGCTCTAAAGTTTTGTATATTTTCTGAAGCAATATAAGCAAAGACTGTAGAGTTACAAAAGAGAATGTCAGTGGTGCTGGGATGGTAGGAAGATGTCAGAAAGAGCAGAGCACTAGGAAAATGGAAATGTCTATTCTGTCTTATCAATCAAGAGTGCAGGAAAGAAAGACATTCATTTAAAAATGAAGAACTTTATAAATACTAAAAGGTAAGACATTTCACTTCATATCTATTTTCCTGCTTTTCCTTTTTTAATGGGGACCTGATTCCTTTGTGACATCATGAAATTCACAGGTTTATGGCTTTTGTTTTCACAAAATTTGATTATATGTACTTTGTTGTCCAAGATTTCCAACATGAGAGTCTTTGGGACTCTAGGATATCATGTCTTTTTGTTTTATGTCTTTCTAATATGCTTCTTGGAACCCTGACTCTACATTGGGGTGTTCTATCCTGCTTTGAATGATATCTACTCAATTAGCAAACAGAAGATCTGCTCTTCCATCATCCTTGAACTGGTTTCGGTTGAGAGAGACTTACAGGTTCCAGCAGCCCATGCCATGGGTCTGACCTGATGTGATTGGGGAGGGTTTTTCACTCCATGTCTGATACTGGCATAGAGATTGCGTAATAGAACAATTTTATTTCCACTTTCTCACTTTTCTTCAGTCCTTAATATCTTCATTAAGGAAGGAGCCAAATAACTGAAAATGAAGAACGAGCCAAAGCTCCCACCTCACTGTTTCTATCTAGGAGCGAGCAAGCTTCTTTTCTACTCCTTTCCCTTTATAACAGTTGGTGACTGGTTCTTAATCGGAAAAGGCACACCAACTTGTGGGTCTCGGGTTATCTGCAGTGCACTGGAAAGAAGAGTAAATGATTTATGAGATCTACAAATCTAGGAGTTTATTTCTATTATCCAACAGGTCATTAATTTAGAGTTTCAAAACCGCAGCTGAGCACTTGGAGTCTTTGCCTTCAGAGGCTGGTAATGATTATTAGGGTTCTCACACATATGGACTTAAAAAAATGGAAGTCTAGGAAGGAAAATCTAAATCTTACTATGTCAGAAAGCTCTGACACATTTGATGATGAAACAGGGTGATGAGGTAGGATCCCCTCTGGTTCTAAGACCTGGAGGCTAATACTCAAGGAGACATCTTTGCCCAGGCCTGTTTTCCTTAGATTCTAAATAAGGCAGGAGTATATGCAGGTGTTGGCATTTATAGCAGCATGATGGACAGAAGGAATTGAAGTAACCATTCCGATCAAGTCATTTTCCAGAAATCTGGAATTGTAAAAACACTACAGGACTCTAATGTAAGATACTGGAAATATAGCTTAAAACATATGATTCAGAACAAAGTAGGAAAATTCTAAGGAGCCAGGGAGGAAGAGAATGCCAAAGTAGGAGCTTTTATTTCAGGAGCTGAAGGCTTGAGAGTTAATGCTGATGACTAGTGGTACATAGACCTTGACTAAGACCAAGTGGAGAGGCGAGAGCCCCAGATAAGTTTGGATTCCTCAAAGCTTTTGCTCAAAGGAAATCTACATCAGAAAAACATTGTGTCACCAGCAGAGGAAATTAAGAAAGTTGGACTGTCTCAACATAGATTTCTATATAGAATTTTTTTATTGATAAATTTTGTTCCTTGACAACTTCATATATATGCAATGTATTCTGATTAGTCTCTCCACATATACTGTCTTAGCTCCTTTCCATCCTTATCAACCCTTTCTCCAGCCCTACCAGTTCATTTCTCAGATTCATGGTTTTTGCTTCCATTTTGTAGCCCATTTAGCTTAACATGTGCTATCTCTGTGAACATTCTATCACAGCTATCCACTGGAGCCTGGTGGAGTCAACAATCAGTGTGGAAATGAAGACAATGACCTCTCTCTCTCTGAAATTATTAGTAGCAAATAGTTCATTGGTAAGGGGCAGGTCTCAAGAGCTTCTCTTCCATCCATAGTTGACTGTTGATAGCCCATAATATTTCTTTCTCTCTCTCTTTCTTTTTTTAAAATTTTTATTTATTTTACACCCTCACTGCAGCCTCCCTTACCTCCTCTCCTTCCACTCCTCCCCATTCCTCTCCTCCCCACTCAATCCACTCCTTTTCTGTTTCTCTTCAGATAAGGTCAGGCCTCCCATTGGCATCTGCAAAACATGGCATATCAAACTGACTTAAGACCAAGAACTCCCTAACCCCCTGTATTCAGGCTGGGCAAAGCAGTACAGGATGAGGTATAAGTTCCCAAGAGCCAGACAAAGTACCAGAGACCGCCCCTGGTCCCATTGCCAGGAGTCCCACAAATAGACCAAGCTACACAACTGTAACATATATGCAGAAGGCCTAAGTCAGTCTCATGAAGGCTCCCTGGTTGTAGGTTCAACTTTGTAAGTGCCCATGAGCCAGGTTAGCCTTTTCTGTGTGTTTTTTTCTGATGTCCCTGTCCCTACCTGGCTCCTATAACCCTTCCTCTCTCTCCTCAGCTCAGCCCAATGTTTGACATCAGGTCTCTGAATTTGCCTCCATCAGTCACTGGATGAAGGCTTTCCAATGACACCCTGGGTGGTTACCAATCTGATCCATGGAATGGCCAGTTCAGGGTATAGATGCACTGCTGACAGGATTCTTAGCTGGGACCATCCTTATAGACTCAAGGAAGATTCCCTTGCATCAGGCTTCTACCCAACTCCCTAAAGCCCCCTTTCCAATCATCTCTCTTAGCACTCTTCCCTAATCCCTCAAATTCCCATGTCCACCCACCCCCAGGCCAACCAGGAGATCTCCTCTTTTTTCCTTCCCAGGAAGACCCAGAAGCCATCACCTGGGCACTTCTTGTTACCTAGCCTCTCTGGGTCTGTGGGTTGTAGCATGGTTATCCTTTATTCTACAGTTAATATCCACTTTGCAGTGAGTACATATCATATTTGCCTTTCTGGGTCTGAGTTACTTCAATCAGGATGATTTTTTTCTAGTTACATCCATTTCCCTGCAATTTTTGTGATGTCACTTTTTTTTAACAGCTGAGTATACTCCATTGTGTAAATATATCACATTTTCTTTATCCAGTTTTCAGTTCAGGGACATCTAGGTCATTTCTAGGTTCTGGCTATTACAAATAAAGCTGCTATGAACATAATTGAGCAAGACTCCTTGTGGTATGATTGAGCATCCTTTGGGTATATGCCCAAGAGTGGTATAGCTGGGTCTTAAGGTAGATTGATTCTCAGTTTCCTGAGAAATCATCATATTAATTTCCAAAATGACTGTACAAGTTTGCACTCCCACCAGCAATGAAAGGGTGTTCCCCTTGCTCCATAGTCTTTCCAGCATAAGCTGTCATTTGTGTTTTTGTTCTTAGCCATTCTGACAGGTGTTAAGATGGAATTCAGAGTCATTTTGATTTGCATTTCCCTGATGGCTAAGGATGATGAACATTTTTCTTTAAGTGTTTCTCTGCCATTTGAGATTCTTCTCTTGATAATTCTCTGTTTAGATCTGTACCCTATTTTTTAAATGGGTTAATTGGTTTTTTGATGTCTAGTTTCTTGAGTTCTTTATATATTTTAGAGATCAGCCCTCTGTCAAATGTGGGATTGATAAAGATCTTTTGCCATTCTGTAGGTTGCCATTTTGTCTTATTGACAGTGTCCTTTGCCTAATAGAAACTTCTCAGTTTCATGAGGTCCCAGTCAATAATTGTTGATCTTAGTATCTACACTACTGGTTTCTGTTCAGGAAGTTGTCTCCTGTGCCACTGTGTTCAAGGCTATTTCTCACTTCTTCTTCTATCAGGTTCAGTGTAACTGGACTTATGTTGAGGTCTTTGATTTGCTTGTACTTGAGTTGTATGTAGGGTGATAGATATGAATCTATTTGCATTATTTTATATATCAATGTCCAGTTACGCTATCACCATTTGTTAAAGATGCTTTCTTTTCTCAATTATATAATTCTAGCTTCTTTGTCAAAAATCAAGTGTCCATAGGTGCTGCTGGCTCTGCAGCTGGGGTCCTGCTTTCTCTGATCCCCGGAGGCAGGGGGTGAGCAGACACAGAATTAATGGCACAGATTCTGGGAGGTTTGCAAGCAATCTCATTTATTAAGCAGAGGGCTGAGGTATTTATGTGTGTGCTCTTTGGCAGGCTTTGCCTCTATGGCTATTGTGGCATTTCTTGATTTTGCCCTGGGTCTTACATCAGCAATTGTCATCTTAGGGTCCAGTTTCAGGCTCCTCTGGGTCAGGGCGCTACTGCACATGCAACAGCTTTTTTTTTTTTTACTTGAGGCTTAGCCTATTGATCTGGCATGTGGGCCTTATCTGCTTCACATAGGTGTGTGCATTTATGTGTGGGTCTTTGATTCAATTCCATTGATCAGTGTGTCTATTTTTATACCAATACCAAGCTGTTTTTATCACTATAGCTCTGTAGTAGATCTTGAGATCAGGGATGGTGGTACCTCCAGCAGTCTTCTATTGTACAGGATTGTTTTAGCTATCCTGTTTTTTGTCTTTCCATATGAAGTTGAGTATTGTTATTTCAGGGTCTATAAAGAAATGTGTCAGTATTTTGATGATGATTGTATTGCATCTGTAGACTGCTTTTGGTAAGATGGTCATTTTTACTAGGTTAATCCTAGGAATCCATGAGCATGGAAGATCTTTCTATCTTATCATATCTTCTCCAATTTCTATCTTCAAAGACTTAAAATTCTTGTACAGGTCTTTCATTTGATTGGTTAGGGTTACTCCAAGATATTTTATATTATTTGTGGCTATTGTGAAGGTATTATTTCCTGATTTATTTCCCAGGTCTTTTATCATTTGTATATAAGTGGGCTACTGATTTTTTTGAGTTAATCTTGTGTCCAGCTACTTTGCTAAAGGTGTTTATCAGCTGTAGAAATTCCCTGATAATATTTTTGGGGTTACTTATGTATAGCATCATGTTATCAGCAAATAGCAAAAGTTTGACTTCTTCCTTTCCAATTTTTAACCTTTTGATCTCCTTTTGTTGTCTTATAGCTCTAGCTAGAACTTCAAGTACTATATTGAATAGTTATGGAGAGAGTGGACAGCCTTGTATTGTTCCTGATTTTAGTGAAATTGCTTTGAATTTTCTTCATTTAATTTGATGTTGGCTGTAGGATTGCTGTATATTGCTTTTTATTATATTTAGATATATTCCTGTATCCTTGATCTCTCCAAGACTTTTATCATAAAGGGGTGTTGTATTTTGTCAAAGGCTTTTTCAGCATCTACTGAGATGATCATGTGGGATTTTTCCTTTCAGTTTGTTTATATGGTGGATTATATTCACCAGTTTTCATATGTTGAAAACCTGCATCTCTAGGATAAAGCCTACTTGATTATGGCGGATGATCTTTTTGAAGTGTTCTTGGATTCTGTTTGCCAGCATTTTGTTCATGAGGGAAATTGGTCTGCAATTATCTTTCTTTGTTGAGTCTTTGGGTGGTTAGGGTATAAGGGTAACTGGCCTCACAAAAAGAATTTGTCAATGTTCCTTCTGTTTCTATTTTGTTGAATAATTTGAGGAGTTTTGGTATTAGCTCTTTGAAAGTCTGGTAGAATTCTGTGCTGAAACCATCTGGCCCTGGCCTTTTTTTTTTTTTTTTTTTTTTGGATTGGGAGACTATTAATGACTGTTTCTATTTCCTTGGGCGCTATAGGTCTGTTTAAATTGTTTACCTGTTCTTGAATTAATTTTGGTATGTCTTGCGGGCTGTAAGAATATATCATAGAGATTCAGCTGTGTATTAAAGCTGAACTTTGCGCCGGGCTGTGGTGGCGCACGCCTTTAATCCCAGCACTCGGGAGGCAGAGCCAGGCGGATCTCTGTGAGTTCGAGGCCAGCCTGGTCTCCAAAGCGAGTTCCAGGAAAGGCGCAAAGCTACACAGAGAAACCCTGTCTCAAAAAACCAAAAAAAAAAAAAAAAAAAAAGCTGAACTTTGACAGGCCAAGGGTCTGTCAAAAGTCAAAGCCATTTATTATGAATATTTGGAGTTATCCAGCCTTTAATATTTCAGCTGTCTTCTGCTATGAAATCCTTGTGTGCCCAGACCTATAGATAAACAGTTCAGCTCCCCAGACCTGCTGAACTTACTAAGTTACTAACTCCCCTGCTGAGCTTAGGAGACAAACTGGTGGGAGACACATAGCTTTGTTTCTTGTGCTAATGAAGCTCAGACCATCCCCTCACCTTGAGGAGGCCTAGTGGTTCTCCAGAGCAATTGACAGAGAACAAAAGAGGTTTTTACATATCAAGGTTAAAGATAAAAGAACATTCCTGAGGAGGCAGGGAACTGAGGTACCCAGAGAAAGAGAAGGCAGGCATCTTCTGTAGATAAGGGACAGAACAGACAGGGTGAGAGAGAAGAGAGGACCACAGAGGTTCTATAGAGGGTAAGCAGATCTCGAGTAGAGTTTTCTGAGTGCTAGGAGTAGAGAGTAGCAGAGATGGAGAAAGAGGACACAGAGGACAAAGATGAGGCTGAAAGCATAGGAGTTTAGTCATTAGCTGAACTATGAGCTAGGGAGCTGGACGGAACTGCGGTTATGGAGACAGGATTTCATCCCAGAGAAGTAAAGTAGAGGGATCTAGAGTTATTCCTGCCTTGAATGCCTGGTGGAACTATAGCTGAATTGATGTAATTTTGTCTTAGAAGAGTAAAGTTAACAGACATAAGAACATAGTGTACGTAGATTTTTTTTCCCTGATATCCCACGCCAGACATAGCGAAGCCCCCTAGGACCCTGGGGAATCAATAGGTATGTGATATTTATCAAGAAATTTGTCAATTTCTTTTATATTTTCCAATTTTGTGTAGTACAGGTTTTTGAAGTATGACCTAATGATTGTCTGGATTTCTTCAGTGTCTGTTGTCATGTTCCCCCTATTTGCTTCTGATTTTGTTAATTTCGATATTCTCTCTCTGCCTATTAGTTAATTTAGATATGGGTTTTTCTATCTTGTTGATTTTCTCAAAGAACAAACTCTTTGTTTCACTGATTCTTTGTATTTTTCTCTTTGTTTCTATTTTATTGATTTCAGCCCTGAGTTTATTTCCTATCATCTACTCCTCTTGGGTGTATTTGCTTATTTTTGTTTTAGAGCTTCCAGGTGTTATGTAAATTTGCTAGTGTGAGTTTTTTTTTTTCAATTTCTTCATGTAGGAACTTAGTGCTATGAACTTTCTTCTTAGTACTGCTTTCAGAGTGTTTCATAAGTTTGAGTATGTTGTGAATTCATTTTCATTGAATTTTAGGAAATCTTTAATTTCTTTATTTCTTCCTTGACCCAGTGGTGATTCAATAGAGCATTACTTAGTTTCCATGAGTTTGTAGGCTTTCTGCATTGTGTATTGTTCAATTCTAGCTATAAGCAATGGTGGTCCGATAGAATACAGGAGGTTAATCCAATTTTTTTGTGTCTGTTGAGATTTGTTTTGTTGCCGAGTATGTGGTCAGTTTTGGAGAAGGTTCCATGGGATGCTGAAAAGAATGTATATTCTTTTGTGTTTGAGTGAAATGTTTTATAGATGTCTATCAGGTCCATTTGAGTCATAACATCTGTTAGTTCCCTTATTTCTCTGTTTATTTTCTGTCTGGATGACCTGTCTGTGATGAAGTCTCCCACAGTGTGTGGGGTTCTATATGTGATTTTAGCTTTAGTAATCTTTCTTTTACAAATGTGGATGTTCTTGTGTTTGGGACATAGGTGTTCAGAATGGAGACATTATCTTGGTGGATTTGTCCTTTGATGAATATGAAATGTCCTTTACTATCTCTTTTGCTTAATTTTGATTTGAAGTCTACTTTGTTAGATATTATAATAGTTACACTAGCTGTGGTCCATTTCATTGGACAGTCTTTTCCAACACTTTACTCTGAGGTAATGGCTGTCTTTGATGCTGAGGTGTGTTTCTGGTATGCAGCAGAAGGATGGATCCTATTTTCATATCCATTCTGTTAGCCTGTGTTCTTTTATTGGTGAATTGAGTCCATTGATACTGAGAGATATTAATTACTGGTGGTTGTTAATTCCTGTTATTTTCTTATTGCTGTTGTTTTTGGTGGTGGTGGTGGTAGTGGTGGTGGTGGGTGTGTGTGTTTCCCTCTGGTGTGGGATTATTAATTGCCTATGTTTTTGTGGGTGTAGCTAACTTCCTTGGGTTGGAGTTTTTCTTCTAGTACCTTCTATAGAGCTGGGTTTGTGGATAGATATTGATTAAATTTGGCTTTGTCATGAAATACCTTGATTTCTCCATCTATGCTGACTTAAAGTTTTTCTGAGTATAGTAGTCTGGACTGGCATCCATGGTCTCTTAGAGGCTGCAAGAGGTCTGTCCAGGCTTTTCTGACTTTTAGAGTCACCCTTGAGAAATTAAGTGTAATTCTGATAGGTCTGCCTTTATATGTTTACTTGGCCTTTTTCTTCTGCAGCTTTTCAATATTCTTTCTTTATTCTATATGTTTAGTGTTTTGGTTATTATGTGGCAAGGGGACTTTTTTTCTGGTCTGGTCCATTTGGTGTTTTATACATTTCTTGTACCTTTATCACATGTCTTTTTTTAGATTAGAAAAATTTTCTTCTATGACTTTGTTGAATATAATCTGAGCCTTTGAGCAGGAATTTTTCTTCTCCCATCTCTAATATTCTGAGGTTTGATCTTTTTATAGTATGCCAGATTTCCTGGATTTTTTGTGTTAGGAACTTTTTAGATTTAACATTTTCTTTGACCAATGAAACTATTTCCTCCATAGTTTCTTCAATGCCTGAGATTCTCTCCTCCATCTCTTGCATTCTGTTGGTAATACTTGCATCTGTAGTTCCTGTTCACTTACCCAGGTTTTCAATTTTTGGAATGTGTGTGTGTGTGTGTGTGTGTGTGTGTGTGTGTGTGTGTATTATTGCTTCTATTTTTCCTTCCAAGTCTTGAACAGATTTGTTTCTGTCAACTATTTTATTTCTTCTTGATTTCCTTTTTTTATTAAGAAATTTTCTATTCATTTTACATACCAATCACAGATGCCCTTCTCCCCCGCCACCCCCCCCCCACCTTTCCCCCCAACCCACCCCCCATTTCCACCTCCTCCAAGGCAAGGCCTCCCATAGGGAGTCAGCAGAGCCTGGTACATTCAGTAGAGGCAGGTTCAAGCCCCTCTCCCTACTTCAAGGCTGTGCAAGGTGTCCCACCATAGCTAATGGGCTCTAAAAAGTCCACTCATGCACCAGGGATGGATACTGATCCCACTGCCAGGGGGCCCCCTAAACAGTTCAAGCTGAACAACTGTCTTGCCTATGCAGAAGGCCCAGTCCAGTCCCATGGGGGCTCCACAGCTATTGGTCCACAGTTTATGAATTTCCACTAGTCTGACCTGGCCATCTCTGTACATTTCCCCATCATGATCTTGATGTCCCTTGCTCATAGAATCGCTCCTCTCTTTCATCAGCTGGACTCCTGGAGCTCAACCTGGTACCTGGCCATGGATCTCTGCATCGGCTTCCATCAGCTACTGGATGCAGGCTCTATGACAACAATTAGGGTAGTCACTAATCTGATTACCAGAGTAGGCCAGTTCAGGCTGTACTTGGTTTTCTTGACATTTGTTAAGAGATTTATTGGTTTCCTCCATTTTTTGGCTGTCTTTCCCACCATTTCTTCAAGAGATTTTCTTTTTATTTCTTCTGCCATCTTCATAAAATTATTTTTACATTTTTTTTCTTGTGTGTCAGTTGCCTTAGAACGTTCATGTCTTGCTGTTGTAGGATAACTATGTTCTAGTGTATCATATTGCCCTTTCTATTTTTGTCTTCTTCTTTCACTGGCATTTAGCCATCTGGATTTGGGGTGATTATAGGTCTAGGTGTTGATTCCTGTGTATCCTTGTTGGATGGGTGTTTTGCTCCTTGGTTTCTGTTTCCTTTCTGGTCTTCTGATCTAAGTGGCCAAGGGTTCTGGTAACTGCTGAGTCTTTAGATCTAGTAGGGTGTCTCTCCTGGGGTTTTGGGAGCCTTGGGCCCCTTGATCTGGTCTGTCCTCCAGTAAAGCCAAAGTCTTTTTGGGTCTCTAGATCCAGATTGGCCTCCAGTAAAGCCTGAGTATTCTTCCAGGGTATCAAGGACCAGCCTGATCTCTGCTAGAGCTCCTGGGGCTGTTCTTTTGAATGCTGTGGCCTGTACTTGGGCCTATGGTGTCTGTTCTTCCAACTGGTACTGACTATGTCTTAGTTTTTTGAGTCTACTAGAGTTCTGGGGAAAGGCTGCTTGCTGACTGGTAAGGGCATTTGTGGCTGGTATGGTCTGTACCTCAGTGGTGGAAGTCTGCTGGAGTTGGGAACAGGGCCCAGCAGCATCAGGGCCAGGGACAATTTGGTATGGTGTTGGCCTGGTGAAGGCTCATGAGGACAGCATCTAGAGAGGGGTACAGTTCTAATAGTAGGAGGGTTGCTCACCGGTTCTGATTTGTGTGACCTAGGGTTGCCTGGTGAAAGTCTTCTGGGCTTGGTGGGAGGGACAAGTTGCAGGGACAAGTGGATAAGCTCACATGGTGTGGGCCTCTGGAAAGGTCATCAAAGGCAGAAACCAGGGAGGGGTGCAATTTCACTGGTAGGCCCATCACTCACCTGTTCTGTTGACAGCCCATTCTTATGCTCACTAGTGTCTTAGTTGGTGTTCTATTGCTATGAAGAGACACAATGACCACAGTAGCTCTTATAGAGGAAAGATTTTAATTGGGGCTTGCTTACTGTTTCAGAAGTGTAGTCCATTGTCACCATGGTGGGAGCATAGCAGCATTCAGGAAGACATGGTGCTGGAAAAATGCTGAGAGTTCTACATCTGAGTGTTCAGGCAGCAGGAAGGGAGGAAATCACTGGGCTTGAGCTTTTTGAAATCTCAGAGTCTACCCTCAGTGACATTCTTCCTCCAACAAGGCCTCACATTCTAAACCTTTCAAATAGTGCTTCTCCTTGATGACCAAGTATTTAAATCTATGAAGCTACTGGTGGCCATTATCATTCAAACAACCACATTTCACTCCATGGCCTTCTTAGGATTATAGCAATAGTACAAAATTCATTTAGTCCAACTTCAAAAGTCCCCATAGTCTATCACAGTTTCAACCTTCTTTGAAAATTCAAAGTTTCTTCTGAGACTCATGCCAATTTCTTAACCATAACCTCTGTAAAATCGAAATCAAAAAAGCAGATCACATACTTTCAGCATAAAAAATGGTATAAAATATTCATTACTATTCTGATAGTGAGGAAAAGGAGCATAGTGAGGAAATACTGGACCAAAGCAAGACCCAAAACCCGCAGGGCAAACTCCAAATTCTGCATCTCCATATCTGATGTCAAAATGCTCTTCAGATCTCCAACTCCTTTCAGCTTTGTTGACAGCAACACACATCCCTTTCTTGGGCTGGTTCCACACCCTATTAGAAGCTTTCCTTAGCAGGTATCCCATAACTCCAGTATCTCCAATGTCTTGGAATATCCAACAAAACCCGGGCTTCACTTTCACAGGTTCATACAATGGCCTCTCTGGGCCTCCATGCAGGGAAACTCTTGACATACACCAGACCTCAGCAGCTTTTCCTAGCCTCAGAGGGATATTCCACAACCCCGTTCATGTATCCTTGACCCTACAGCCAGTAACGTGGCCAAAGCTGCCAAATTCTACTGCTTTCTGGGGTTGAAACTTGCCCCTCTCCTTCAACTACCCTTGCACCAGATTTCTGTTTTTTATGTTTTTTCACTGCTTAAGCTTTTCTTAAATTCCTTTTTTCAGTTGGAAGCTTAGCTGGGTGGGGTCTTGTCCTAAGGTCACCACTCCCTTTATTCTACTTAGAATCAGGCTTTTCTTGAAACATTTTATCTCGATGAGCACTGGACTTAGTTCTATTGTACTTCCTGATGTGCCTTTTCTCCTCAAACTGTACATTTTGCATTTTACCTTGCTTACCTTGCTTCTTTTTATTATAGATCTGCATAAGAGTGGCCACTAATAACCACATAACACAATCAATACTAGCCTGTCTTGAAATATGCTTTGCCAATGCTAATTAATCTAAAACTCTTCAATTGAGCCCCAAGCAGATTTTTTTTTTTTAGACAAGGGCAGAAAACAGTCACATTCCTTACAAAATATCACTAGAATGGTCTCTAGACCACTTACTAATATCCTGCTCCTCTGAACCTCTTGAGCCAGCCATCATAATCCACATTGCTCTCAGTACTCCTGTCTTCCACACTTTTACTAGTATGGTTCATTAAGCCCCACTTAAAGTGTTCAACAGCTTTCCTAATCCAAAGTCCCAAAGCCCACATTCTGCTAACAAGCAGCATGGTCACTGAAATTCTCCACTCCCTGGTACCAACTTCTGTCTTAGTCTGTGTTCTACTGGTGGGGAGAGACACCATGACCATGGCAAAGAAATCTTGTAAAGGAAAGGAATTAATTGGTACTTGCTTACAGTTATAGAGGTTTAGTCCATTGTCATCATAGTGGGGAGCACAGTGACATGATGGCAGACATGGTGCTGGAGAAGTAGCTAAGAGTTCCACATCTGGATCCACAGGCAGAAGGAAGAAAAAGAGTCTCTGGGCTTGAAATGGGCTTTTTGCAACCTCAAAGCTCACCCCCAGTGACATACTTCCTCCAACAAGGCCACAACTTCTGATCTTTCTGACCCTATCAAAGAGTTCCATCACCTGATGACTAAACATTCAATATGAGCCAATAGGTGCCATTCTTATTCAAACCACCACATCTAGTACAGACATCCATAGATGCTGTTGGTTCTTGATTGCAGTGGCTTGTTATATTATTGTTATATCCAAAAGATGGCATTTTACAGTCCTTCTCCTTATTTTCTGTCTCTTATGTTCTTTCAGCCCCTGCTTATTTTTTTTTCAATTTTACCTGAGCCTTAGTGATGGTAGCAATCTCTTTCATAGGTTCTAATACTCATTTAGCATTTATTCTCAACATCTTGTGGAGCCTCTCATTCACTACCTTTTACTAAAAGAAGTGGCTTCTCTAATTAAGAATGAATGTTACACTTGTTTATGGGTATAAACAAAAATATTTAGAAGGGAGTTTGACACTATGTCAAATTAGCTACACAACAGTGCTCAATTACCTCCCAAGGCTTGTGGTCTCCCTTACTCTTGGCTTTCCAACAAAGTTTATAGAATCTAATGTAGATTCCTTCCTGTGCAGTGGGGATCCAAGCTAATTGGAGAAGTATTGGATATGCCCATAGCAATGGTACAAGTGGGAACATCTTGCCTGTCAGGCTTTTTCTGTAGTTTATAAGGTTCCCAGCTGGGTAACATTGTTTATGCCCTTTCTTTCCCAAAACAGCATATAATTTTATGAGGTTGCTCATAAGAATTTGCAACCTTAATCCAATTTTCATATGTTTTTGCTATTCCTATTTACCACCTGCAAGACCCAGGAACACCATGCAGAAATATTCCTTTATTGACTCCTTTAAGTGTGTACCCACCTCTGAGTTAGAGTACATGTCATATTTATATCTACCTACCTATAATAGCAGCTTATGCAAAATTCATTTAGAACATAACTGAGTTTCCCCTCAATCAGTTCCTTTCATTGTCATTCTAACACACTGTAAAGAAACTTTGTCTGCTGTGGAGAGAAAATCGACTTCAGGTGGCTCCAGTCAACTCTTCATGGTGGTCTCTCTCAGGTGCTTTGAAAGAGTAGTCCCAATTATAGACATACACAAAGGACGCAACATGTCCTAACAGAAGAACAGCTCACCTTCAAATTATTACAAATGAGCACTTAAGGTGAATGAATCTCTAACATACATGTATACTCCTTCAATTCTTTACCTGATGAGGGGCCCCAATGTCTTTTGGCCTTCTTTCTTTCTCTTCTCCTACGCTGTATATGAACTTATATAGATCATTACTTTTCCTGCCCTACTATATTGTCCCATGAAATTCCTTGTCTGGTTCTGGTTAGCAAATGGATGAAAGGGGAACTTGCATGAGGTTTAGAAGCAAAAAGAAAAACAACAACACTTAGTGGCTGAAAATCATCTAGGTTAAATGTAGTAACTAAAGGATGCTGAGCTGCCAGGGAACTTCAGGTTATCTACTCTCTTCTTCTGTGGTAGGTCTCCTTCCCGACTCTTGATTCTCTAGATCAGTGCTGGCCCCTGCCTTACCCCCAGCCACCTGATAGAGACTGACAGAGACACAGTGGAACATGTACATAGTTGGCCTCTCAGGTGGATTAGCTGTTGACTTTCTGATGCATTAAGTCTGTCTAGACATCCACTTTCCCAGACTTTGTCATAATTGAATTAGGTCAAAGTGCTCAATGACCCCTATCCTATAGCAAATACTGGTCCAGTTTCCATGAATATTCATAGTCATAATTCTTGTGTTCTATTGCTATAAAGAGACACCATGACCATGGCAACTCTTATAAAGGAAAGCATTTAACTGGTGCTTGCTTACAGTTAGAGCAGTTTAGTCCATTATCAGCATGGTGGGAAGCATGGCAGTATGCACACAGACATGGTGCTGAAGAAGAAGCCAAGCATTCTACATCCAGATCCACAGGCAGCAGAAAGAGAGAAAGCACTGGGACTGGCTTGGGCTCCTGAAACCCCAAAGCCCATTCCTCATGACACACTTCCTCCAACAAGGCCACACCCACCTCAACTAGGCCACACCCACTTCAACAAGGCCACACCTCCTAATCTCAAGTAGCATCACTCTCTAATGACCAAGCATTTAAGTATTTGAGCATATGGGTGCTGCTCCTAGTTAAACCACCACACTGCTGTCTGGCAATCAAGAAGGGCCTTTAGTATAGAAACAAGTAACAAACATTTATTTGATATATTAAGGACCAACCAGGGTATATAGTATTTTTTCCTTACTGTAAAATTATAAAATCAGAAAAGATGAAGTGGTTCTTCTCCAAAAGGAGAGGTATTAGTATTGACTGTTCCATTCTATAAAGTTCCTCCTTTGTTCATTTCACTCTTCTGCTGCTTCTACCTGGCTCTATATCACATGATAGGCTCTATATCACATGATAGGCACATTTACAGACTGCAAGCTTGGACACCTCTGAGGTCTCACTCCTGGGTTTCCCTCTAATTCTTCCACCTCCATTATGTGCTTTGCATTCTTTTTTTTTTTTTTAATCCCTTTCACTGGGCTTGCAAAAAATAACACCATCTTCACAAGATAGAGTCACACTCTGAAAACAGTGTTTCTAAGCTGTTGATTCTAAAGATGCCTCTCTGGTATTGCTCAGCAAAAGTGTGTAACCTTGATTCTGGCACACATTTCTTACTCTGTCACTACATGCAGCAATTATCAGACTTTTTTACAGAACAATTTGGTAGCATTTCCATTTATTACACATTTAATTGCCTTTTAATTGGTGCAGCTGTTTTCAACATGTTTGAGGCATATTGGAACTATCTTGCTTAGAACTCATTTTAGGCTCTCTTCCTACCCTGGATTCCATTATTGTTGACTCTTTGTGCTTGGACATCACAAGACTTGCTTTCTAGAATAAAACAGCCAGACAGCCATAACTTCTATAGACAACAAGGGAAGAATGTTTTAATAACCAGAAGTAGCTGAGCACAGAGGCATGTGCCTGTAACCTTAGCTGCTTGGGAGGCTGAGACAAGAGAATGGCAAGTTCAAGCCCAGTATGAATAATTTAGCAAGACCCTGTCTCAAAAAAAAAAAAAAAAAAAAAAAAAAAAAAAAAAAAACTAAAAAATTAAAGGACCATAGTGCTGCATGTGACTGTGCACTCCTTTAATCCCTGCACCCAGTAGGCAAAGGAAGGCAAATCTCTGAGTTTGAGACCAGCCCGGTCTACATAGTGGGATCTAGACCAGAAAGAGCCCCAAACTGAGACTCTGTTTCAAAATTAAATAAATAAATGAATGAATAGAAGTTTAAAAGGCAGTACATGTAGTATACTGGTCCTGGTTTCAATCCCCAGTCCCTCCACACACACACCCACTCCAAACTGAAAGTCATCTCAGGAACAAAAATGACCAAAGGTCTTGGAGTATAGCTACTAGATTTTCAGTTCAAGCCCCACTACTATAAAGCCATATGTCTGAGGCAAGCGATTTATCTTCCTGGACCAAAGAAGTTGTCCTGTAAAGCCTGGATTTTAGATTCTGAATATCGGATTTGAATGTACAGGAAACATTTCTTCATGTCTTGTATTATGCAGTGAAGACATTTTAATGAAGTAGTATTGTTTTGAAACTTTATGCTTGGATTATTTTCACTTTTGCAGCACACACACTGTCCAGATGCTTGCTTTCTTACTTACTTTTCCATTGTGTTGAAGAAGACGAGGGGTAGGACACATTTAGGAGGTATTGGCGAGTAGAGTCTGAGTCTTAATGTTCATACTTGTGATCCTGTATTGGTAATATCTAACTCATAGAGTTGTTCTGAGGGTAAAAATGAAGAAAATTATCATGTAAGTTCTTTATAAACTAAAGGAGGCTGTTTATACACCACCATTCTTTACTTTAAAAAGAAATATGGGTATTTTCTGACAGGATGAATTCTGGAAAAAAATCTAAACAAATGTATCATAATACATGATTAGCCACTCAGTTACCCAGCTCATTACTAGTTTTAAATATCTGGAGTCCTTCCACAATCATTATTACCTCTAATTGGAGTGGAGATCAGATGAGAAAGTCTAACCCATTCAGTTCTCCAACTGAGAGGGAGTCCAGTTAAAGTGATGAGATAGAAACAAGAAGCTGGGAATTCACAATTCCTCTCTTCCCATGTGGTTCCAGACTAAGTCTACCAGGGAAGGATGCTCACTTCAGACCTGCAGCAGGAAGAAAAGCCCAGCCTTAGTCTCACAAGAAGGAGAGGAGGAATATGTCAAATAGGGTAGTCCTGAGTTTGTTGGACGATCTTTCCAGTAAGCCTGTGATGTGTTTGACCCTTTTAAAACCAAACAGACATCACAGGCAGAAGGGCTGCAGAAGTGAAGAGTTGCAGTGATTTCTGGTGAGCTCAGAGCACGTACTTCACTGCTCTGGGCTGAGATTTGGGGCATGGTGCTCTTGTTTGCTTACTTTTGCTATGATAAACACCATGACCATAAGCAACCCAGAGGAAAAAAGGGATTATTTGGCTTACACAAGTGATCATAGTCCATTACTCAGGCAAATTAGAGCAGGAACCTGGAGGCAGGAACTGAAGCAGAGACCATGGAGGAATGCTGTTTACTAGCTTGCTTAGCTTGATTTACACACACACACACACACACACACACACACACACACACACACACACACACACACATATAACTGAAGACTTCCCAAATGTCCCACAGACCAATCTATATGGAGGCATTTTTCTCAACTGTGGTTCCCTTTTCACAAATGACTCTAGCCTGTGTCAAGTTGACACAAAGTCTAACCAGCAGAAAAGGTTTCCCTGGTGTTTGACTTGATGAGTTTCTTGAGTGGTTGAATGAGCCTCTAATTCTCTATATTGAGACCTATAATTCCTGGAGTGCAAACTATGATTTCTGTTTTCCTGATGGTCTGTCTGATATAAGCCTCTCTTTTCCTAGAAAATCCTTATATAGTGAAAATAGGTTAATCACCTATAAGCTAGTATGAGCCAGTCACTTTACTAAGTACTTTAAATTCATTCTGCCATTGTCATTATCATAGTCATCATCATCATCATCATCATCATCATCACCATCATCATCTTTGTCACAGCATTTCAGGACCAAGCCTCAAGATCAAGCCTATTTTTTCCTCCATTTTGAAGATGAGGAAATTTAGGCTTAAAATATAACTTGCATAAGACCATACAATAACATATGTAGGTTGATGCTTTAGAACAGGGGAGAGAAATATTTGCTATTAATGTGCATGTCATAAAGTGAGACAGAGACGTTGTGAGTCAGAGATGGTTCCAGGAGAATAGAAGAGGTAATAGATATGATCACCTTTTCAGCACACTGTTAAAGGTTTTTTTTAAAATATAAATTTAGGTTTTATTATGTATGTGTGTGCATACACATACATATATTGGCAAATATGGGGTTGTGGTTATGCCGTGGCATACATGTGGAAATTAGAGAACAATTTTTGAGAACTGATTCTTTCCTTCCATGCAGTGGGACCTTGGTATTGAACTCAGGTCATCATGTTTGGTAGCAGTTGCTTTTATTCACTGATTTTTTTTCCTTCTCACCCTCCATCCAGGGTTTATTTTCCTCTTCTTCAAATATCTATTCCAAACATACATGATAGCTGACAGGACTCCAACCTGGGTTGGTTGAATTAATTCCTCTTCTAAACAATATAGAAAAGTAAAATTGCCATTTCTCAGCTACAGATTTGTCTGCCCTGGGTGTTAGAGGATGGCACTCAAGCACTGAAGATCCAGTCTAGTGGTATCCCTTTACTTCTGCTACCACAGAAGGTTAGATGCTTTAGCCTTGCCTTGTAAATAGAGTGTTGACACAACCTTAAGTACATTCTGTGTGGCCATAGGTCAAGAATATGTGTTATTTCCTTGCCCCAATGAGGCAAGAATACTGGAAACTTTACTTTCCCTATAATAGTATACATCCATGATTCTCATGGAATAATATATTCATCTCTACAACTTTCAAGGTTGTCTTTGCTGACTGCTCAAATGAGTTTCTTCTGTCTCTTGCTCTTTTCCTTGGGAATGGCTTTATGCACTCCTTTTTTAGGAGTGACCTCCCATGACTGATCAGTGCTGTGGTACAAGGCTAACATCATTTACCTTGATTCAGAACATCTCTAATGGCAGATTGGCTGATCTCTTAGCTTCAGTTTCTTCTTTTCCCAGTCCTTGTCACTCACTCTCTTAAACAATTATTCATCTCAGTTGTCCCTGAGACCAATGCCCAATCAACTACTGCATGCAAATTGCTATGGTGGTGTTTTATTTGTACTAAAATGTGATTTTATTTGTATGTTAATAAATAAAGTTGCCCAGGAGTCAGAGCTAATAGCAAGCCATAGCAGAAGTCTGACAGTGGTAGCACATGCCTTTAATCCCAATCACATGACAGGCAGATCTCTGTGTGTTCAAGGATACCACCAGCATAGAGACATACGCCTTTAATCTCAATACCAACCATAGAAGACTTAGAGGTCTGTATAGATGGGCAGTGATGAGGAGGTCATGTGGTTGGGTTTATAACCAATGAGAAGGCAGAACAGAAAGTCTATAAAAAGACAGAGACACAGGAAGGAGGTCTCTTATGGAGGGAAGGACAGGAGGGGCAGTGAAGGGTAAGGTTTTTAGCGCTTAGCTATTACTGTGACCTCTTGGGCTTTCATCTCTGCGTTGGCTCTGTGTTTCTTATTTAACAAGATGGTTACATCTACAAATTGCTGTCTCTGGCTCAGAATCATCTTGTGGAATCTTGTCCATGACAAAGAGTGAGCCACATTCATGACACCCATTGCTTCTTGAAGTTTCTTTTCTCAGTGTAGAAAAATCTTTCTTTCTTGGAATAGATGCTATGATTTATTACTTCTCAAGCACTTGGAATTTCGGTTGGAAAACAGTCTCGGCTGTCAGATTCTTTTGAAGAAAATTGTGCACCCTTAATAGGGCTTCTTCTATCAGAAACCCTTATCCAGTGACTGATCAGCATGGTGTAATGGCTACACTGTATCATTTCTACCTTGAAAATTCTGAAGGTGCTTCCTCAGCTCCCGACTTCTCTTTCTTTCCTTTTAGAATATTTTTTTTTACATTTACTTCATTGTTTTTTGGATAATTTCATGTACAAGCACTGTATTTACATATTTCTAACCTTCTCTCTCTCCCCACCAACTCTTCCTGTGCCGCATCCCACTCCCTCTCAAATTCATGATGTCTCCTTTTGTTGTTACTGTTAAATACATATCATGTATGTATGTAGATGACCTGCTAAATTCTTTTAGTGTTGCTGGAATATGTATGTGTTTAGAGCTTGGGATTGGATAACCTATCAGGGTGCACATCCCATAGAGTTCTTCTTCCTCTCTCAGCAGCAACTGATGACCTATACCTCTTCATCTAGGGCAGAGGCCTCGGGAGAGTTTCCCCATCCGTGCTGGGATGTCAACAGGCGCTGTCATTGTAAAGGTCTTTTTATGCTGAAGACACTGTCTTGCAGCAGACATTTTGTGACTATTACAGTATTTCTACCTCTCTTCTACAATATTCCTAAGCTTTGGATATAGGGGTTGTGTTATAAATGTATTAACTGGAGATGTGCATCACACAGTTGGTTGTTCTCTATATTTAGATCAGTTGTGGATTTTTGTGATGAGCTTTTTTTATTACTTAATTTTTTTCTTTCCTTTTACATACCAACCCCTGCTTCCCCTCCCTCCCCATCACGAGCTCCTTCCCATCCCCCCTCATATCCCACCCCCATCCTCACCTCATAGAGGGTAAGGCCTCCCTTAGGTAGTCAACAAAGGCTGGCATACCAAGCTGGGACCAGTTCTAGCCCCACCCCCCTGCATCAAGGCTGAGTAAGGCATCCCACCATAGGGAATGGGCTCTAAAGAGTCAGTTCATGTACCTGGGATAAGTCCTAGTCCCATTGCCAGTGCACCCACAAACACATCAAGCCACACAACTGTCACCCGCATTCATAGAACCTAGTATGGTCCCATGCAGGCTACCCAGCTGTCAGTCCAGAGTCCATGAGCTCCCAGTACCTTGGGTCAGCTATCTCTGTGATTTTTCCCATCATGATTCTGTCTTCCCTTGCTCTTATAATCCTTCCTCCTTCTCTTCAACTGAGCTCCAGGATCTTGGCCAAGTACTTGACTGTGGGTCTCTGCATCTGCTTCCATCTGTCACTAGATGTAATTAGGGTGGACACCAATCTCAGTGCAGAGGAAAGCTAGTTCAAGCACCCTCTCCACCATTGCTATGAGTCTTAGCTCGGAACAATCTTGTGAGTTCCTGGGGTTTTCTCTAGCTGCAGATTTCTCCCCATCCCCTTAATGGTACACTCTGTCAAGTTATCTCTTTCATTGTTCTCCCTCCCCCAACTTGGCCATCTCAAGCCCTATGTTCTCACCTCCCACACCCTCCCCTCTATTCCCCACTCCCAGTTTACCCAGGAGATCTTAACCCTTTCCCCTTACTCGGGCAATCCATGTGTGTCCCTTGTAGTGTCCTCCTCTTTACCTAGCTTCTCTGGGGTTGTGGATTGTAGCCTAGTTATCCTTTGCTTTGTATCTAATATTCACTTATGAGTGAGTACATACTGTGTTTGTCTTTCTAGGTTTGGGTTACCTCACTCAGGATTATTTTTTCTAGTTCCATCCATTTGCCTAAAAATTTCATGATGACATTGTCGTTTACTGCTGCATAAAACTCCATTGTGTAAATGCACCACCTTTCCTTTATCCATTTTTCAGTTGAAGGTCATCTAGGTTGTTTCCAGGCTCTGTGTGGTGGTATTCTAATTGTACTGAAATGTGATTTTGATTGTATGTTAATAAATAAAGTTGCCCGGGGGTCAGAGCTATTAGAGCCATAGACAGAGTGTGGCAGTGGTGGCGCACACCTTTAATCCCATAGATCTCTGTGTGTTCAGGGATACAGCCAGCATTGGAGACATATGCCTTTAAGACCTGGGGGGCTGTACATACAGACAGTGACGAGGCAGTCATGTGTTTGGGTTTACAACCAATGAGAAGGCAGAATGACTATGAAATGACTTACACACAGGGAAATAGCTCTCTTTCGGGAAGCTGGAACCACGGCAGGAGGAAGGGTGAGATTTTAGCTCTGAGCTCTGATCTCTTGGCTTTCTCTTTTACATTGGTTCTGTGTTTCTTATTTAATAAGATGGTTGGTTACATCAACAGCTCTGGCTATTACGAATAATGCTGCTATGAACATAGTTGAGCAAATGTTCCTGTGGTGTGGTTAAGCATCTTTTGACTATATGCCCAGAAGTTGTATTGCTGGGTCTTGAGTTAGGCTGATTCCAAATTTTCTGAGATATTGCCATACTGATTTCCAGAGTGGCTGTACAAGATTGCATTCCCCCCAGCACTGGAGGAGTGTTCCCATTTCTCCATATCCTCTCCAGTGTAAGCTGTCATCATTGTTTTTGATCTTAGTCATTCTAACAGGTATAAGATGTTATCTCAGAGTCATTTTGATTTGTATTTCTCTGATGGCTAAGGATGTTGAACATTTCTTAAATGTCTTTTGGCCATTTGAGATTCTTCTGTTGAGAATTCTGTTTAGCTCTGTAGTCCAGTTTTTAATTGGATTATTTGATATTTTTCTGTCTAGTTTCTTGAGTCCTTTATATATTTTAGACATCAGCCTTCTGTCAGATGTGGGGTTGGTAAAGATTTTTTCCCATTCTGTAGGTTGCCTTTTTGTCTTCTTGACAGTGTTTTTTGCCTTACAGAAGCTTCTCAGTTTCAGGAGGTCCCATTTATTAATTGTTGCTCTCAGTGTCTGTGCTACTGGTGTTCTATTCAGGAAGTGGACTCCAGTGCCAATGCATTCAAGGCTACTTCCTACTTTGTCTTCTATCAGGTTCAGTGTAACTGGATTTATGTTGAGGTTTTTGATCCACTTGGACTTGAATTTTGAGCATGGCAATAGATATGGATCTATTTGCATTCTTCTACATATGGATATCAAGTTATGCCAGCATCATTTATTGAAGGTACTTTCTTTTTTCCATTGTATAACTTTGACTTCTTTGTCAAAAATCAGGTGTTCATAGGTGTGTGGATTAATGTCAGGATCTTCGATTTTATTCCATTGATCAACATGTCTGTTTTTATGCCAGTACCAAGCTATTTTTAAAATTATAGCTCTACAGTAGAACTTGAAGTCAGGAATGGTGATGCTTCTAGAAGTTCCTTTATTGTACAGGATTGTTTTGTTATCCTAGGTTTTCTGTTTTTCCATATGAAGTTGAATATTGTTCTTTCTAGGTCTGTGAAGAATTGTGTTGGGATTTTGATGGGGATTGCATTGAATATGTAGATTGCTTTTGGTAAGATTGCCATTTTTACTATGTTAATCCTACCTATCCAAGAATATGGGAGATCTTTCCATTTTCTGATATCTTCTCCAATTTATTTCTTCAGAGACGTAAAGTTCTTGTCATTCAGGTCTTTTACTTGTTTGGTTAGAGTTACACCAAGATATTTTATGTTGTTTGTGGCTATTGTAAAGGGTGATGTTTCTCTGATTTCTTTCTCAGCCCATTTACCATTTATATGTAGAAGGGCTACTAATGTTTTTGAGTTAATTTTGTATCCTGTCACATTACTGAAGGTGTTTATCAGCTGTAGGAGTTCCTTGGTAGAATTTTTGGGGTCGCTCATGTATACTATCGTATTGCCTGCAAATGGTGAAAGTTTGATGTCTTCCTTTCCAGTTTGTATCCCCTTGATGTCCTTTTGTTGTCTTATTGCTCTAGCTAGAACTTTGAGTACTTACTATATTGAATAGATATTAAGAGAGTGGACAGCCTTGTCTTGTTCCTGATTTTAGTGGAATTGCTTTGAGTTTCTCTCCATTTAATTTGATGTTGACTGTTGTCTTGCTATATATGGCCTTTATTATGTTTAGGTATGTTCCTTGTATCCCTGATCTCTCCAAGACATTTATCATGAAGGGGTGTTGGATTTTGTCAAAGGGTTTTTCAGCATCTAATGAGATGATCATGTGTTTTTTTTTTTCTTTCTATGGTGGTATTTTATTTGTACTGAAATGTGATTTTAATTGTATGTTAATAAATAAAGTTGCCCAGGGGTCAGAGCTATAAGAGCCATAGCAAGAGCGTGGCGGTAGTGGCGCACGCCTTTAATCCCAGTGTAGCTTGAGTTTTCCTGCCTTGCCCACAGTTAGGACAAATCTCTGTCACCCGCCAATCCCATAGCCGCTCAGAACCAACCAAGTAAACACAGAGACTTATATTGCTTACAAACTGTATGGCCATGGCAGGCTTTTTGTTAACTGTTCTTATAGCTTAAATTAATCCATTTCCATAAAGCTATACCTCATCATGTCGCTTGTGGCTTACCGGTGTCTTCACATGCGGCTTGTCATGGTGGCGGCTAGCAGTTTCTCTGCCTCTGCCTTCTGTTTCCCAGAACTCTCTTCTCTCCTTGTCCCACATACTTCCTGCCTGGCCACTGGCCAATCAGTGTTTTATTTATTGACCAATCAGAGCAATTGGACATACAGACGATCCCACAGCATCCCAGCGCTTGGTAGACAGAGCTAGATAGATCTCTGTGTGTTCAGGGATACAGCCAGCATTGGAGACATACGCCTTTAAGACCTGGAAGGCTGTACTTACAGGCAGTGAGGAGGCAGTCATGTGTTTGGGTTTACAACCAATGAGAAGGCAGAACAGAAAGACTATATTAAAGACAAACACACAGGAAGTAGCTCTCTTTCGGCGAAGTAGGAGCCCCGCAGGAGGAAGGGTAAGGTTTTAGCTCTGAGCTCTGACCTTTTGGCTTTCTCTTTTACATTGGTTCTGTGTTTCTTATTTAATAAGATGGTTGGTTACATCTACACCTTTCAGTTTGTTTATATGGTAGATTCATTGACAGATTTTCATATGTTGAACCATTGTTGCATCTCTGGGATGAAGCCTACTTGATCATGGTGGATGATTTTTTTAAATGTGTTCTTGGATTCAGTTTGCTAGTATGTAATTGAGAATTTTTGCATCAATGTTCATGAGGGAGGTTGGTTTGTAATTCTCTTTCCTAGTTGTGTCTTTATGTGATTTAGGTATCAGAGTAACCATTGCCTCATAAAAAGAGTTTGACAATGTTCCTTCTGTTTCTATTGTTGGAACAATTTGAGGAGTATTGGTATTAGCTCTCCTTTAAAACTCTTGTACCATTCTGTATTGAAACCATCTGGCCCTGGGCTTTTTTGATTGGGAGGCTCTTGATGACTTCTTCTATTTCCTTAGGGGTTATAGGTCTATTTAAATTGTTTATCTGATCTTGATTTAATTTTGGTATATGGTACCTATCCTAAAAAAATGTTCATTTCTTTTACATTTCACATTTCACAATTTCTCTGGATTTCCTCAGTGTCTGTTATTATGTCCCACTTTTCATTTCTGATTTTGTTAATTTGAATATTCTTTCTCTGCTTTTTGGTTAGTTTGGATAAAGGTGTATCTATCTTGTTGATTTTCTTAAAGAACCAACTTTTTGTTTCCTTGATTCTTTGTATTGTTCTCTTTGTTTCTATTTTATTGATTTCAGCTCTCAGGTTTATTTCCTGTCATCTACTCCTCCTGGGTAAGTTTGTTTCTTTTTATTCTAGAGCTTTCAGGTGTGCTATTAAGTGGCTAGTGTGAGATTTCTTCAAGTTCTTTATTTAGGCCCCTAGTGCTATGAACTTTCCTCTTAGCACTGCTTTCATAGCATCCCATAAGTTTAGGTATGTTATGCATTCATTTTTTTTTTTTTTGAATTCTAGGAAGTCCTTAATTTCTTTATTCCTTGACCCAGTGGTGATTCAGTTGAGCATTATTCAGTTTCCATGAGTTTGTAGGCATTCTGCATTCTGTAGTGTTGTTGAATTCTAACTTTAAGCCATGGTAGTCTGATAAGATACATGGGGTTATTCTAGTTTTTTGTATCTGTTGAGATTTATTTTGTTACCGAGTATGTGGTCAATTTTGGAGAAGGTTCCATGGGGTGCTGAAAAGAATTTTTATTATTTTGTGTTTGGGTGAAAAGTTCTATAGATGTCTGTTAAGTCCATTTGAGTCATAACATCTGTTAGTTCCCTTGTTTCTCTGTTAAGTTTCTGTCTGTTAGACCTGTCCAGTGGTGACAGAGGTATGTTGAAGTCTTACACTATTAGTTTGTGGAGTTTGATGTGTGGTTTAATCTTCAGTAATGTTTCTTTTACAAATGTAGGTGCTCTTGTATTTGGGGCATAAATGTTCAGAATTGAGACTTCATCTTGATGGACTTTTTCCTGTAATGAATACAAAATGCCCTTCTTCATCTCTTTGGATTGATTTTAGTTTGAAGCCTATTTTGTTAGATATTAGGATAGCTACACCAGTTTGTTTCTTAGGTCCATTTGATTGGAATTTTTTATTTCACAATCCTTTACTCTGAGATAGTGTATGTTTTTTAGGTTGAGGTGTGTTTCTTGTATGCAGCAGGATAGATCCTGTTTTCATATCCATTTTGTTGGCCTGTGCCTTTTTATAGGCAAATTGAGTCCATTGATATTAAAGGATATTAATGACCAGTGATTGTTAATTCCTGTTATTTTTTGGTGGTAGTATGTGTGTGTTTCCTTTCTTTGGGATTTGCTGGTGTGATGTTATCTATTGCCTGTGTTTTGGTGGTTGCAGCTAACTTCGTTGGGTAGGAGTTTTCCTTCTAGTAATTTCTGTAGGGCTGGATTTGTGGATATGTAATGTTTAAATCTGGTTTTGTCATGGAATATCTTGTTTTCTCCATCTACAGTGATTGAAAGCTTTGCTGGGTATAATAGTCTGGGATGGCATCCATGGTCTCTTAGTATTGGCAGAATGTCTGTCCAAGACATTTTGGCTTTCAGAGTTTATATTGAGAAGTCGGGTATAATTCTGCATTTATAAGTTACTTGACCTTTTTCCTTTACTGCTCTTAATATTCTTTCTTTATTCTGTACGTTTGGTGTTTTGACTATTATGTGGCATGGGGACTTTTGTTTTAGTCCAGTCTATTGGTGTTCTATATGCTTCTTGTACCTTCATAGGCTTGTCTTTCCTTAGGCTGGGAAAGTTTTCTTCTATACTTTTTTTTTTTTTTTTTTTTTTTTTTGGTTTTTCGAGACAGGGTTTCTCTGTGTAGCTTTGCGCCTTTCCTGGAACTCTCTTGGTAGCCCAGGCTGGCCTCGAACTCACAGAGATCCGCCTGGCTCTGCCTCCCGAGTGCTGGGATTAAAGGCATGCGCCACCACCGCCCGGCCTCTTCTATACTTTTATTGAATATATTTTCTGTGCCTTTCAGCTGCAAGTCTTCTTCTATTCCTATTGTTATTAGGTTGGTCTTTTCATTGTGTCCCAGATTTCCTGAATGTTTGGTGTTAAAAATTTACTGGATTTAAATTTAAATGTAAGAGCTAGTTAATAATAAGCCTGAGCCATCGACCAACATTTATAATTAATATAAGTCTCTGTGTGATAATTGGAAAGTAGCTACTGAGTATTTGGGAGTTGCTCGTGAGACAGAAACTTCTATTTACAAATATGGAATCTCAAAGTCATTTCCATGATGGCTAAGGATGTTGAACATTTTAAAAAATGTTTTTTTAGGCATTTGAGATTCCTCTATTGAGAATTCTCTGTTTAGATGAGTACTGCCAGATTTTCAAAGGGAGTAGGCCCCGAGGGTTAACCCCGAGACTGGGGGGATAATGGAAGATGACACGCTGTGAGCAATCTAAAACAATCTTTCTTGCTTCAGCTCGAGAGATGGCAAATTTAGTCTGCAGAGTCCGTGCATTAACATGGAACTCTTTATGAAAATCAGAAACTCTTTGTATAGCAGACGCTAAGAACATCCATTCATGTCTGGTACAGGAGTCAACTACTTGGTTGCCGTGCGACAGGGGACCCGGCAACCCCGTGTGAGTTCTAATATGCTGGACAAAGAAAGGATTCTTGCGTTGCCAAATCAATCGCTGCAGTTGCGAAAATAGCACGCCAACAGGACTGGAGGAACGGATCTGGCCTACACATTCTAAAATCTTCAGGGCATTAACAGCATAACTGGAATCAGAAACTAAATTAAAAGGGAAAGGGCAAGCTTCAAAAACCTTCAATACAATTTGCAGCCCCACCTGTTGTGGGACTCCCGGTTGAAACTGACATTTAACGGGTTGCTGGGAGTCTACCATATAGGCTCCAACCCCTGCTTTAGAGCCATCAGTAAACACAACAGACGCCCCAGGTATCGGTTGGGGGGCAGTTAACCTGGGAAAAACTACGGGATGTGTCTGGTAAAATGTCATCAGGGGATGCTTGGGATGACAGTCAATAGCTCCGTGAAAAGAGCACCGTAACACGGCCCACTCATCCAAAAGAGCACATAGGGTAATAATCTGTTTGGCAGTATAGGGGACTATGAGTGCACTAGGAGGAAACCCAAAATGTTGTATACATAACTGGATACCTTGCTGTGCCAGCACCACTACAGCAGAAGGATAATATTGTAAGGTCTGAGCAGGAGATATTTTAGGATGCACCCACAACAACGGTCCTCTCTGCCATAACAACCCAGTGGGCTGAAAATAAGTAGCTAGGATACATAAACACACATTAGCGGGGTTTTGCACTCTTTGTAGGAAGGCTTTTTGGAGTCCCACTTACACTCGAGAGAGTGCTTCCCTTGCTTCAGGGGTCAATTTGTGAGGAGAATCAAGGGCTGGACTCCCAACAAGGATATCATACAAAGGCTTTAACTCTTAATTTGGTATTTGCAGGCTATTGCGAATCCAATTAATATCTCCCAGCAACTTTTGAAAATCATTAAGAGTGCGTAAATGATCCTTCCTTAACTCCACCTTTTGGGGGGTCACAACGTGAGGGGTAAGTCTAGAGCCCAAAAACTGTATAACCGTGTCCTGTTGAACCTTCTCGGCGGCAATCTCTAAGCCCTTTGCTTTCAAGCAGCCAACAAGTTCCCTTAAGGCGTGATGTAAAATAACACGTTGTTTTGCTGCAAGCAGAATGTCATCCATGTAATGGATACACCTCATTGTTGGAAACTTCCTTCTAATTGGTTCTAAGACGGCTGTAACATAAAGCTGGCACACAGTTGGGCTATTGGCCATCCCTTGGGGCAGCACGACCCACTGAAATCTTCTATCAGGTTCCTCATGATTAATGGAAGGCAAGGTGAAAGCAAACCTTACACTGTCCTTAGGGGACAAAGGGATAGAGAAAAAACAATCCTTAGTATCAATAACAATGATAGGCCATCCCTCTGGCAGGGAGGAGAGAAGTGGCAGCCCGCATTGTATGGGCCCCATAACCTGCATTTGTTCCTTAATTGCCCTCAGATCATGTAAAAGTCTCCATTTACCAGATTTCTTCCTGATTATAAATATTGGGGTATTCCATGGCGACACAGAGGGCACAATATGGCCTAATTGCAGCTGTTCTTCCACTAGTTCCTGCGCTGCAGATAACTTTTCAGAGGAAAGTGGCCACTGAGGAACCCATACTGGCTCCTCTGTTTTCCAGGTTATGGGGATGGTCTCCTCAGCGGCCCCTAAGAAAAACCCAGACCTTTCTTATCATTTTTTGGCACTGTAGGTATGGGTTCTTTCCTTCCCTGCAAATGTTTGCCTAAGCCATAACTAGGATGATACCCCATGTTCTTCATTATTCTTTTATGATTCTAGAGAGAATTCGTTAGTCAATTTGAATCCCATGGAAGGCAAGAGGTCTCGTCCCCAGAGAGATACAGGGAGTTCAAGAACATAAGGCTGCATAACACCAGAGTGCCCTTCTTCATCCTGCCACTTGAGTTCGGTCGCACTCATATCCGGGGTGCGAGCGTACCCCAGCCCCTGCAGGGTCTGAGAGGATTGTTGAATCGGCCACCCGCCGGGCCAGTCCTTCTGGGCAATGATACTCCGGTCAGCACCCGTATCCAAGAGTCCCCTAATCTTCATTCCATTTACTTGTAATTCCAGGGTGGGCCTCATATCCAAATCTAATGATAGGAATGTAAACTCCTGTGGACCCGAGGCCTTTGTCATCTCTCCCTTCCTTATGCGCTGGATGGAAACCATGCAAGCTGGGCAGTAGGACAATCTGAGCTATCCTGTTACCTGGGGAAATGACCGTAATTCCTTTAGGGGATTCAGCCATGATTTTGACTTTTCCCGTGTAGTCTGAATCAGTCACGCCGGGGTGGACACGAAGGCCTTGTAAGGCTGTGGAGGATCTCCCTAAAAGCAACCCTACCGTTTTAGGTTGTAGGGGGCCGGAGAAGTCTGTGTCTACCAATTGAACCCCCATTTGGGGTGTTAGTACGAGTCCGGCCGTGGCACGGAGGTCCAGCCCTGCGGAGCCTGTAGTGGCTCTTCGTGGTTCCTGGGATGGCGGAGGGAGGGCCATTGTTCCTGTCCTGGGGTCTCCATTGCCCCATATATTTGAGGGCCCTGGTAGCGAGGGCCCCGCTGGCCGTTTTTTGGAAGACTGTCTGAGACGATAGGCTGTCCATGTATGTCTTTTACGGATCGCCATTCACTGGCCCAGTGCCTTCCTTTTTTGCACTTTGGACAAAGTCCCGGTTGAACAGGGCGTTGGCCACCTCCTGGTTCCTGATTATTGTCCCCTCTAGACGGCAGTTACGCTGTATGTGCCCCTTCTTTTCACACTTGAAGCAACTCTGAGATTGGGTACTAGCTCCTCGCCTCTGAGTAATTTGGAGGACTGCAGCTGCGAGCCCTGTGTTGGTGAGGGGACCACCCAGCTCCCTGCAGGCCTTAATCCAAGTGCCCAATCCTTTGTTCTTGACTGGGGTAATAGCCGCTCTACATTCTCCGGTGCACTGCTCATAGGCCAGCTGTTTAACTAGGGGCACGGCGGCGTTTGGGTCACCAAAAATCCTTTCAACCGCCTCCTTTAGTCGTGCTGCAAAGTCAGCGAAAGGCTCGGTAAGGCCTTGAACAATCTTGGTTAGGTTGCCTCCCACTTCCCCTTTGCTTGGGAGGGACTTCCACGCTCTAATGGCCAACTGGCTGATTTGAGTATACACGCCAACCGCATAGGTTGTTTGCTGGTGAACATAGACGCCAGTGCCGAGCAGCATGTCTGCAGACCAATCCACGCCGGCAGAGCGGTTAGCAGTCGCCTGATCATTGGCAAAATCTACATAAAAGGCCTTCCAATCCACATATTGCCCCGGGCTTAAGCAGGCACGGGCAAGATTCATCCAGTCAGAGGCGGCCATGCACTGTCTCTGCAGAGCCTCTAGCTGTGTCAGTAAATGCGGCATTAACGCCGTAGGTCCTAACTGACTCGGCTATGGCTTTGACAACCTTAAAATCTAAAGGTTCATACTATCTCTGTTGCGGATCATCGACAAAGACAGGACATGCCACTTGCATTTCTCTTCTGACTTCCCTCCATAGTTCCGGGTGCAGGCTGCTGCTAGCCGGCATAGCGCCGCCAGGAACTGCTGCAGTCCCCGAGTATGGGGGAGGAGCGGACGGAATTACAGGACCGCCATTCACCCATCTTTTATCCTTTTCCCTGTCTCTTGCCTGGTTAGAGAGCTCTGTTCTCCGTAGGAACTCGACTACCCATTCGATGTCATCTGAATTTAAGGAGGAATCGGAGTCATGGTCTTCGGGGTCCTCAAGGTCAGAGAGTGAGGGGTAAAGTTTTTTTCTTTTTGGCTTTTGATTTCTTACTAGACCCTTTAGACTTTACCGAGGCTACCTTTTCAGATTTCACTGAGGCTTCCCTTTCTGACCTTGCCTTTTCTGAATGCTCTTCCTGTAGCTGTTCTAGGGCGGCTTGCCCGCTTTTGAGTGCGTCTGAGCAGGGCCGATCCTCCAAACAGTTTCCAGATTGGCCTAACTCCCTTTTTCAGGGTGCCCTGTTCCGAGGCAAAGTCTATATCTCTTCCTAATTTATCCCAAGAGGGAAGTGTCAGGCTCCCGGTGTCCACAAACCATGGAGCCACGACATCACATTCCCCAACAAATCTCTGTAACACACTCCTTCTAATTTTTATGGCCTTGGAACGAAGCAGCTCATCGAGAGCCAAAAAAATTGGGTGCGAGGAAGAAGCGCCCATTTTCGAATATCCCTTGGTTGCAAGCCTGAGAGGTTTCTCGGAGCCTTTACCAAACAGCCAGCCCCAGAGTTTCACTTTTGTCCCGCGTGTCCGTGGAGTGCAACTAGTCGACTAGATTTGTTTCCCGTCCGCTTTTGTCGCGGCTCTACGATATCCGCTCTCTCTTTTATTTACAGAAAAGAGCAAAAAACCTGCTTTTGTCGCGTTCCCCAACCAACCCGGGGACTTACCAGGTACCTACCCTGACAGAGAGAAGTTCTGAGCTCTTTCAGGCAGCAAGCGAAGAAAGTTCCGAGGGATTCCCCGTACGGGCCACCAGTTGTCGAGACCACCTCGACCAGCAAGGAAAACGCAACACTGAACTCTTCTTCAAGCTGTTTATTCAGGCCGTTAACAAGCATCTTCTTCTTGGAGGAGCTCCATCCCAACCTTATATAGGTCCTGCTTCACCAACCTACTTACGCCACGTGAGGCTATCGAATTGGTGCGCGTTTGCCTGAGCAAGCCATGTCATGATGCCAAGCCAATTATGGAGCTGTTTATCACAGAGAGCACTCACCGTCGGGAGGGTGGAAGGCGGAAGCCAGCGCCATTTTGGGGTGCGGCTGTACACAGCTCTCTACAAGTCACCTCTTTTATCTTTAATTATACTTCAACTTTTACAATAACCCTCAAAGTTACCTCCTCATCATTTTGTAGATGAAAAAGCAGAGACTTAAACTGAGAGGTGTTCTACAGCCATTTTATATGGGACAACTGAGCTCATAATATGCTCTCTTAACCTTGCATTCAGTGGCTTGAAATAAACTTCGATAAGAGAATTTACAGCACAGGAATGGACACATGTTATAAATCAAGATTTTTGATTAATTATTTATTTTGAGATCTGCTTGTTAAGCACTTAATAGCACACCACAGCTTTCAAAAACTTCCCCCCTGAGATAGGATTCAAACACAGGGTTGTTAGTCTCCATGCTTTTCCCTGTTCTCACGTTGGAAGAAGTGAGAGGTTGAATGTCACAGTCCAGCACTTTCCTAAGGTTATTGACGTTCATTCTCTCCCCAAGTACGTCCTGTTATTAGGAAGTGAAATTCAGCCAGGCATTATCCAGCATTCCCTTTATTTAGTTTCAACTCTGCCAAAAAGCAAAGTCAAGTGGCAAAACCATTAGAGGAAAACAAAAAGAAGAAGACAATTTGACTCCTGTTTTTTCAGTATCCATGAGTAAACGAAACGGATGAAGTGAACAAACCATTAGTTCTTAGATGCTTTGAGGAGCTCCACTGGGATGCTCCCTCATTTGACAGTGAGGAGGAGGACCCAACGGAAGCATTAATTGACACTATCTAATTACAAAAGATGGAGTTTAATCTCTGGGCCAAGTGTCCATCTGCTTCCCATTTCCAATAAGTTAATACAATTAAAAGTGAGTGCATCATAAACCCAGAACAACCTCAGTGATGCATTGCATTTCTGAGACAGGAGTAACACAAGAAATGAACTTCAAGGAAGATTAGCAGCATAGGCCAAATGCCTTGCTAAGTCTGGAGTGGACCAGAGTCAGATACTGAGGAAATAGCCTTATAAACAAATCAGGTTTTAATGACATTGGAATGTCCCCTGGGAGTAATGATATTTCAATCCTTGGGCAACACTTAATTTTGTGTGTATTATACAGCTCTTTCCTTTGTGTATTATTTCTGGGTTTAATAATTAATTCTTTGAGGATAAAGATGTTATTTATATTTGCAGTAATAAGTTGAGTGATTTTTAAGTCATTGACTAGACAAGGGCACAGAAATCGACCCATTTTGTACTAGGAAAGTTTCTACATAGTGTGCAATAACAAGTTTAAAAAAATAGGTAGTTTATCAGAGTCTTTATTTCTTAATTTTCTGAATAAATCTCAGAGGTTGGAAATGCAGCCAGCACTCTGAGGTGATCTCACATTTCACCTGCCAACCTTGACCTGGACCCATCTCACTCTCCCTGTAAGAGTTAGGACCTAGGAAAACGCATCCATCCCCTATATCCCATGCTCAGTTCCGCCTTCATTGCTCCAGCATCATGGAAAGAAGCCACAGCTTATCCTGGTTCATCTGGGCTCCTGTTCATGGATGCCTGAGAGGGTTTGGCCACTATGCAGGAAATACTTCCTTGCCAGAATTTGCTGTAATTTGTTTTCTTAATAACTGACATCCTCACTGGGGTAAAATGAACTCTCCATATTGCTGTAATTTGCATTTCTCTGATGACTAATGAGGTTGAACATTTTCGTCATTACCTATTGGTCATTTGTGCTTTATCTTCTTAAGAACTGCCTGCTCATTTCCTTAGTTTACTTTTTGATTGGGTTTGGTTTCTGATTGTTTAGTATTGTCTAATTCTTTGTTGTCTATTTCATATATTAATCCCCAGTCAGACATACAGCTTTTTTCTCCCTTTATTCAGGCTGTCCCTAACTTGACTTGTTTGCTGTACAGAAACTTTTTAATGTCAAGCAGTCCCATTTTTCAGTTGTTGGTCTTATATCCTGAACAACCGGAATCCGACTCAGAAAGTCCTTTCATATACCTCTATCTTAAAATATGTTCACTACATTTTCTCTAATAACTTCAGAGTTTGGGGTCTTACATTTGACTCTTTGGAATTTATTTCCCTGAAGTGTGAGAGCTAGGTATCCAGTTTCACTCTTTCACATGCAAATATCCAGATTTCTCAGCACTATTTGCTGAAGAGGTTGTCTTTTTGCCAACACATATTTTTGGCATTTTGTAAAAAGTCAGGCAGTTATAGTTGTGTGCTTTTATATACCTGGGTCCTCTATTTTATTATGTCGATTATGTGTGTATTTTTATGCCAGTGCTGCCTTAGTTGAGATTTCTATTGCTGCAATGAAACACCGTGACCAAAAAGTAAGTTGATAAGGAGAGAGTTTATTCGGCTTACACTTCCATAGCACTGTTCATCATCAAAGGAAGTCAGGACAGGAATTCAAACGGGGCTGGAACCTGGAGCCAGGAGCTGACGCAGGGGCCATGGATGACTGCTGCCTACTGGCTTACTTCTTGTGGCTCTCTCAACCTGTGTTTTTACAGAACCCAGGACCACCATCTTAGAGACAGCACCACCCACAATGGTCAGGGACCCCCTTCATCAATCACTAATTAAGAAAATGACTAGCTAGGTATGGTGGTGCGCACCTTTAATTCCAGCACTCGGGAGGCAGAAACAGGTGGATCTCTGTGAGTTCAAGGCCAGCCTGGTCTATAGTAGTGAGTTCCAAGAAAGTTGAGGTGGTTACACATAGAAACCTTGTCTTAAAAAAAAAGGAAAGAAAGAACTTTCATACAGCCCAAGATTTTGAAGGCATTTTCTTAATTGAGATTCCTTTCTCTCTGATGAATTTAGCTTGTGTCAAGTTGACATAACACTATCTAGTACAAGTATCATGGTGTTTTTATTACAACATTCTATATTATAACTTCAAATTAAGCATGATGATATTTCTAGCATTATTCTTTTTGTTCAGAATTGTTTTAAGTAGATTGGGTATTTTGTGCTTCATATTAATTTTAGGATTTATTTTCTATTTATGTACAGAATGGCATTGAGATTTTGACTTGCAGATTGCTTTTTGGTAGTGTATCCATTTTTCTAGTATTAATTCTCACAATCCACAAGCATGGGATGAACTACCTAGTTTTGAGGCTACTTTGTAATTGGATGTCAAAAGACTAGTGTGGATTGGCTCTCTTTGGAATCTCTAGAATTCCTAGATACACTAGGTTCAGATCTAGAACTTCCAGTTTACTGAGAGAGATACACACAGAAGTAGCAACAGTGATGGAGGATGGACACTGTCTTAGTTACTTTACTATTGATGTGATAAAACACCATGACCAAATGTAACCTGGGGGTGGGGGAAGGGCTTATTTCCTCTTACAGATTATAGTCCATCATCCAGGGAAGTCAGGGCAGGAACTCAAACAAGGCAGGAACTTGAAGGCAGGAACTAATGTATACAGATCATGAAGGAATGTTGCTTACTGGCTTGCTCCTTATAGCTTTCTCAGCCTGCTTTCTTATAGCACCGGTTCATGGGTGGCACCACTTAGAGTGTTCTGGGTTTTCCCACATCAATGACTAGCTAAGAAAGTGCCCTGAAGACTTGCCTATAGTCTGATCTTATGGAGGCACTTCTTCAGTTGAAGTTCTTTCCTCTCAGATGACTCTAGCTTGTGTCGGGTTGGCTTTAAAAACTAACCAGCACAAATACAATATTGTTTTGGAGGACTTTCAAATATTAAGATGGTGGTACTGCTGGGTACTAACTTCTTTCTGCTTGAAAATGGCCTCATGTTCTCACACAGAACTTTCATTTGTTTGGAGTTCATCAGTTTACTACAATGCCACTGTAGAACAGATACTTCAGATGGCTCTGCTTATGGAAAGGACACAACCACTGTCACAAGAAATAGTCAGATTTATGTATGATAAGGGATGGTTGTAAGAATACTTTAGTGAAAAATCAAGTTTGTATTATTTTTCTTGTTTGGAGTTGATTTTCAATTCAAGTTCTAGGTTGCAGAAAGTCATGATAGAGTGTGCAGTTACTAGAGTAGTAGATTGGGACAGCTGTGGGGTTACTTGGCCAATGGATTGAGCCAGGAATCTTTAGGTTTCCGTGGGGTGGCTAATGAGAAAAAAAAATGAGAAAAACAAAGAAATAGGCTAAAGGAGACAGTGAAGGAGAAGGACAGTCTGCTCTTAGTCACCTGCGCCTATGCTTCCTCCAATATCATCTAAAGACATTGGCCTGAAATGAAGAAAGGTTAGCAAACAACTTGGGTCATATACATATATACATACATATATGTATGTATGTATGTATGTGTGTGTGTTTTTTCAGAGAGAGAGGATCTCTCTACATAGACCTGGCTTCTCTGGGACTCATGTTTACCAGTGCTGGGATTAAAGATGTGTACTACCATGCCCATCTTGGTCATATACTTATTTGCTAAGATGTCTGTAACAAAAGTACCACACACTGGGTAATCAACAGAAATTTATTGTCCCACACTTATGGAGGCTGGATGCCTGTGATCAACATACTAGCAAGGTTGTTTCTTTCTGAGAATCTGTTACAGGCTCTCTAAGGCTGAAGATGGTCATTTTCTTCCTGTGACTCACATTGTCTTCCACCTTGTCTGTATGTTTCGTGATCCCTGTTCTTAGAGCTACAGCAGTCATTTTGGATCCATACTAATGACCTCATTTAACTTATTACCATATTAAGACACTAGTTTCTGCCACAGACAGGTGCATGGGTGGTATTAACAAAAGCATTTTAGGAAAAGTTAGAGTTATGAATTCTTAGACATGTTTAATGACATGGGCTGTACAAGCTACAACTTGAGTCTAAGGGAGTTTAAGAAAGCCAGAGGGCCAAAGTTGAAAGTACCACGCATAATTTTCAACTCTGTTTATTTGTGGATGTTGTATAGCAGTTTCCTCTTAACAGAAACAATCTCTTCTATTGAAACATTCCTTTTAGAGGGGAGAGGCTCATGGCATTCCAGAGGCAAACAAAAGGTCATAGTCTAGAACAGAAACTTGGAAGATTCTCTGATGACCCCACTTTAGCAATCTAAAAATGATTGAAAAAGTGCTAGGGGAGGAAACTAACTACAGAGAGAATAGAGTCTTTGGTGGTGGACCTGCCTGCGGGCTCTGCAGAGAGCTTCATGCTGGGAGCATTCATGAGCTTTCACTGGTGCTAGGCAAGCTTTTTTTTGTGATGCAGCTGCTTTTGAGTTATCACTGCCCCTTGTAAGTTGCCCTTCACTTAAACTCCTGTTAGTAACTCCAGCGAGTATCAGTACTTAGGTCTGTTGTGGTTTCCCTTGAGAGGAGGGCAAGTAGATGTGTGGCTTGCATCACTCTAGGAGAAGCCTTGTTACACAACAGTAGGGTAGGAGATGCTGTGTGAGGAAGGAAAATGATGGCAAAGGCTCATGCCACATGGGGTGGTGAGTGTGAATTGTAATCGTTCAAGCCTTATGAATGCACAACAGGATGGATTTAAAAGGAATATCTCCTTTCTTGGGTAGCTAGGTCTCCCAACAGTTGCTCTCCCGCTCAATGTTCAGCCACTTCCGTATTTTCTTCAGCCTGGCCTTACTATGTTCCCCTTGTAGTTGCGAACTTATACAATAGTCTTATTTCTCACAAATCTTTTTAGTGTGATGGTTGATGTTCAGTGTAATTGGTATATAGTGGAATTTGTACTTCAGTGAAAGGATCCATGCCAGCAATATTTTCTCCCAAGAGGTATCACTGGTGAAACTGCTACCTTGAAGAATTAACAACTGTCTGGTGTCTTCTTGTATAATATTAAAAAGGACCAGCCTTAATAGTATACTTCCCAGGGGCTCAGAAGAGAAACTACAAATGGCGAGAATTATTTTCAGGAAATGAATCCAAGTATACCAAGCTCTTTGTCTGTCTACTCTGGGATAAAATCCTATCTACACAGCTTCAGTTCTGTTCTCATGCCTAGCTCCTTTCTTACCTGATTTCTCTCTACCTTTATCTACTGTTCCCTCTAAGTTCTATCTTAATTCTCTCATCTTAGTTCTGCCCCACCTAGGTCTTTCTCAGCTCGTTCTTACCCAGCTAGTACTTCCCTATCTGGCTCTTTCTCGTCTTCCATCTCATCTACACATTCTCTCTGGTCAAAATACTCCTTATCCCTCTCAGTTCTCCATCCTCCAGTTCTCCACTCCTCTTTTCCTCTCCATCTCCTTATACCTCTAAGTCCTCTCAAGTCTCTGAGGTGTTCAGTTATAAACCCAAGCAATAGCGATCCTCTACCAGAGCAAGGTCACCAGACTTGAATTCTTACAGGGTCATAAAAGCAGGTAAGAATTTTCCTCAGGCAGTGACCATCAGGCTTTCTTTTACAACACAAAAGGGGAGTGGTAAAAGAGGAGGTCAGCTGAGTGCTAATGACCGGTTAGCATATCAAAAAGGGATCTGTGTGCTCAATCTACATTCCTAGAAGTGGTTAGGTAAGAAGTTAGGGGTCTATTAGTAAGGTTGTATAAAAAAAAAAAAAGAGGGTCTCACCCTAAATAGCACAAGAAATAAAAAAAAGAAAAGGAATAAAGCTATCCCCTGACCTAGGAGACAGATGTTATTTCTGTTGGCCTTGGATGCTTGATCGGTATTTTAGATAAACACACTGTTAGGAGTTCTAGGAAGCATGCATAACATTACAAGAAAATCACTGTAGGAACCAGCTAATATACGTACAAAAGCTAAAATATCACCAAGACTTCTTAAGGCATGGCTTGACCTTTGGAGAAGTCCTTGACTTTTCCAAGTAGCAGCTTTTGTGATAGTAACTGAATTCCATTACATCTTCCTGGGGCTTGCAGCACTGTCTGCCTCCATCTTCAGGCTAACAAACATTGTTTCAGCAGTACATTAAAATCAGACTGTTTCAGGCTGAGGGTGTGCTCAGTGGCACACTTGCACAGCCTAAATCCCCCACATCACAAAAATCATAAAATAAAACAAAACGTAGCCTTCTCCAAGACACTAATAGCATTTGCTGTTTATGTTTCCCTGGCCCAAAGGGCTGATCTTTGCTTCTCTGAACTTGCAGAAACCTTTGGGATTTTTAGCCTCTCAACTTGACCTTATTAACTAACTCACTGCTCTGCCCTTTGTCCAACAGTAGTAGCAGAACCAGCCATTGAATTTTCAAGACTCAATACAAAAATGACAGTTTGGGGGGCAGTGTTTAAAAATTATGGAGAAGTTCAAGGTGGCAACTGAAAAATATGAAAGTGAGTATAGGGTCTTATTGTTTTGCATAAGAAAATGTTCATAAACCCAGTCTTCCGTCTTCTTCCTTTGTTGTGCCCAGATCGTGACCCCCAGAGAGACCACCAAAGACGAGCATGCCGGAATGCAAAAGCAAGGTTTAATTCTGGATATCCAAAAGCAATACAAGCCTAGGCAGGGACTTCGTCCAATACATCCAACGCAGTGGAGGCTGGAGGAAGCGCCCACCTGTCTGCAAGCTCAGTTTTTAAAGGGAAAAGTCACAAGGTTACATCATTTAGGGGTGCTAGTACAGGTACAATTCTGATTGGCTCGCTTCTAGGGACTTCTAGAAATTACTTCTAAGGGAGTGGTTGCCCGCCACCATTTCTCATTGGCTGCCCTCAGGTGGAGGCATTTCTGTGATCAGTTACCCTGGAAACCAGGGAGAGGACATTCCATAGTCTGGCAGGCATTACCTCGTGACTATCTTGTGGCTCTGTACTTTTACACTTCCTGGTTTCTGGAATCTGAACTGACTGGTCTCAGTAACTTCTGGCCTATTCCAGTAACTTATGGCCTGTAGCTAAAAGAAGCAGTCTTAGGCCTTTAGTTTTGGGGTGAGAGCATTTTGGTCTTATTTCTAAGATGGCTCATTTTGGTCTCACACCTTTAATCCATCTTCACCTGTTTGTGCCCCCATTTGGAATTCTTAGAAAATGCTCTTGAATGACAGTCAAGGATCTCAGATGTACTGAAATGCTACAGAGCTCCTCGACATTTTCTAAGCCCAGAAAGATGGCCCGGAGAGGCAGTATCTGGCTTAATGCATGCTCTAAAAATGGTAAAGGAAGTGTCTGTCACTTTAAGTAGAGAACAGTAACTCAGCACAGCCTAGGGAAAGTAATGTGGCCTTTGAAATATGAGTATAGGTGGACCGGAAACATGGAAACAGCAAAGAGCAGCTGAGGCAGAGGCTGTAGGAAGGAAGGAGGAGGGGCTGAATAAATGAGAAATAAGCTCCCACATAGTCAACACCAAAGTATCCAGGCTTTGCAGACCGGCTCTTGCCAACAGCACCAAAGGCCTTTCTGAAAGCACCCGGACTAGGTGTTGGCACAGTGGGACAAATAGGACCAGGTAGAGGAGCAGGTCAGAGGTGGGTGGGGTTCTGTCTTTAAAACAACAAAGACCTGATGAGCATGGCTAATTAGCAAGGCTGCATTCCTATTTCCCACCCTGGCTTGACAGGACAGTGAGAATTATGAAGTAGCTGCTGGCAGATAAATGGGGTTTCCTCTACCATCTGTCTTCCAAATGATCCTGTAGGTACAGCTATTATTTCAGTCAGCCACTGGCAGGCAGGCAATTGTTCACAGCCTCCGTGAAGAATAGCGGCTGTCAAGGGCTTGGGGAATGTTACGACTTTCCACAGGCCCGTTTTCAGCTTGTCTGAACCATTAACACAGAGCAGGTCTATGTGAGAGCAGCCAGGAGGGATTGGTGGTCTTTCCCCTTGCCTGGCCACTAGGCCTCTCCTAATGTTTCTTCTCCTTCCAACCTTCCTCTCCATAGTCTTCCTTTGTCTCTTCATGCATGGTACACTCAGGTTTCCTTTCCTCCTGTGACTCCCCTTTTCTCTATTTCCCTCACACGCTGCAAAAGTATCTTGGGAGGCAAGTCAGTATTTCCCCTAGGAAGTCCGGAGCTTGGAGGAAGGAAGAGGGAGGGGGATGATGGGACACAGAGGTGGGAGAACAGATGGAAACCAACTACAGCTTCATGCAGAGGGAGGCTCAGGAGTCTGGTGGTGTTGTCTCAGGGAATTGGAGTTTCAAAGAGGAATTAAAAAGAAAAGAGAAGAAAAAAGAGAGATGCTTGCAAAAGACATCCTGTCTTAAGTGCTGTGTTAATCCTGGCTAATAAATTGCTTGTTAGATAAGAGAAAAAAACAGCTGGAAGCCAGACTCTCATTAAAACCCCTCAAAGGTAGGTGTGAACTTGAGCACATTAAATAGCTTCCTGCAATTTATTAGGTTCATCTTGTCAGCAGTTTAATTTTCATCCCTTTAGGACCAATTTGAGTGACATCTTCAGTCCACATCGGGTTCAGTGTGATGGGTCCAAAGCAGCCCATGACGTTCTCACCTTTACACTCACTCTTTAGAACCCCACTATGGCAGACTCAGAATGCAATAGCGTCTCACTGTTCAAGTGCACCTTCTGGGACAGGGCGTGTCTTTGAAAGGGCGGTAGCTTGAGGTTCAGGGTTATAGATGATATTTGGTGGACGCTTGTGAAACCCGGAGAAGTTGGGAAGACGGCTAGAGCTTACGACCCTTCTCCTCACTCTTGCTTGTATGCTCATGTGCCATGCCTTGTCCTGTACCTCTTCCCTTCTCTAGGCCTCTACTTCCGTCACCAGTCTGCCTGGAAGAACAGCTAACAAAGACAATGAACCAAATTAAATCAAAACAATAGGAAACACCTTCTCTCAAACTGCCACCTCTGTAAGAGCTGTCATATATTAAAATTGCTGTATTTCACTAGATAATGGAATTCAAGTTCCCTTGCTTTGACTGCGCCAGGAAGGTATTTTGAGTACTGTGTCTGTTACTGAAATGTCTGTTTTTCTCAGAGTCAATCAACTGAATGTATTCTCTTCTGAGATTTCATTGCCATAAAAATGTGGGGATCACTGTTGGTACTACATTGAGATTCAGGCTCAAAGCTTGTCCTGCGTTGTATAGGGTGAGGCCAGTGACTTCCTGTCTAATGCCCCATCAGAGAATCTGCATGTGTATCCAGAAACAGACAACTGTAAAGATGAAAGGAATCACCAATGATGCCATACTGAGGTAACAGACATGATCTTGTACCATCCTGGACAAACCTGGTGCATAACCTCAAGTCCATGACATGGAAAGGCTGAATATGAAAAGCATCATGTCAGTGTAGACAGGATATTCCCTGGTTTCTCCTCATACTCCCTCCTCATGCAAGATCCCTTCTGAAAGTTTGTACACTTCACTTTGGAGGTTAAGGACTTTGTTAGTTTCCTATTGTCACTGTAACAACTTACTACCAATTTAGTGGATTCAAAGAACACAAATTTATTTATTTTTGGGGTGGTGTGTGTGTGTGTGTGTGTGTGTGTGTGTGTGTGTGTGTGTGTACAGGCCTGATTGCATCCTCAACTGCTTTCCATTTTATTGAGACAGGGTCTCTCACTGAACCTCAAGCTTGCCAATTCTGGCTAGCGTAGCTCGTCAGTTTGTCCTAGGGATCCCTTTTGAGGGCTGTTATGGGTGCTACAGATTTAAACTATAGTCCTTACACTTGAACAGCAAGTGTTTTTTGCACTGAGCCATGTTGCCAGTTCCATAACAAGTATATTATTATTATCATTATCATCATCTTAAAGTCAAAGCATGGCAAGGCTGCAATTCTTCTGCTGCTCTAAGAGAGAGCCTATGTTCATGTTATTTCTAGCTCCTAGAGGTCATCTGCATTGTATTGTAGTCCTTTCCTTTATCTTCAAAGCTGGGGATTAGTTTTCATTCCCTCTCTCCCCATTCCCCAGTCCCTCCTTCCCCACTTCCATTACCACACCGCCTTTCCTGATTCCAACAGTCCTGTCTCCTCTCATAAGGACCACTGTGATTCAGTGGGCTCACTTCAATAACCTGTGCTAATCTATCTCAAGATCCCTAATCATATGGGCAAAGTCTCTTTTGCCATGTAAAGCAGCATGCCTACAGGTACCATGGGACAGCATGTTTGTACCTCTGAAGAAGGGGTCATTCAGTCTACCCCAATGACCCACACAAACCATAGGACTTATCTAAAGGTCATAGCCATCAACAGTGCTTCTCATAAGCCGATTTCTGCCCACCTGAAGAAAGGAAATATTTTCCTGGTACTAAACTGATTGTGCTCCTCTTGTCTTTTTAGAGGGAATGAAGACGTGATGTGTAAGTTCCTGAATGGAAAAGAAAAGAGAAATTCTTCTAAAGTGACTTAGACCTTTACCTGTTAGAGCTCAGAACATCCTACTCAGATCTTTTTTGGCTCTTGAACTGCATACCTTGGGGCAGTGGAAGTGCAGGTAGGAGCCTTCAGTAGATAGCAGAGATACTGGGATGGAAGGGCACATCGTCAGTTCTCTCTCCTCGGGGCTATGTTCTTATAAAGGACCAAATCTTCTCTTTTATCTCTTTGCCCTACTTATATCCCATTTCCACTCCTCTTGAGAGGAAACACCATATGCTTCCAAGTGTCTCTATTTTAAAATAAAACAATCTTCTCCACTGCCCCAACCTTAACACCTGTGCTGATGTCATCTGTCACCTCCGTTTCAACCTCTCATGGAATGGCCTTCTGTTCCTGGTACTATATACCCCCACACTTTTTTAAGTGACAAGTTTCAATAGTCTTTCAGATTCATTCTGTTGTGAAAATGAAGACTTCCACATTTTTATAGTGAAACATGTAAGTACCATTGTGATAAAGTTAACATGCATTGAATACCTACATTATGCTGTCACCATGCTAAGTATTTAGCATACAGTATTTCATTTCATCTTCAGTAAATCTCTGAATCAAGTTTCACTTTCTAATAGTTAATCAGGAAGTAATGAGAAAGCACTACTCTCTGATACTGAATGAGAAAACAATGGTTCTTCTAACGTGTGTATACATATGCTGATGCACATATGCAAAGCCATATATATATATATATATATATATATATATATATATATATACATACATATTGCTCAGGAGAGGTTAGTTCAAGGGAAAACTATTTTAAAAGTCAGTGTTTACACAGAGCTAGTGAAAGGATGTTATGTACAAAAATATTCAGAGTTTATTTTTACTTAGGTTGAGAGAGGTAATGATAAACACTTTGCTAACACATTGTATTTATAACCCAGAAACATCCATCTATTGATCTACTCATGTGTGTTCTTATATATGTGGATATTATTGAGATTTGATGTTAGCTCTCTAGGGGCCACTTATCTATGAATGATAACAATTCATATCTGTGATAAATATCAGGATGCTCCAGAAAACCAAGAAAAGTAATGAGTGTAACTGTGGTTACTTGAGCAAAAACTCATTGCATAGTCCCAGGTGAGTGAAGATGAGAGATACCAGCAGCCTAAATTCTAATGCTGATACTTAGCCTTCTAAGACATGACTTCAATTTATACTCCTACTCAAGTATTATTTATCTTGTAAGTTTAATTTATTGGTTTTTTTTTTTTCTTTGATTTTTGATTTTTTGAGACAGGAGCAGAGTCTATGTAGGCCTGGCTGACCTAAAACTCACTTCTTGGAATGTTTCTTTTCAATAAGCTCCTGCACATATGGGATACCCTGGCCCAGCCAGCTGGGGATCCCCCATGTGTGCAAATTCATAACAATATCTCTCTATCTTGTTTTAGTCACTGTTCTATTGCCATGAAGGGACACCACGACCAAGGAACCACTTATAAAAGACATTTAATTGGGGCTTGCTTACAGTTGCAGGCCATTTTTATCACGGCAAGGAGCATGGTGGCATGCAGAGTGCTGGTGTAGTTCGTGGCTGAGAGCTATATCCTGAGCTTTCAGGCTGAGAAAGAGACTAGAATCTTAAAACCTCAAAGTGCACCCCCAGTGACACACTTCCTCCAATAAGGCCATACCTTTCAATCCTTCTAATTTTTCAATTGGTGCTTAATCACTCTCTGGTGACTAAGCATTCAAATATATGAGCCTATGGGGGCCACTCTTATTTAAACCACCACATGCCTAGGAGCAGAAAACTCATGGCATAGTCCAGGACAGAGGTGATTAAGGATGGTAGATACTAGCAGCCTAAATCCTAATGCTGGCACTTAGCCTTCTAAGATATGGCTTCAGTTTAACTCCCATTCAATAGTATTATTTATCTTTTTAATTTAGTTGGGGTTTATTTGTTTTATTTTGTTTGTTGTTGTTGTTTTTGGCTTTCTACTTTTTTGAGACAGGGTCTATATAGCCCTGGCTAGCCTGGAACTCACTGATTTTATTCTTTCCCTCAGTAAGTTCCTATTCATATCTTTCTGCCTGGAGGCTTTAATAGGGCAAGTTCACTCTTTTAATAAGAATGTACTAAGTTTCTGCTAAATCTTAGGTTCCAGATCCTAGTCACATGGCTCCTGGCTTCTCAGAATTTAATACATGTGTACAAGACAACAAAGAAAGGAACTACATGCACACAAACATTTCTGTAGGTTCCATGAAGAAAGAAAGATGTTGCAAGGGGCTGAGCAGGGAAGGTCTTTGTGAGACAGTTCCGCGGAACTGAAAAAAATGGTCAGTGTGTGCCACACTGGGGAAAGAAGTATTCTTGGCAGCAGACACAGAGTTTGTAAAGGTTCCCAAGTGCAAAAGAGCCTGACATGCTTGAAGTGGCCAAGCAATTACAGCCAGTGAGTAATGAGGTAGCAATTGCTCATGGTCCTCATTGAATTTAGGGAGATACGGCTCTCTAGGTCTAAGCAGATCTGGGAACTATGTATGAGCCCCTCCCCTCCCCTTCCCTTCCCCTTCCCCCTTCCTTTCCCTTCTCTCACCTACCTTCCTCTTCCCTCTCTTTCCCTTCCCCTCCCCCTCTCCTTCCTTTCCTTTCCCCTCCCCTCTCCTTTCCTCTCCTCCTCTTCTTCTTTCCATTTCTTTTCCTTTATTCTACAGAATAAGAGGAAAAAGAGAGCAGATGTGAAGGAACCCAGTGGGTAGAATGTCGACCATGCTCCTTACAATGTCCTCAGATTCTCTCCTGTCGTATCAAGAGGTGATAAGCATATGATGGAACCTGAGGGGGGAGGCTGACTCTCCACCATAGAGGATCCTCAGGAGCCCACAGAAATGGGAACATGAGGTCAGAGCTTTCTCCAGCTCAGCCTTAAGCTTGAAGGGGGCACTTATATCACCTCTAATCCCTTTCCTATTGCTTTTGAGGGGAAAGTGAGGCCAGATTGGTGCCCTTGAGGAGAAACTGAGCTGGTGTCTTAGGGTTTCTATTGCTATGAAGAGACACCATGGCCACGGCAACTCTGATAAAGGAAAACATTTAATTGTGGTGGCTTACAGTTTCAGAAGCTCAGTCCATTATCATCATGACAGGGAGCATGGCAGCATGCAGGCAGATGTGGTGCTGGAGTAGTAGCTGAGAGTCCTACATCTTATAGGAAATAGGAAGTTGAATGAGACACTGGGCAGTAGGAAACCTCAAAGCCTGCCCCCACAGTGGTACATTTCCTCCAACAAGGCCATATCCACACCAACACAGTCACAACTCCTAATAGTGACACTCCCTATGAGATTATGGGGGTCAATTCCATTCAAACTACCACAACTGGTTTTAGCCTTACTGAAGGGTTCACAACACGTCCCCACGGTCACATATACTGGGCAGACACTTCCGCCTAGCCAATTCCAGGTCAGGATAGGCATTTCCAGGTCAGGGCATCTCTCGTAACCAGGATACCCGGCGGACCCGGACACCTCCAGCTAGCAAGTTCCGGGTCAAGACGTCTCAGGTAACCAGGATCCGTGACGTTACATGGCCATGTAAGCACGCAACGTGACCATGTGATCTACACACACGCGTGGAGTAGTGACGTGACCTGGCCACGCCCCCAGCTGGTTTTAAAGTGGAGCGCCATGATTCCCAGTCCCTCTTCTTCTCCACACACGTGTCTCTCCCACAGGCCTGAGCACTCTCTGTCCCTTTATCTCTAATAAACTCTATAAGCAGATTCTGTCGTGTTTCATGACATTTCCTTGCAGGGTAAGAACACAACACAGCTAAATAACTAACACTTACCACTTTCCATTGGGAGAACAGTGCTACTACACTCATGGGTTCAGATGAGGGGAGCTGGGTCTTCTATTGATTGGATGTCTTTGGTTATCTTCTGTCAGAACCTGACTCTCAGATAACTTATTAACCACCATCCCTTTCACTTTTACTTAGTGAATTCCAAGACTTGGCCCTTCTCCGTGGCTTCCTCTATGTTAGCTAATTTTAGGTCACTAATCTCATGACAACAGTCCTGTCCAGTGAGGGGGTGAAGAGGTACCAGTTCAGCTCTTGGACGTGAATGTCTGACTTCCCTGAAGGTTTCTGAAACTTTGCTGTTGTCTTTAATATTTTCTTGGTGGGTAGACATGTGCTTCTCTGAGGGGCTGTCAGGACTCTCCAGCATTATCCAGTCTTAGGGCACACTGCTTCCAAAGTTGATCTGTACAATGCAACACCTTGACCTTAGGGATGGTCTTTACTTTCCCCCCAGGAATGGCTTGTAAGCCCCTTGTGTCCTTCCATGGGCAGTTTCTGACTATGTCTTACTGTTTCCTGTTCCACATTCCATAATGGTGACTAGTCAGCTTGAAGGGGTCTTTATTTTTCTTTTGATGAAGGAAGAAAATTTTGATGCCATCCATTGCTACTAGGATGGGTCCACAGGGAGAGAGGTGGTGGTACATAGAGGGATTCCATGGGCATTGGGGACAGTGAAGAGTAGGGTTTGGAAAAATCTACATCTCCATAGCACCATGTACTCTCTCTCAACAGCTTTACCACATGTCACTTCATCCACTTGGCCTGAGGCAGACACAGTGGAAATTATTTTACTTTGGGACATGAAGAACCAGATACAGAAAAATTGTAGTTTGTCTAAAGACACAGCACTAATGTCAAAGTCAGGAGATTTTCTGCTAAGGATTCAGATCATCATACATTGTCAAGAAGAAAGTCTGCAGCTTGTTGTTTGGCAGAAAGTAACATAATACACTATTTAGAGGGATGACATTTGGGATTTTGGTTGGAACAGACCTACTGTTCTAACTGCCCTGACCTCTCTTCCCTGCATGGTTCTTTACAAATGGCCTACTAATAATGCCAGGCTTCTATTTCATAAATAAAGCACTATGATTGTGTGGAAATAGTATGTCATCACCATAGTTTTCCTGAAACTATCTTTTAGTTGAACACATCAAATTCTTCCAGAAAGATATGTCATCATCAATGTATGTGTTAGTGAGATCTAGTTACTTCCTTTTTCCTCTAAGGGCTATATTCACTTTAGACTAAGTTCAATTTGTAGTTCTTTTAGGTAGCCTTGGGGAAGTAGTCTGAGAAAGGGCTCTCTGCCTCCTTGGACTCGCACAGATGTATCTGTAGAATGATTTTGAACCTATTCTTTAAAGAGTAGCATGAATTCCTGTTCAAAGGATATATCAGCATATTCCTAGACCACGAAGTGTTCATTTTCACACCCATGGTTGAATTTCACACCCATGGTGCTGGATGCTTCTTTCAGCAAGTGGCTCCCACTGGGCATTTAGGTCCGCTATCTCTCTCTCATGTGCTAGAGCATCTGTCTATGAAATGTAGAAGGTTCATAAAAATGACCAGAGACTTGGATAACATCTGCTCCACTTGCCCTGAGCCAGCATGGCCTGCAAAAAAATGTGCCCATCTACCAGCCAGCACCACTTTCAGCAGCCATTAAACTCCTACAAAGTCACTGCTTTAGAGTCCAACCCAGGACAGACTGACTCAGACCTGACATACACTGAGCGTGGAGCTGGCAGGCACAGGGCTGTGCTTTCATTATGTCATCCATTTACTACAATCACAGTTACCTCCAAAGCCACATATGCAACAGAGCTGGCACTGGATTTCAAAGGACAAATGGTTGAACCATGGATCCCTCTTTGGTATCCTGAAACGCTTAGTACCACAAGGGGGTGCTCTGCTCCAACTCACCAAACTTTACAATTTTTATGGAGGGGTGTGTGTGTTTTACAGTTTCAACACTCGATTCCCACCCACATTTCCTTTCTTCCTTTTCTCACAACAGTGGGAATGGAACCTGGGCCTCATGCTAGACAAGCACTCTACTGCTCAGTTACATTCCCCAGAAACATTTCCGGACATTTTCTGTCTAAATTACAAGGCTCCTTTAATATTGAAACATTCCAGACTGGTGTAAACATGTCCACAAATATTGGGTGTTACCACCAGGCCTGACACAGAAAACACTCAGTGGGAAAGCCTCTGTGTTGTGGACAAAAGGCGTGCTCACTCTCCAGTAAAAGTGTGTTCTTTATCCTCCAAAAACCAGGGAAAGACAGGATTGTTTTTAAGGAAAATTCCATGCTTCAGCCATAAAGGATGCAGTTATAATTAAACAGATTATTTGGTGCATGTGATCAGTGCTTACCACAGGAATGTTCTTAAGATTTTGTGATCTCCAGCCTTACTGCTCATGGCAAAGCTTGAGGAATCCATGGGCTGAATTTTCTTACTTCAGCTCAACCTTTCTAAGAAGGACCATCCAGAAAGGTTTGGACAGAGGAGACTTTTGGTGAAGATTTGAAGGTAACTTTTGCATCAGGAAGGCTTGCCTACATACAATAATTACATGTTCCCGTGCTTTGGATTTATAATGTCCTCCTCAAAAGCTTAGCCTGGGAAAATGAAGCATTGGTCCATCATTCCAGTGCTACATGGGCCAAGTGGGGGATCTTCAGGTTACTGAAAGTACACTTTTTTTTTTTTTGGTTTTTCAAGACAGGGTTTCTCTGTGTAGTTTTGCACCTTTCCTGTAACTCACTTTGTAGACCAGGCTGACCTCGAACTCACAGAGATCCACCTGCCTCTGCCTCCCGAGTGCTGGGATTAAAGGTGTGCGCCACCACCGCCCAGCCTGAAAGTACACTCCTAAGGGAGCTCGTGGGACCCAGTCTCTACTTTCCATGTTTGGGCCACAAGGAGATCAGTTTCTACCACCATGGTGTACTGTTACATACTTGAGCCCTAAAAGCAATGTGTCTGCACGATCACAGAATGGACCCTCTAGAATGATTAGCCAAAGAAACACAGTGATTGCACCAGCTAAATAGTTTCTGAATTTCTAACAAGAACCAAGGCCAACCTTCCTTTGTAGCACCTTGCTGACAAGTCAGTGCTCTTATTCTGAGCAGTGAACTGAGACTTACCTGTGGGCACATGTGGGGTTTAAACTGAAGTTATCATACAAAATTAGGGCCTTCACTGACGTTTTCCTGCATCTCAGCGCACGCTGCCATGCTCACTCCATTGCCCTCTTGCCCTTTTCTTCTCCATATATACACGTGGTAAATCCAGCTCCACATGAAAGAGAGCATTCGGTATCTGTCTTTCTATACCACTGCCTCCTCATTTCCCCTCCTGGTAACCTCTTCCTCCCACACTTCTTCTCTACGTCCAAGTCCTATATATACATGCCTAAGTCCAAACTCCACATGGGAGAGAGGTGCTGACCAGTTAGGCACATGTCCTTTATCCATGCCATGTAAGTCTTTGTCTTTGTTTCTTGCTGGGAAAAGCGCTCACTGAGGCACTTCTAGTGTTACTGGTGACTGAAGTACCCTCTCCAGATGAAGAGACCTCTGTGGGGTTTCTGGGAGTTCAGCACAGCTCTTTCTTCAGTTTGGCCAGCTGGGCTGTGTGTGTGAGCTTGCACTTGTCGGCCACGCACGTCATCCTGTGCCAATGGGAGGCATATCGATTATCAGTGAGAAATCTACTTATTTGAATTTTTGGTTGGAAATACATTAAGGAAATTCCCCATCACCCTTCCCATTTGCATCTTTCCCCATCTCAAATTGCTTTTCTATATAGATAATCTTGATAAGAGATCAAATTATTTTGCCTGGTATGGTGGTGCATGCCTCTGAGGATCTCAAATATGTGCACGCGCGCGCACACACACACACACACACACACACACACACACACACACACACACACACTTTCTTTAAAAGCATTCCTGGTGGTAACAGAGGGAAGATTGCCAATTGATTAAAACCCTTATCAACTGGTCATATTAATTCTCTCAAAATTTGAGTTGGTAAATGCATAACTGATAACCAGTAAAATAATTTTAACAACATAGTAATCTTTGCAGGTCAACCAGCTGAGTTGTAATTTTGTTCATAAGAGCAGGTATCTTTAGGTGCACAATTCCCTTCACTCCAGGTTCTCATTTAACCAAACCCTGCCATCACTGGTCCTTCTTGGAGCAGTGGAGACCTGCAGGCCTCTGAGTCCAGCTGCTTCACTGTGTGCGCCTGCCAGAGATGGCCATTCTGCAGCCGAAGTTACTCAGGTCACTCCCCTTGAAAGCCAGTGGGGTGACCTTTGCTTTGCCACAGAAATAAGCAGACAAGTGGATCCCATCTGATCTAATCTGCCTTACAATTGGACAGGGCATGGAGCTGGTCTGTTGAGTGATGGGGCGTATTGAAGAAAAGTCTTAAGCTGAACACATATTACTGATACCAGCAGGAGGGTAGGCGGTGGTTAGCCTCACCGCTTATTCACAAAAAAGAAAACAACCCAACTTTTGCTGAATACCTATCATGCTCTGCACTGAGCTTAGCTCCTCCATCTTCTTTACACTTCAAGCTTTCCCACAATTTCCTCATCATTCTGGGCTCTGACCTGAGGTCTCCGGCAGGCACACAAAGCTCCCCACTAGCATAGCAGGTGTGATGGTGTTCAAAGGCTTGGTGGTGCTTTACAGGTTTCCCAAATAACTGAGAGAGAAGAACTTCCACCACAGAGATAAAATATTTAATGACAAAAGTTGCTGAAATAGTGAACCAACAGAACAGCTGTTACTCGTCTCCGGAGGAAACAAAACTGGTGCTGAATGGCAGAGAGAATTTCTGAGGAACCAAGAACAACACACATTAACAGCATCACAATTCTGCAAGTTAGGAGTAAAACCTAGCTCAACTAGTTTCTCTTATTTAGGGAACTTTGTAAATGTTTCTACAGAAATGCATAACCTGTGCTAGTCACAATAGTATTAGACAGATTTCACTATAATTTTAAGTCTAACACATAATCTTACTTTTATCAGACCTTAAAAAAAGTTAGCTACTGATCTTATTACATTTTACAAATACATTCTTTGAAATGAAACATCAACCTGAATAACTGCATAGTTCCTGTACATAGACCTCTAATCGTTCTAGTGAAACATCAACCTGAATAACTGCATAGTTCCTGTACATAGACCTCTAATCATTCTAGTGAAGAACTCTACAGCTACATTCTAGAAAAAAGTGGAAACACTGGCAAGCCCCTTTTCATTATGCATTGTCAATATAATTTGTAAAGACCTTCAGAGAGAGACAGCATTTCCAAAATTCATAGTGAAGTGCAGAAATGAACACTGGAAATCTTCTAGCAAGCTCAACCAAATGACTTGGTCCCAAATGACAGGCGTCCTTTCAGCAAAGTTCTGTGGGTTAGACTGCATTAGTATTTCCTATTGCAGCACCTTCTACAAAAGGACAGAAATGAATTTCACATGTGTTGTCAGGGGCTTCTCTGCATGAGGCTGGACAATTGAAGAGGGGCAGCAATTGCTGTTAGAGCCCCATGTTTGGTGGAGGACAAGCAGGATTCACCACAAGTCATAGTCATGGTGATGGCCTGGAAGCTATCTGATCAGTAGAGGAAACTAACAAAGCTCCAGGCAGGCTTTTCTTCCAGTCCAGGCCATTTCTAACAAGACGTAGGCCTAATGTGGTCAACAGAGATAATGGAAAGAGGGCAGGCGAAGGGCATCTGTAAGAATTAGGCTGAGGAGGAAGCCTCAGTTTTCACAGTACGCATACAGCCTCACCTTCTGCCCCTTCAGAAACAGCTGCCCCCAAGCTGTTGTCAGGTAGCAGACAACCAATTTTATTCTTGAGTTGTGTGAAGAAAGTTAGACTATTGCTCTCAACTATTTATACCAACTCTCTGAAACTAGAATCCAGTTTTGGAAGATGAGTATGTGTATTTTCTGAGCTAAAGTCTGCAAATGAAACCAATTTGGAGTGATATTTGGGGGCTCTTTATTTTTATCTTTTTAGAAATCAGATAGTTCCAATCAATAGTCAGCAGATGGCATGTTCCTGGCTTATTTAAAATGTTAAGACACCTAAAGGAAAGTATAAGATACAGTAAACATTCTTAGCCCACAATATACATTTAACAGTATGCTCTTCAACTGGACTATCTGCCCAAGAGGATTCACAAACTTGTTTGCAGCAAATCCTGTCCTCCTGACATCATACCTATGATGTTCCATGGACCATGTGCTCTTTCTCTGGGATGCATTATCAGGAGAACTTAAGCTATTTAAATCAGCATTAGTAATCTAATGTCGTCTTATGCTGCTGTGTCAAAGGCTACATCACACATAAACAGGTGACTCGGTGGACAGGAAAGAATGAAAGGGTCCTGAAGACCCAGCAGCTGAAAACTCCATGCATTGCCGTGAGTATCTGGCATGTGTAGCTTGCCTCATTGCTTTATGAGGAACAAGCATAGATTTTTTTTTTTGTTTTTATGTTTAGCTTTTAACCCTCCAAAAACAAAACTCCCACGGTCTAAGTGCAGTATTACCTTGAGCAGCACAGAATCCAAAGGTATGGAAGAGATTCTGTTCAACCTGACAGCAGTGTAAAGGCTCCTAACCATGTTGCCTGTGCCAGAACAGGCAAGTTCAAACCCACAAGTATGTAACCTGTCAAGAAGCACATATTAAATGACACACACAAACTGAAAATAAAAACAATATCCAAACCCCCAAGACCCAGATACCAAGAAGCTAAAGGTCCTTTCCCAATGCCGCTGTGAGAGTGCCTCGGACATTGGGCATAGCTTCGTAAAAAGAGAAAAAAATAAAAGTAGCATCTTTTCACATTATAATTTACATAGACTTTTACATAGACAAATCATTTATTTTTATTTTACTTTATTCCTTATTATTGTTGTATTTGTGTATGTGTTTGATATGGTGTGTCATGACATGTGTGTGGAGGTCAGAGGTCAACTCTGTGGAGTCTGGTCATCCTCAGGTTTATGCTATAAGCACCTTCATCCACTGAGCTACCTCACTGACCCTAGCTAAATTATTTTTTGTATAACTCCCCATGTCAGTTACTATAATTTGGGACAATGGCAAAAGAAACATCCATAAAGACACAGAGGTTTTGAAGTAGGTTTTTCTGTAGGTCTCTACACTCAAATTTTTATCCTTCATATGAAAATTCCAACTAATCAGACTGGAAAGAAGGAGCAGAAATGTTTATGCTTCAGCCCAGAAAGTAGATCTCTATCTGTGATTCTGATTAGTGTTGTGAATGCTAGTGATGGTCCATGCAAAAAGATTAATATGCAAAGAGCAAAATCCAATGCTGCTATTTTCCCTGATAAACGTGTTTTCCATAACACAGACTTTAGTCCCAGGATACTGAATTTAAATTTTGCTCTTTAAATTAAGAGAATTAGGAAAGAAAGTGAAACCACTGCTTGACTTTTAATTTTATCCAGGACCATCATCTGATGCCAGCACATTTAACTGTTTTGTTGCTTAGTTTCAGAGGGAAAGAAAAATACATTTTGTTAGTTTTAGACCTGGCTTATCATTTAGTCTGAATTTCATATTCAAACTACAAAAACAATTTTCCCCCAAAAGGAACACACACACACACACACACACACACACACACACACACAACATGGAAAAATAAAAATGAAGCTGATGCTATTGCAGCATTTCTTAGCAAGATAGGGAAATATATAAACACAACACGTTTTCATTCATATTAACACATCAAAGATGAAAAACCAAAACCACTCAATGTCCAGATACTGGAAAAACAAACAAACAAACAAACAACAACAAAAAGAAAGCAGCAGCACTCTGGAATCCCTGTAATCACTGCTGAAGGAACTCTTGCATTTTCTTTAGAGGTTCACCAGGACGGGCAGTTTCTCAACATTTGTGCTTCATGGCGAGCTAAGGAGAGAGAGGGAGAGAGATGAAAACAAAAGAACCTTATGAACAGTGAGTTCTCTCTGCCTTTCCTTTCCACACGCAGCATGAGACACGCCACCAGATGCTGTGCGTGCTGCTGACCACCATTCCTAGCCACAGTAACTCCTGGTAGGTGTGCACAGGACACTGCACTTGGTCAGCTTGGTTGGCATATGTGTCTGCCAGTGGAGGGTGCTCTGTGGTAGTGGGGGATGTTCGTTCATCCCACTGCAGGAACAATGGGATGAACAGAATGCACAAGGAGGACAAGTGGCTTATCCTAGGGACAGGTGGGGTTCCTAGGTCACTGATTATGTCAGGAAGCAACATTCTTGAGATCTTAATATTTGATGATGAAGTGTGAACACTCAACAGTATGCTGAGAGACAATCTAAAATCATCTCTAGAATATGCATCCCAGATTTTCAACCAGCTCTAAAGCTCCTGGCAATTAAATTGGATTATTGAGTAAGGATGAACAAAATAGACCTTAACTTCTAATCATTGGTGCTTTGCCTCATCCTGGAATATGTCAATAATCCATCTTTCTAGCAAAGTCCAGGGCAGTCATAGTGTCATCTTCTTGGTGGTTGAAAAAGAGAGGTTAGAACCCTGAACTCTCACTGGGAAAACAGCATCAACATTTCTGCATATGACAGAGGATGGCTAGACTCTATTCTGATAGTCTCTGAAAAAAAAAAAAAAAGCCAAAAACACCACCACCACCACCAACAACAACAACAAAAAACACAAAAAGCAAACAAAACAAAAACTTAGCTGAAAGCCCTGCCAGTGAAGACTTCCTCATACCTTCTGCTGGCTGATGGTGATGTTTAGTCAACTGTCAGATGCAGACTTTGTGAGCTCTGAGTTCTGAGTACACCCATTCTTTTATACTGAGGCTAAAGCTTTTTTTTTTTTTTTTTTAATTTTATTTCAACAACTGTGGTGTTGCCCAATAACTCCTGACATTAAAAGCATTTAGTCACCAACACAGTGAGATGATAGAGTTCGGGCTCTGCCTCAGACATATCCCAGTCTTCAGTCACATTCTGGGTCCCTTACTGGTGTTGGGCCTGCATTTTTTGCACTGCCTCCAGTTTTCATATATTATTTAGCAATGAGGTCCACCAAATAAACACAGAGCTGTTAAGTGTTGTGCGTAATGAATACCAACCATAAATATTTGATCAAGGCTACTGTCTTGGTATTCATTGAGCAATTAACTTTCCACTTATGGGTTTGTGTCCGTTCACACATAGCCACTAATCTTCAGGAATGATCATGCTGCCACTCAAAACTGACCCTGTACTTTGCAGAAATACCCTGTACTTTGACACAGCCACCTGTACTTTGCAGAAATACAGTCGGATAGGACAATTTGTAACTTAGGTCTTGTTATGGTACAGATATTTGTGTCTTCCCAAAAGTCAGGTGCTGAAACCTAACTGCCATGATACGGCTTGGGAGGTGACTGGGTTAGGATGCAGAGTTCTCAGAATGAGAACTTTTCACTATGATAGGATACTCTCAGAGGTCACTGTAAGTGAATCAGGAAGCCAGGCACGGAATCTGGCATCTTGACCTCAGACTTCTCTGTGAGAAATTCACTGTTAATCAGCTACCAGTTTATTTGTTTACTCTACGTAGCCTGAATAGAGCAATAATAGGTATTAGGGTAAGAAGTGTTAATACTCTGGCCTACAGAAGTCTCTAGGAATGAAGAACCTTAGAATTAAGAGCAGAAGGAGCATCAGACTAAACGAGACGAGGAAACCAGATTATACAGCTTTTCTGTGAGACCCTGAGCTCCAAAGTCAAGAATTTCATGCCTTCCCATTGTTTCCCATGCCTGTAAAACTGCCACAGATGAACTCAGGTGCTGGAGTTCCTCATTTACATTTTCCTCCTGGTTTATTTACTGAATATTTCACAGAAACCTCCTTTCAATGATTTTTAACCTATTCTATATGATAATTAAAAAGAAATCATTACTGATGCTAGGGATGTGCTTGAGTCACTTCCCTTCTGGCCCAGGGGTCCAAACTGAGCAACTGCAACAGAAGAGAATGGAGAAGGAGACTGTTTTCCCCTCCTAGAGAGGATGCCTATTACCAGCCCTTCCCCCACAAATGTGGGCTGGTGCAGAACAGGCCAGATCAATGCTCTTTTCCGTGAAAAATGTCATTTGAGGATGCCTAGTGTGGGTAATGTTCTTGCCTGCTGACTCACACCCATGGTGGGCTGTCAAAACCTGTAATGCACGGCAACTCTGAGCTTTTGGGGGCAGGGAAAGCGAGCAGGGCTGCTTCTGTCATGAGTTGCTCTTTCCTCATAGCTGGGACTATGCCAAACCCACAGCTCAGGAAGGAACCACACTTCCTCCAGCAAGGCTCACCAGAGCTGGAGTGAGGAGGGTGCTGGGACAGGAGAGAAGGATCTTGTCCCCTCTCTGCTCTAGAGGGGACCAGCACCTACACAGCTTGAGGATGTGCTTATATAAAAATGATTGTTCACTCTTGGACCTGCGTCATGGCCCAGGGGTCCTGGGAAAGAATAGAAGATCAAAGGTTGTTTTCTACTGTAATCTAGAAAGATGGGCCACCCTTTCCATGGGACGCTGGTTGTCCTCAGAGGAACTGTCACCTGGTATGGCTGTTCTCTGCCATGTGCACTGTGTCCTCCTCTTGTGAACACAGCCCACTCTTCACGAATCAAGAGGCCTGGTTCTACCTCTAAACCCTCTTCTCACCAGCAGGCCTGTGTGGCCAGTGAAATGACATCTTCATGGTGAGCCTATACCAACGGGGACAAATCGGCAGTTCTTGTCCTGGGAAAGCAGCCACACCTTACCTAAAGAGGTCAACCTGCTCACTAGAAACACAGCCGAAGCTACTGATTCATAAGGATGTATCCCAGTTGTAGAAACCTACAAGCCGAGCTCTGACACTGTCTTACACTCCCTCATACACACTCACTCAGGAACTCTACAGTGTCTCTTCTCCCCTGGGAACACCTTCCAGAGGAGAAACCAGTTAAAATGCTGACTTCTCTTGCCTGATCCCTCTCCACTAAGACCAGACAACTTGCCTAAGCCCGCTCCACTAAGACTAGTCACTGCCCTGCTTTGACCAAAGCTGGCGACCCCCTTGCATTTGATGGTCTCATCCACTTTTGGTCTCATTGGCTGTTTTAAGGGCCACTCTCTGTTCAGACATAAACTACCTACTGCCCTATCCATTTGAGTTTGAATCACACAAACTTCATCTGTATTCCTTTTTTATTGCTGTTTTAAAGATTCTCAGTCATCTGTAATAATTCTCCAGCCTCATTACCGAGCTCATTATGTGACCAAATGGGACAGGCTCGGCAGAAGCTATGTTTATTGAAATAAATCATAAACAATTTAGATTCATGTGCATACTCATCTCAGCACCCAAGGAGATAGGTGCTGGTTTTAATTAATTGCCTCTGTTTTACTGATGAGAAAACATGAGCATTGAGAAATTTAGCATTTGTCCAAGGTCACCCAGATGGTAAATGACAGAGCTGGACTCTAATGTAGGATGCTAACTACTATACCATGTTATTTCCCAACCATTCAGCAAACTTGGCCACAGTGTCAGGGAAACAGTTGCAACGGCCAAGAACTTGGGTGTTTGTACAACCCCTCCTGAGAGGGACGCCTATGTGGATGATATCCAGGTATTGTCTACCCTACATCAGGAAGAATAGTTCACAGCTTCCTTGGTAACCTGGTTCATGGTTTAATCATTAGCCTAAACAGTTTTAACAGAGTTTTATCAGTGCACCATTGATTGCTCAATTCTGTGGGAAGGCAGTGGAGATAATCACCTGGACAACCCACCCTTCACAGACTTTAGGACAGTTGGAAAGTTACTTCCTTTGACTTTCTCTTCCCTAACTCAACCCTAAAGTATCTTTCCAGATTTCCACTGTCCATCTCCACTTAAATAGCTTCAGTTGCTTTTTGTACTAGTGCATCTGGGGAATTCCTCAAATTGCCATGTCTTCATTTACTCTGTACACAAAGCCTTGGGGAAACATGCATCTGAGCTCCCTCCTCTGGAACAGCTCAGAGGGGTGAGGCCCTGATTCTAGCTTGTCTGCCTACTTTCTCAAACAGACTTGGCTAGATCTCCTTCAAGGAACTCTACCTGGGTTTCACAGGCAGTGCACTAAGACACTGTTGTCACAGAGAGTCCCTGAGACAATTAGACAGTTATGTGTAAAGGGGACCATGGAGGAAAGGCAGCAAAGGCATCCACCAGGAGCCATTCTCCGGTATGAGACCTGGAGAGGCATCTTCTGCCCCAGTGAAACACATTTTTCTCATAGCTTCTGGCTTGTCAATCCTGTTTCCCTAGCAGAAGTGGTGTATTCCGTTGAGGCTAATTGAATTATTCCCCCTCAAAGATCAACTAAAAACTATCTGAAGGTCCTGATCATGAGCCTGACAGGCCAATATGTCACCAGTAGAAATGGTTTCCAGAAACTTCAATTCAAATCGCCAGCTAGAAATGAACTCCTCTTTGATATGAAGTACAAGCACAGTAATAAATCTTCCTTATCACTGAGCAGTGGGGCTCCTCTTCCTTCCGTTTATGATCGCCTTAGATAGGGGCTGACAGTCCATAGTCCTGTTCCCTTTCTCAGCAAAAGTATGAACATGTATACTACATTTCCAGTAACGTGAGAAGTACCACTCTCAGAGTTCAGGGCCAGCAGACAATCTTGCTGTGCCCTAAATTAGAGATCCAGAATAGAGGTCTTGAGTCAACACCAGCCTCTTTCAGAGTGGAAACTAGCCTTGGGGCCAGGGCTTGCTTTATGTCTGGTGAAGAGCTAACAACACATGACGACAGATACAAAATGAGAAAGGGGCAGAGTGGAAAAGGACACCCGAGAAGTCTCAAGTCCACTGTAATTCTTTCATTGTGGCCAAGAACAGGTATGTATCCTGAGACATGACCTCACATCTCCCTCTTTCTGTGACTTGGACCCTGATATTTGGGGCAATAATTAAAGATTTTCTCTGTTACTTAAAATACCTAAAAATCAGAAGAGATGAAGACGTTAGAAAGAAGATGGTGATCATGGAATGACCCGTCAAATGGAATACAAAAAGCTACTTGATTTTCTCTCTCACCACAGGAAGTCTCTTGGTACTGTGACCTCTGATAATCCAGCATGGAGACCATGCTCTCTGCTGGCTCACCTTGTGTGCGGTTTCTGCAAACTGCTGGGCACTGTTCTTCATGTCTTCTGTCTTCTCCTCTGCTCGGCCTAACCGTTCCCCGCGCTCATTCAAGGCCTGGCTTGCCTTCTGTACTGCGCTGGTCACACTATCAGCAGCTGAATGGAGGATGCTGTTTCCTAGAATGATTGATTGCAAGAGTGTCAGGAGCTGGCCTGTCTAGCCCACAGTGACAGAACCCCACACTATGGAAAGGCCCAAGGCGGATGGTACCAGAAAACAATTTTACATTGCTTTAGGGTGACTCATTTATCTGTATGCACAGGTAAGAACACACACATGACTGCCACAGGACCAGGGTAAATCCTGCCATCTTCTTTCTAGCCTACCATCATCCATTCTGTTTGGAGAGGCTCAGAGAGATGGGACCCACTGGTATTTAAGATTAACTTGCATAGGTAAATGAGAACCCTGAGAAGTTCACTAAATTAGGCAAGTTCATATTTGGATATCATGCACATTTCCACTATTGAATTTATTTGTTACATTTATTTGTTTATCTTTTCTCTCACTGTGTGTATTTAGGTCAGAGGACAACTTTTGGAAGTAGGTTCTCTTCTTCCACCATGTGCCTTATTTATTTTTGGAGACAAGTATCTCACTCTGTAGTCTAGGCTAGCCTAAAATTCCTTCTTTCCACCTCTGCCCTGCAAGTGGTGGGATTCTTTGCTCAATAAAACATGTAGGAGGGCTTTTGTCTTTATCTTTCCATCTGGAGGATGGCACCCAGGGCCCCATGAGGCCAGCTAAACCTTCCACCACTGGCTGTCCCCTCAGTTCTACAGTTTGTTTTGATTTGAAGGGTGGCTCAATAATCACAGGAAAATTTGGGCCATATGGATTTTCTAGATATAGTGATCTACACCCCTTCCTCTTTATTTTACCCCTTTATCTAGCAAGTAAGACACGCTCCCCATTGTATGGCTTCCAACCTCCAATCCTGTGCTATGGCGAGGATGGTCAGGCTTCTTGTGTGAGCTCTAGAATATGAAAAGCAGAGTCCCAGCCCTGCATGCTGCTAGCAGGCAGGAATGCATTGCAGAAACTGGCAGATGAAGAAGTCTAGCATTTGCAAACTCAGGAACGACACCAAAGAGAGCAGAAGCCAACCTATTTCAGAAGGTCATGCGCCCTTGACACTCCACTTGACAAGACAGGCAGCACAGATTGGTGAAGAACTTGTAGGCACATTAGCCACTAAGGACAAGCACATTGCCAAATGGCAGCCTCCCTAAGATTTATAGCTGTATTTTGTTAACATTGAATGGAAGATATTTAATGGCCTTTTATATAATAGCTTTATGTCTTTGAATAAGTTGATTACATCATTTTGCTTTGTACCTGAGATGGATACTTCTAGCCACAGACAGCTTTTAATAGAAATGCAATTTCCACTAGCCTCAGCTACGAAGGCTTCCTAATTTCTCCTTTGTGGGAACACTCTGTAGTTTGTGGGAAGGAATCTCAGGCAGTGTGCCTGGTCCAGACGCAGCACTGAAGGAATCACTTTGCATTTTTCAAGGGCTTTAAACATACTAAAATAGAGGGGAGCACTAAGGCTAACTAGTATTACCAGTTGTACCCAGCACAATACATACAAATCTATCTATATACATCTATCTACATACATCTATCTATATATAGACACAGTGAGCACAGAGCTGGGGAGATGGTATCCCAGGGAAATCTGGTTGGGCACAAGGGAAGTCTGGGACTTCAGAACAAATTTAAGAGGAGAAATCTTGGTCTTACTATGTTTTACTCATACTTACTATACTGTACCCATGACTATGGTGGCAGTTTGTTATCATAGCCAACATTAACACAGGATTTTGTAAGCATAAAACCATTCACAAATATCACTTCATTTGTCCAAAATTCTGAGGAAGCAGACTGGACAAGTGGAAAAGCTTGTACATGGTCATCACATTAGAAAGTGACATGGTTATTACCGTGTTATTATCCACGTGTGGATGACTCTATTCTTTTTCACAGACATGATGTAGCAATCACTATGACAGAATTGTGGGCAGACTGGCATGTAGGTGTAAGTTTTCACAGGTATATGCTTTGGCAGGTGTGTGTGTTTTGCAGGTTATTTCCCAGGATAATTCCAGACTGCTTCTGCCCTAAAAGCATTCTTCTTAGTAAATAAAGAATTACTGCTTATGCTACAGGGCAAGCCAAGTGCTACACAGTAGGATGGACTAGGGAGATGGATGAGAGGCTGAATCTCTCTGATCTGTACTTCCTTATCTACACCACAGTTTAGCAACAAGAGGACTGAGAAAAGATGAGGCGGGAACCTGTGCGGTTCGGTGTGATAGTTCATACTGATTGTTAACTCAACAGGTTTAGAGTCACCGAGGAGACATACTTCCATGAATGTCTGGGAGAGCATTTCCAAAGAGGTTTAACTAGGAAATGAGACTTAACCCTGAGAGTGGGTGGCACCATCCCACAGGATAAGGCTCCGGACCGAGTTAAAAAGAAACACTGGCATTCATTTCTGCTTTCTGGCTGGAGAAGATGTGACCCACTGCCCCCCATTCCCACTCCCACAGCCCCCATCTTCCCCGCCATAATGGCTTATACTCGTAAACTGTGAAAAAAGAAAATAGCCCCTTTCCCTCACGCTGCTTCTTGATGGATATTTGGTCACAGCAGCGAAGAACAGTAACACAGGGCTATGGAGATAGTTCACTTGGCAGTGGACCTTCCGCACAAGCAGGAGGACCTGAGTTTGACCCCAAGAACTTGTGTAAAAACACTAGATGTGGTGTCGCATGCCACGGTGCTGGGTAGGTAGATGGGTGGGTCCTGGGGACGCTCTGGCCAGTCAGTCTAGCCAAATCAGGAGTTTTAGAGCCTGGTGAGATACCCAGTCTCAATAAAGTAGAAGGTCTAGAAGGATAGCTCAGTGGTTAAGAAGATTCACTGCTTCTTTCAGAAGACCCACATTTGATTCCACATCAGCACCTCAGCCTACTCAAGCAGCTCTTCAAAGGCCCTGCTACTCTATAGATCAACAGGGAGGTGGGCTTCTCTAGTCTTCTCTCTCTCTCTCTCTCTCTCTCTCTCTCTCTCTCTCTCTCTCTCTCTCTCTCTCTCTCTCTCTCACACACACACACACACACACACACACACACACACCCTGACCTCTCCCCCAGGCCCAAATAGCTAATATAGGAAATTGGAATGCGATGTGGGGACATTACTGTGATGAGCCTGACAAGTGGTTTGTGGGAGAAATGTAGAAGAGTGGATTTGTGGCAAGAGAGGCCCCAGAAAGCCATCATCAGAGCCTAATGGAGTCATCCTGATGCAGCTTGAGTAAAAATTCATGTGAAAGGAGAGCAATTGGATTGAGAATGCCCTTAACAGAACTCCTTGCTAGAAATTAACCTCCCAGGAATGCGCTTTCCTAGATTCAGCTACTAAAGTGCACAGAGTCACTACAGCTGTGGTATAAGGAGCCAGTAAGAGATGTTGGCATTTTTGCTAATGTGGTGCTGGTCTTGCAAGCATTCACAATATAAGACTTCCAGGGTCATACTGGCTTGATTAAGGTTCCAGAAAGCCACAAAAGCCAGGCAATGTGTGTCAGGGTTGGATTCCCTATAAGGACATGAGGCCATGGTGTGAAGCTGTGAGGATGAAGTATACATCACACGGGACATCCCAGGAGATGCCAGGACTATGGGATGTCAGTCTCAGAGAGTTGCAGGCATGGAGTGGAACCAGACCGAGAGAGACCATGTGTGTTACAGCAGCAGAACTAGAGAGAAGTGGCTACCAAAAGTTGTTGGAGCCCATGAGATGCCACGAGCCCCAGAAGCCAGACAAGCAGTGGCAGAACTTGGCGTTTTCCCACCTGGTTTTTATTTTGCTGGGATTCAAGGTGTGCACTACCACTGCCCTGGTTCACAATAGACTTTTACAAGTTTTAAGATTATAAGATTATGGGGACTTTTCAAGATGGAATGATTTCATTTTGCCATAAATCTATGGGGATAAGAGATTAAATAGTACTTTATTTGGGAGGCAAGTTGACAAGGGGTGTACCTGTGATGCTTAATCTTAATTTGTTGACAGAATTTAGTGATTCTAAAAGATATATGCTGGCTATGTCTATGAGGGTATTTTTAGAGAGAGCTGAATGCAGGTGATACTATGCCTAGGTTGGGGTCTGGGGCTGAGTAAGAAGATGAAAGTTACTAGACCATCAGCATTCATCTCTCCTTCCTGACTGTAGACAGAACATGGCTTTCTTTTTTTTTTTTTTTTTTTTTTTTTTTTTTTTTTTTTTTTTTTTTGGTTTTTCGAGACAGGGTTTCTCTGTGTAGCTTTGCGCCTTTCCTGGGACTCACTTGGTAGCCCAGGCTGGCCTCGAACTCACAGAGATCCGCCTGGCTCTGCCTCCCGAGTACTGGGATTAAAGGCGTGCGCCACCACCGCCCGGCCAGAACATGGCTTTCTTGACTGTAGGTGTATCTGCCTCATGCTCCTGATGGCTTAGCTAGAGTTGCTGTCCTGGCCACTTTGTTCCTGTTAGTAAAGATTGTGCTTCCAATCTAAACCAGAAAAACCTCTTCCTTAGTTTGCTTTTGACAGGCATTTTGTCAAAGCAATGAGAAAAGTAACTACCACATCTTGGTTAAGAATAATTGTAATATTAATTAAAGGGACTTTAGAAGTAACTGCAATAAAACAAAAGAGCAAATAATCACCATCTTTTTTTTTTCAATTATAATTGACCTGTATGATTTCCTAAGTTATATACACCTATGAATTTGGACTGAATTTCCTATGCACACTGCTTCTGTGTCATGGTTTTCTTGAAATGAATATTATACATGATGTTAGGTAATGTTATATCCAGTTTCTTATACCAGCTATAGAAAGAGAAATAAATGGTGTAACTAAAATGAACCCAATGCTGCACTGTTTAAAGATGACATTGATGACCACTGCCAATGGGAAATCCACCTTCAGTTATTTTCAGTTATAAGAATGAATATGAAAAGAATTCTCATTCTTTCAGTTGAGATGACCTCTCCCAGTTTCAATACTGCCCACATTTTAAAGCCTAGGGTATTCCTCTCATCTATCAGGCTCTAGCTCAATTCCATTCTTTTCCATAATGATAAGCGCTATCTATGTCCTTCTAGGGTGCTTAACCAAGTATAATCATGGTACTTAAGCTAAGTAAACATCTTCTCTTACTTCACTTTTTCAGCCTCCCATGCCACAACTTTCAGCTGGATCATAAACTTCTTGAACATCCCCTTTTTACTCTGTTGAGCTCAGACCCATGTACTTTCTTATTGGACTCCAACTGTATGTCCCAGTGTTACTGTAGGGGTGGTTGTCTGTTCTTTATCCCTGAAGCACCACCCCTAGTAGGCAGCATGTAACTGCTAGGTACCTTCCCCCACAAGGCATAGCCAAGACAGGGACCCCTTAAGACCTGGGATGCGATACACTCGCTCTCTCTTGGCTACCTTGTGGTCTTGGATGCTGGATGCTGGAGCTGCAGATCAAGGTAGGGTTCTCCAGAGAACCTCATTGGACCATGCCCTGCGCCTCCTGGATCCTGTGACTAACTCCTTTATGCTTGTTGTGAGTTAACCCAGAATAAATCCTTTTGATTATCAGATAGACTCTGTGGAATTTTCTTATTTTCTGGCACCCAATGTGGGGCTCAAACCCACAGCCATGTTGACCATTCTTATGCTCCTCACACAGAGGCACAGTCTTTATTCTTTTCCTTTTTTGTTACTGACATTTCATATAACTATTAGCAAAGAAGCTAGTGGCTCAAATGGTGTAAATGATCTGAGGTTTTTAGTACATGCTAAAAATTGCTCTTGGAAATTTTCATTAAACACTACTTGTAGAACTACTTGCCGCAGATGCTGTTGTACTGATACAATTGGTAGTCACTCTGATGTTACTTATCTGGTGTTCAGGTTTTTTTCATTTCAAATGTGGGCCCTATCATCCATCTCAGTTGGCTACTACTGAGGACATTAAGATGGAAACAAAGTAACTGTAGTGCTCAGTGGAGGTGTGCCACTCCAACTCCTCTCTGAGGAAGGCACATATGCCTTCTAGAGAAGTTTTAGAAAATGGCAAAATTACATTTATCCATCTTTTTCCTCTTAACCTGGGATAAATGGTTTGTAACTAATGAAAGATGATTCTTCGGTATCTATGTGTAGCTTAGTGTCTTGCTTAGGGGGGAAATGAACTCATACCCATTAAGTCAAAGCATGTGATGTTAAATCTGGAAATAAAGCGATCTCTTGAGACAGATAGGATAATTCTTTCTAAATAGACAGGAAGCATATTAATACCCAAATTTACTCAAGCAGTCTGGGAAGAAGCTGTCAACCGTACCCGCTAAAGTCAAATGCCTTTTGAATTATAGACTCTGAGAGTACAATGCAGACCAGTTTGGCTTCACTGATGTTGCCTTCACATCAGTTCCACTTGATGTAGTCTTAAAATACATGTTAGCTTTTTTTATGTTAAGCAATTTAGAAAACTGTTGAGAGAGAAACATGAGATAAAGACTCATCATTGTATCAGTTACTACTAAAACACAATTAAAAGAGAGAACCAGGAAGGGAAATGGAGACAGAATAAATGATACAGAAAGTGACAAATGAAGAGAATTAAGAGAACAGAGTTTTTATAAGTACATAAATTATACCAATAGCTCAGATATCAACAGGGACTAATTTGATTATTGTAGACCTTAGCCAGATGTAATATGAATGTCAACCAATCATAGAACAGTTCTCATTCATGAATGTCTACAAGCCAAGAGGTACTGTGGACAGGGCTGTTCCAAAAAAGATATTCTGACCCTGATTTTACAGGTGCAGAAATAGGGAGCATCCCAGAACAGCATTGGCAGTGACTCCAAACCTCTTAAGCAGTTGTCAGTGTTTCCCAGTGTAGTTCTTTGGGTTAAGAAAAAAAAAAAAAAAAAAAAAAAAAAAAAAAAAGGCTCTCCTAGGCCTATGCCATCTGGGCCAGCTCTCTCATGAGAGGTACTGTGGTGAGGGGTAGGACCAGTTTTCCCATGAGTGAAGGAACCAGCTCTCCTGCTGCAGTGCCCATCGAGGGGCAGGGCCAGCAAAGGGCAGGGCTGGGCCTAGGGAGCTGGCTCCACACCTTGCCTGAGGGGGGTGGTCTGGACTGACCAGCTCAGCTACCGCCCAGACCCACCCTAATATCTTCCCCATTTATGTCCTGCCAAAGCATGTGAAGGGATTGGTCCTGTGGAATGGTAGCCGCAGGATCTCTATGACTTGGGGTAACAACAATATTCCAGAGGAGTTTCAGTAAGAGTCCAGTGATGATGGTGTGCTAGCCGCCTTGTACCAGATCAATGATTCATTGCAAGGAACATTTGTGGGTGGGGCTGACTGGACAAAACAGTATAATGTGTGACACACTGCAGCTCCCAGTGCCACTGGGATAAATGAAGAGGTGTTGGAGAAAGGGAAAGATGGAGGAGCAAGGTGTTTTTCTGTTTGCTTGTTTGCTTGCTTGCTTTGTATTGTTTTTAATTACTTTGGAGGGATTTCCTTTTAGGGGAGGGATGCTGTGGTGGTGAGGAGAGGATATGGAGGGATGGGGAAGTGAGAGGGATTGGGGTGCGTTATATGAAATTCCCAAAGAGTCAATAAAGAATTATGCTATAAAAAAATGGCACAAGGAAAACATAATGGTATGTCAAAATAACTATAAAATATAATCTAGTCAGGATCTTTCTTGCTGAATTTTATAAACTAATGTAAACCCTGCATTAAAATGAAGGTAATGATGCAGGGACAGTGTGGTATGCAATTTCTCAAACAGAATTTCTTGTGGGATCCTCTTGGATAATGTATTGAGGTAGAATTTGTGTTGGAAAATGCTGCAAAGAAATATACTCACTCCTAAGTTAACAGGAAAAAAAACCCATAAATCTAGGCTGTCTCCATCAATTTAGTAATAGATAGACAAGTCATGTAATTATATTCAAAGGGCTTGCTTTATAGAGACAGTAAAACAGTTATAGCATGCCGAATGGCAGTTCTGGAATTATCTTTGTTTCAATTTGGTGGTTAATTTCAGGGACCATGAAGTTTGCTAGTTGCCAGGAGCTGGATGACTAAGAAAAATGGACCCAGCATCCAGGAATACTTTGTAATCCCATAAATTTCAAAGCCTACTTGAAAGAGACCTTGGGATCTTTTGTTGGAGTTAGTAAGGAAGAAAACTGGTCCATTCTACTAAATACATGTTTTCCATTGGCTATGTGAATGTAATTTAGTAGAACCCTAAACACTAGAGACGAAAGCCCCATTCTCTCTCCCAACTGCATAGGTAAATATGACCTTATTATTTTCTTCTCAATTCCAGTTATGTTCAATGACAAAGGTCAAACATTAGGATTTTATCCATGTCCCTTTCAACACTTACACTTAGGATATGAAGAAAAATCCATCAATACCCTTAACAACAATCTAGTCTTGCTTCCTAGGAATTTGCTCTTATGAGCTATAATGTTTGTGAACAATCAGTGCAAGACCACATCTGTTGGTTCGGTTTAGAGAACCAGGATCTCAGAAGGATGGCACTTCAAATAAAGTGCCCCATACAATCCAACCTTGTTTTGAGTTTTAAAAACTTAAGAGATTCTCATCAAGAAAAATGGATTTTGCTTTTTGTCTCTTGTTATGCATGGTAACAAACAAGTTATGACTTGCAAGTCTATGGTCTTAATAGAGTAGGAAGGTAGTGGCTTTTAAGAACTACAGTTTCAAGTATACATAATATGAAATCCCTTTACTTAATGTTATGTATGGGCTCTAAAGCAAATTCAGTTCAACATATGGAGTCTGCCACTTGCTAGCCATGCAATACTGAACAAATTACCTTCCGCTCTGTGCTGCAGGTTCATTACTTTATCATGAGGTCAGTCTGGTACCCACCCCCCAAGACTGGATTGTGGGAAGTATCTCAGGCAGTGAACAAGTATGAGGTACAAGTAGTGCATGCTTTAGATAGTCAACATTCAGTGTTAACAAGAACCTGGTACTAAAATCTTTTTGCTGGTTTTCTTTCTACCTCAGCTTATCTCTCCTTTCATAGTCCCATCACTGTGAGGCCAGTCTTTTTTTTTTTTTTTTGGTTTTTCAAGACAGGGTTTCTCTGTGTAGTTTTTGGTGCTTGTCCTGGATTTTGCTTTGTAGACCAGGCTGGCCTCAAACTCACAGAGAGCCACAGGGCTTTGCCTCCCGGGTGCTGGGATTAAAGGCGTGTACCACCGCCGCCCAGCAGGAAGTCTTCTATGGTTCTGTCTCATACTTTCCTCATCATTTTGAACACTTAGTGTGATGTTTCTGACCCACTATATGATGATTCTTCTTTTTGAGTTGGGAAGATGCTCAGTGGGTAAGAGCACTTAGTATTCTGTTGCTGGAGGGCTTCTCTCCAGGTTCCACCAAGCCCCACAGTCCCACAATCCACGTATAAAATAATCACTCAGACGCTTATATTACTTACAAACTGTATGGCCGTGGCAGGCTTCTTGCTAATTGTTCTTTTATCTTAAATTAACCCATTTTTATAAATCTATACCTTGCCACATGGCTGGTGGCTTACCGGCGTCTTTACATGCTGCTTGTCCTGGCGGTGGCTGTAGTGTCTCTCTTCCTTCTTCCTGTTTCCCCAATTCTCCTCTCTCTTTGTCCTGCCTATACTTCCTGTCTGGTCACTGGCCATCAGTGTTTTATTTATATAGAGTGATATCCACAGCACTTCCCCTTTTCTTCTTTTTTAAAAAGGAAGGTTTTAACTTTAACATGGTAAAATTGCATATAACAAAACAATTATCGAGCAAGAATTACAGTTACAATATTAAAGAAGATAGCCTATCTATCTTATATTTGTGAGTTTAAGGTTTTATATCTAACTTATCTTTTATCATAACTGAGGAAATTACAACTATCTAGTCTTTAACCACATCAAAGACCTGAGAAGGAACAAATTGGTACCTGAGAAATGGTAAATGGATGCAAGCAACTTTTGGGAATCTTGCAAGAGTAGACAAAGACAGCTGGCAGCCTGGGCAGTCACCTAATGTTTCTCAGCATTGTTGGTGCATTTAAATTGGCTACAGGATTAGAGTATCTGACAGACCATTTTCAGAAGCAGGAATTCTGAGAGACCATCTTACCCTGTCTTGGCAGAATACAGTGGTTGCTTTTCTTGTGTCCCGCTTGTCCAGAAAGGACAGCATTGCATTTGTACTGTCAGCCGTCAAGGCAAGGGCAGTTCTTTGCCCAGTAGGCCATTTTGTGCCAAAAAGACAAACTTCCAAATGGAAATGTCTTAGAAGCCCAACATTCTCTCGGGATCAATTGGTGCAGCCAGGAGCAATTGTGTCTCACGTCAACAGAATTTTAAGTTATTTAAATGCCATATTCTCTAGGTCTATGAAGTGTTTGAAGATTACCTATCTATCTGAAATATATCTATGTATACCTAGAAGACTTAACTAACATAGCTACAAATATGATTATCATAGATGACTAATTATTAATCTATTTTTAATTATCCATTACAATTTTAAATGAGTTAAACATAATACCTCAAATAAGAACATATATATATATATATATATATATATACAGTATAACAAAATTAACTTCAAGTTTGTATCAATAAACTAAAATTTATATCAATGTAAAACATTTTAAACATAAACTAAAATCTATACTAATGTAAAACATTTTAAACAAGTTGTTTAAAAGTAGGTTCATTAATCTACCCTTTCATCTTATCATCTCTATATCCTCCTATATATCTATATCATATCCCCTTTTCTTTTTTAGAAAGAGATCACATTTATAATCAACTGCTTTAAATAAAAATATTGGTTTTTCTCTGTCCCACAACAGTACTCAAATATGAGGACCTGAGTTTGGGCCCTGGCATACACATAAAAACTCAAGTGTGGCTGCACACACCTTTAACACCAGAATCGGGGATCAGGGTAGAAACAGAAATATCACTGGGACTTGCTCAACAGACAACCTAGCCAAAAAATGGTTAACTCTAGCTTCAGTAAGAGAGAAAGAAATATGGCAGAGAGTGAAAGAAATAAGGTAGGATGCCAATGTCCTCCTTTGGTTGCTATATGTGAGCATAAATTAATGCACACTCACATATGTATAGAAACCCCTGCCCCCAACACACAGAGGTTCTTCTCTCAGACTCACCAGTGACATGGCCACCGAACCACAAGCTCACTGACTGATCCTTTTGGAGGTCATTCTTTTATTTTGCTTCTAGAATGCACTTTCCTGATGTCTACCACTCCCTTTGTTTGACTACTCCCTTTGTTCTTTTTCTGGTTAAAGAAATAAAGTCAGAAAGGTCTGGAACTGATTCTGGCTCTGCCAAATTGCCATCTCTGGTCTGAGATAAGAGATAAGTTACTGTGAGGCTATAACTTCTAATCAGTAGAAAGGGAATAAAAGTACCTGTTTCACAGGGTCTATTATGAGAAGTAAAGGCAATATATACTTAGCATAATGCTCACTACATGTGCCATTCACTTATCACAGAACACAGATGCTCCACACATAACCAGCCCTCTGTGCATTGCAGATCATACCTTGGCATTCACTCAGTCCTCTGTTTTCTTCCTCTAACTATACCATTCTTCCTGAATTCACAACGCTGTCCACCTCTTCTCCCATGCCAACATCTTTGACTGTAACCTCCATCGTCCCAACCAAGTCTGAGGTATCCTACTTTGGAAGGGCACGTAGCTCTCCACTTATTCTAGTGACTATGGAATTTGGGATTCTGTTCTGGCCCTATTAAACAACCACAGCATCCTGCATGATTTTCCTCCCACTGCTCTTTGGGCCTCCAGTACTTTGTTTTCTTTACAAACAATTAATGTGGATCATGCGACTTTTTTGTTTCGATGCTGGGCTGGCTTACTCATAACATGAGAGAGTCAACTAGTGAGCCCCCCCCCCCCCATATAGTCCCAGGCTTGCTTACTTGCAACCTTTCATGGCTCTCTGGCCTTTATCTATTGCCCCACTGTTTCTTCCAGTTATTAATTTTTTACAGTGTGTTACTATAGAGAAACATATATAATAAATGAGTCCTGAAGAAAAAGCAATGTAAATAAAAAGATCAACAAGGAAAACTGTGTCCATCTCTCTTCCTAACCTTAGCAGTAGTCTGATCTTGTGATTTTGACAGCATCCGTCTATGCTCAAATGCAGTTGGTACTCAGATTTTGGTGTCTTATCAGTTTTATGTTAGGAGAAAGAGAAGTTCTTTGAAAAGAAGTAGATTACATGAGTGGGGCAAGAAACACTCAGTTACATCTGAAACATCTTATGCCAGACAGTGAGAATGCTTTCAAATGGTAGGGGTGGTACTGAAATCAAACACTAGTTTAATGTGGATTCCTCTAGGCAAGCTGTGATAGTTAGAACTCCAACAGTAATGAAAGTTATAGCAATGAGATAATTATAGTAGTTTTATATAAAAATTTCCATAACATTTTAATGTTAATAAGAGTTCATATAAAATATATACTAATGATGTTTAAATACAAAATAAAATTGGATGCTTCATTTATTTGATTCATTTTATTTAGTAATGAACAATTTAATATTTGGTTATTTCATTTTTTTTTAAAATATTTTTCTGTATAGAAAAATATCTGTCCTAGTTGGTTGTTAACTTGACACAAGCTAGATTTATATAGGTAAAGGAACCTCAGTTGAGAAAACAAGTCTCCTACAGATTGTCTGTAGGATATTCTTTGGTTAATGATCGATGTGTGAGGGGCCAGTTCACTGTGGGTGGTACCACCCCAGGGAGGTGGTCTGGAGAGGCTGAGCATCCCATAAGCAGCATTCTTCCATGGCTTCTGCTTCAGTTCCTGGGTTCCTGTCCTGATTTCCCTTAAGGAGGACTACAAGCTATAGGGTGAACTCTCCTCCCTAAGCTGCTTTTGGTCATGGTGATTATCACAGCAGGAGAAAACAAAGAAAGACATTGTGTATTTGTCTGAATTTGTGTCCATAGCAATGGGAAAATGCAGCAAATGTAGAAAGTCTAAGTGTTTCAGGAAGAGTAGAAACTGTTACCGCAAAGGACTGACAACCAGTATAATGATAAAATATAACTGCTAACCAGAAGAGTGACAGTGGCAGACTCCAAAGTCAGGACTGTTTCTTCTGGATTTTTAATTTTGAGACTATAATTTAATTACACCATTTCACTCTTCCCTTTCCTCCTCCCAAATCCTCTCATGTACCCTCCTTGTTCTCTTTCAAATTCATGGCCTCTTTTTTTTTTCATTTATTGTTGTCACGTGCATATATGTATAAACATGTATGTTCCTAAATACAGCCTGCTCAGTCTAAACGATGCTACTTGTATCTGTATTTTTAGGGCTGACCATTTGGTATTGGATATTGGTGTGCTTCTCCCTGAAGAAGACGATTTCTCCCTCTCTCAGCATTCCTTAGATACCTGCAGTTTTCTGTGTATGATTATTATCTCTCGATCCTCCGTTCGCTTTAGCATGGCTATGGTTGTTCTTGCTTATCTTATGTTGAGCAGTCATGTTGGTGAGACTTTATGGATGTATTTTTTGAGATTCCTAGGAGACACAATCTTATAGCTAACTCCCTGATTCTCTGGCTTTTACAATCTTTCCACTTTCTCTTCAGCAAGTACCTTGAAGCCTTAAGTGCAGGAATTGTTTTGTAGATGTATCCATTGGGACTGGGTGCCACACTCTACATTTTAATTGGTTTTGGTTTTCTGTAATGGTTGCCATCTGTTGCAAAGAGAAGTTTTCTTGATGAAGGGTGGGGACTGCACTCATCTAGAGTGTAGTTAGGGATGATGCTGGTTTAGTAAAGTGGTGGTTGTAGGTTCTCCTCCAAGACCTATGATTTCACTAGCCCTGGCTAGTTCGTAAGATTTCCAGTCCCGGATATGATGGATGTAAGTCTTGTTGAGTGAGTCTTAAGTCCAGCTGGAGAGCTGTTGTACCATGCTGCTTGTTGCTGTGGTTCATAGGCATGACTGTTTCTTCTTTAAAATTCAGCTGTTTAGAATAGATCCCATTTCACCAGGGAAGAATCATCTTGATAATTTGTAAATTATTAAGAAATTTTGTGGGAGCCCACAGAGGCTCTCTAGTGAGAACTTAATCAGGGTCAGAGAATCTGGGGTTGTTTTATCCAGCAGGGCTGCATAAGGAGATGATTTGGCCATGGGCATGTTTACCAGGTGTTTGGAAGGGTCTACACTTACTGTATGGTGTGCTTTGATCTTGCAAGGGGGAGGTCTTTTGCTTCAGCTAGTTCTCTTTCTACTTTATATTTTCTTATCCCTCTCTCTTCCTCCTAAGAACCTTAGAAAATTTGGGAAAGCTAGGAGCTGGACTCTGACAGTCACCTACAAAAGTTAAAAGGCACTTGCTTGTGTCTGTTAGTTAACACACCAGATTGGTGATCTGGTGGAAGATTATGTAATGCTGGCCAAGCAAGGCAAACAGTTAAGCATTCTGGAAGAAAATCTATCAGATTGAAAATATTAGGTGCCTGTGAACACCTTGGGCTCAATACCAGTGGAAGCACATTTATAAAGACTTGTCAGGGAAACACAGTAAGGATTCAGGTTTGAATCACATTAAGAGAGGAAAGTAGAATCAGCACACCCTCCAAAAACAACTATTTGACAACTCAACTCCTCCAGGCTCAGAAAAATATGAAAACAAGCACTTTAAGTTTGGAAGATCTGTGAAGAAGTTACAAAATAACTAAGATACAAACTTTTGATGATGTTAGTCTAAATAATAGGATTAACTATAATATTCTAAGTATTATAATTGTTAGTATTGCATATTTTATCTATTTAAATTACCTTAAGTATTCAAAACATTTAAATTATGATTGCCGCTTAAATTGTTCAGTGAACTAAGGTTCATAAACAATGCTTAAAAGCTTAGGAAAAATTTTATTTTCCACGTTTAGTAAAAATATTTAATGAGTTGAGCATGAATAAACCTTCAGGATCGTTGGGTATTGATTCAGGCCCTCCTGAAGCTATCTTGTGTTTATGTCTTTCTTCTCGTCAGCTAGTTCTCTTTCTACTTTATATTTTCTTATCCCTCTCTCTTCCTCCTAAGAACCTTAGAAAATCTGGGAAAGCTAGGAGCTTCCACAAAGTGGAAGTAAAAGCTTCCTCTTCATGCAGAAAGTCCCATTTGCCTTGTAGAAGAATAATCAACATTCCTGAGCATGTATCTCTTCTCTTGCTTTGAGACTTTGTATGCTCTGGTTCTTCTGCCACATGCCACCCCGTCTTTTTCTCCCACCCAGTGGTTCAAACTCAGCAGACTTCACTCCACCTCTGTGAACTTCCCTGGTGGCTTGTTGTACACTCCCTGAAATAATTTTGAGGTCACCTATTATTTACAACAGGTACAGCAGCAGGTTAGAAACAGAGTCATAGACAGAACAGTTGAATTCTCACACACAGCATCCCTCACCAATGTCAGGAAAGGAACATCCAGTTTAAAATGAGGGAGTAGAATGTGCATAGGTCAAATGTATGTGTAAAAGTAGATACATGTGAAAATATATATTTACAATAAAAATAAAATTACTACAACACAATTAAAAATTTCCAGGCAAGTAAACAGTTGAAAAATTTAAAAACCTGACAAACAGTTAACAAACAACTTAAAAATTCACCAGCAATTTGCAGGAGTAGTGAATGAAGGGGAAGGACACGGATTTAGGGTCAGCTGAGAACACCTTTCTGAATGGGTAACGGGTTAAGCTACGCTGTGGAAGAGACAAGGTGGGCAAAATCCACATGCAAAGACCCGAAAGAAGAAAAACTTGGATGGTGTAGGGACTGACAAAGACTGACATGGATGCAGATGGGACTGTGGCTTATGAAGAGGAAGAGGCAGGAGGCAAACACGAGCCAGTCAGTCTGTACAGGACTTATGGATGGATCTTATGTACAAGTGGAAGGTACTATTGCACTTAAAACAGGAGTGACATGGACTGAGATTTTCGAAGTCGTTACTCACCTATAGTTTGAGAAAGAAGCAAGGGAGGAAACAAAGAATTGTCAAGAAGCTACTGCGATGATTTCAAGTAAGAGATAATGGTGGCCTAATACCGGGATGATGTCCCTGGGAAGAAGATAAATGGGAAGATTAAAGATTCATATTGATGGACAGGATATGAGGCATGAATAAAAAGGAAACCCGGATCTGGCTTCAGAAACTGGAATACTATTTATAAGACAGAAACAAGAAAAGAAGATTTCCTTGGAGGGTGACAGATGCAAATCTAGTATTTCACTTGTAAAGTTATTTTGACATTGCCTGCGAGATTCCCAAGTGGAGCCTGTAAAACAAGTAAAGACACTTAGAAGTTTTGTAGCAAAGTCTAGGCTACAAACAAAATGTGTACCTTTTCAGAAGAGAATGGGATAAGCTGACCCAGGGTTCAACACTAGACAAGAAGGGAAGGGGTCACAAATACTTCCTTCAAGAATTTTAAACTTTAGAATAAAGGGTAAAGCTAAAAATGCCTGTGAAGGGGAGGAGCAAAATTGACTGAAAAGCTGAGGAAAACCTAGGTTAATGGAAAGTAACTCAGGACAATGTATCAAAAAGGCAGCTGCAAGAATGCCAAGACAATTCAATGAAGAAATACAGCCTCCCCATCAAAGGGTCCTGTCAAACCTGAATATGCACACATAAAAGATTGAAGTTTAACCTTTATGTTGCCCATATGTAGGACTTAAGATAGATCAAAGACTGAAAATAACAGCTAAACTGTACAATACTTAGAAGGAAACATAAGTGTATGTCTTTAAGACCACAGTTTAGGTGGTGGTTTCTTAGACATAATACCTAAAGTCCAAGTGGCAGATAAAAATAGGTAAAGTAGACCTCATGCATGTACATGTCTGTATGTGCATATGTGTGGAGGCCACAGGTCAACCTTGGGTATCTTCACCAGTTGTTCTCTCCCTTGTATTTTGAGACAGATTTGGGTGGCCAGCACTCTCTCCCTTGTATTTTGAGACAGATTTGGGTGGCCTGGCTGGCCAGCAGGCCCTGGGGATACTCCCGTTTCTCTTTCTCCAGTGCTGGGATGATAGGCACACACTCATATTTTTATGTAGGTGCTAGGGGTTGAATTCAGGTCTTCATGCTTGTGTGACAAGTACTTGCAGACTGAGCCGTCTTCTCAGCCTCAACCTCACCAAAATTCAAACAGAAAGGTCTCCCTGTCTATGCATCCTTGGCACTGTATTCATGCCTTTATTACTGTAGTCAATCCATCACATTATATTGCAGTTATCAGTTTAAGTGTCTGCTTAGTTTAATAGGTTGTGAATTTTAAAAATTTCCTTTACTGTGCTTAATCCTTATTTGTATACTTGCCACCAAACAGTCCTAACCCTAACTCAGACCTCTTCATTACATACAACATGTGGTTTAGATGAAACTAAACCATTAAGAGGAGAAAAAATGTAATGGTTATACATAAAAACAGTGTTCACTAGGGAGAAGGAACACATGAAGGCTTGTTTGTTAACATGGCATAGGGAATGAAACAGTCTGGTGTAGAGGGCAGGAGGTCCTTGTGCTCACAGATAAGCCCTTGAGAAACCTGGAATGTTAAGCATGCAGGCTTGTCTCTTCAACAAAAGGTATGTGTGTACGTGCTTTCCACTCAGATGGCTGGGAGTGGATGTTGCTAATCTCCTAGTAATCCATGCTATCTGTAAGGCAGGGCCATACCAAGATCCCCCAGACTCTGATGTTTATCCCAAATTGTTCCCCCCTGAACTTTTATCTTGAGCATTTCTTCTCAGTCAATAGAATCCATCCTTAAGGGTTAGGTCACATGTACTTTGTAGCTTGGTGACCTCTATGCTGACCTAGACCATACCAGATTCCTTCCCTAGGCACTTGAGCTATAGAATCTATTCTTGTGGAAGAGGTCACATGTACTTTTCAAAAGAATTTTAATGTAGTCACTCCTTAAGCTTTATTGTGATACTTGTCACCAGATTTTTCAAAGTTGTACTGTTCTTAAATTTGTCTGAAATCAACTGCCCAGTGTCAGACTCTAGAAATCTTAACCAGCATCAGTTAACTAAGTCATGCTGAACCAGACTTCCTTCTTGCCTCTCCCACACAGTTTCTCTGCTGGCCTTAATGGTTGCAGGAACCCCCACAATCTGGACTAAGACAATGAAAAGTAAAATGCTTCAGGTTTTGAGAGCTAAGAATCAAGAGTGACTATCCTTTATAAAAAGCAAGAACAAATTTATTGTGCTTTGTGACTTAAGAAAATATGTGTGTAATATGTAGAATATGAACAACCCAAACAAGTTCTTAGTGATACTTTACTTGGAAATAACTCAAGGCATGTCCCAGATCTATTGTCATAAAGTGCTGAGGCTCTTTGGGAATTTCCTATGCCTTCCTCAGATGAAGTGGGTGACTACCTCCAGGGCTTCAGACTAGAAGGCAATGTGAGGATGAATTCCTCCAGCAGGGGTAGGCAGAAACATTTTCCTAATGCCACACTGAGGTAATAGCAAGACTGGATCTCAAGCCCATGTTTGCTCAGGAGTTCAGTCAGGTTTTTTAGCACACTCATGCTTTTTAAAGCATTCTGCTTGTGTGAGTTCTAGAATTTAAAAAGAAAAACCATAGAAGACAAGACTCCAACACCTGATTTTCTTAAACTAATTAACATACACATTCCTCTTGGAAAATGTCAATTCTTTACTTGCTGAGAAGTTCATTCCACTAAACATAAACACATACAAGAGTTTATAATTTCAGTAAACACTTTAATCAATAATCATAAAACCCAAAAGGGTAAAAAAAAAAAGGAGCTACTTCAAGGCCATTACTAGCATCTTTTATGGCTAATTAATGGCTTTAAGATAACTAAATCCTTGTGAATGTTATGCCTAGATCATGGGGACCCCCAAAAGATCATCACAGAAACCAAATCCTGCCTGAAAAGCAAAGAGCCTTTATTTCAAGGTCTGGAGCTTGGTTCCTCTGTCTGTCCGAGGGGATTTCCAGGGTCCATGACCCTGATTGGCTGACAATTGTCTAGGGGTATCTGTAAAACAAAAAATAGGTGTGTGCTAGACTCAAGGACATCTGGCCACCTTATCTAATGGTTGGAATGTTTGAGATGTCAGGTACTTCCTTACCTCTGGGTGGATCCCTGGGTGGTATCAGCTTAAGGCTTTTCCTGGATCTGAGTGTTGCCTGCCAGTGAGCCTGTCACAGAAGCTGTATCTAGGTCCCTAAGCCTATCATGGCTGCTGTATGATCAAGTTGTTTTGGGGCCCCTCCAGAGTGAATAAATCATGAGTAATGTGCTTAGGACTAAGCAATGCATAGTCTTGATTTGAGACAGCAATGAAATAGATGAATCTCTGTAGCTGAAGTTTTCTCTAGTCCTGCCTGGCCCACAGTCAGGACATATCTCTCTCACCTGCCAGTCCTGCAGCCACTCAGACCCAACCAAGTAAACACACAGAGACTTACTTATATTGCTTACAAACTGTATGGCAGCAGCAGTCTTTTGTTATCTAGTTCTTATATTTTAAATTAACCCATTTCTATTAGTCTATAAGTTGCCACGTGGCTCGTGGCTTACTGGTATCTTAACATCTTCTCATGGCGGTGGCTGGCAGTGTCTCTTTGCCTCAGCCTTCCTGTTTCCAGAATTCTCCTCTCTCCTTGTCCCGCCTATACTTCCTGCCTGGCTACTGGCCAATCAGTGTTTTATTTATTGACCAATAAGAACAACACATTTAACATACAGAACATCCCACAGCAAATCTTCACAGAGTATAGGTAACATTGGTGCTAAATTTTAGTGGGAATACACTGAGTACAGCAGGAGAAACTACTATTGTAGTTACCAAGGTTACTTTACAAGTGGGCTAAGTCCTTATTGCTATACAGTTAATTCCTATGATTGAGAAGGTAGTAAGTAGAATTAAGTACCACTAGGTACTTTTTATTTTTTTTTATTGCTGTGACAAACACCTGAGGAAAGCTACTTAAGGTCAGATTGGTTTGGGCTCACAGTTTTAGTCTTTCTAACTATGCTGACCTCCACTCGAATTTGAAAACCAATTTTCCTATTTTCATTTGGTGAATAGAAAGCTGAAAAACTCATGTCAAAGACAAGGCATATAATATAGCCGTGGTAACCAATGTCAGTCTAGTTCTGTGTGGGCTGACAGCAGTAGTGGGCACTTTTACAATTTCTCTGATACTTAGCAATTTTGAAATTATGCAGCCCTAGGATGTTTCATGACTATTAATTAGTTATTCTATGGCATTTTGTTTGATTACTAATTAATTCCTGCTATAAATTTTTACTTCCTAAGAAGAATGTTCTGAAAATTGACAACTTGTCATTAAAATCCACTACAATTATCATCAACGCAATCCAATTATGATCAATTAACATAAAGGAGCTAATATACACTGTGCTATTTTTAAACATTTATATTTTTTTCAATTCATATTAACAAGATACAAATTGAAAGGAGTGGCCAGCCAACTGTAGACTTGATGTGTATTACCAGAGTCACAAACACAGTTCATTTCCATTTATGTCTCTATTAAGAAACTATGATTTGCTAAGGGCCAGCATGTGCCATGGACAACATTAAATGCTTTACACTCCTTTATTATATCCTAATGGCTATTGGTTAAGATATATGTCAGGATCTCTTAAGCCCAGGAAATACTGAAACCCATACAAAATTATACTACAAGCCAGTGATAAAATCTTGATTTGATCAACTGTGGTTAGCTTCAATAGCACTTTCTTTGTACTATGAGACATTCCACATTTTTTAAAGGCACAATTGTGAGGCAGACTCTAAGTGCCAAGATTGGATTTTCCCTTGTTATCCATATGCCCTTTCATCAGCTTGGTAACCTACCATGCTCTTCTGGAAATCTAGTTCTGATCCTTTGAAGCTGAGTAAGGAATTCTTCTCATGCCCCTAGAATATCACTTGCGTTTCTCTAATGGAATGTTTAACATAATGTACCTAGACTGTTTTCTACCTAGCTGTATCTTTTGTCAAACTTAGAGCCTCTTTCTAGAGCACAGTGAGTGTTAACTTTTACTTTTTGGCATCTCCAGGCACAACATGTATCCTTTTGTAGGTGGTTACTGATGCTTGCTGAATCGATGGGAAATTGATGAAGAATAGAAGACATATGGATTCATAAATATGTGCTAACATTAGTATATATGTCTAAATCCTATTTTTATTTCCATTTATCATAGATTATGATATGGCTGGTACTCAGAAGAGTGCAACTTCTGGACATGGTGAAAAAAATGTAGTTTGGTTAATATTTTTTTCCAAGTTGTTAGGGGCTTCATTATATTGAAGATCTTCTCATGTGTAATATTTGGTATTATATAGATATTTGATGTATATAGAAACATTTTCACTGGAAACATTACTGTTTCCAAAACTGTTATGACCTGGTGGAAAATGTATGACATACAAAATGAGTGTAAACCGAAACAGATTTTGCTTTTTTCCTGTGTTAATTCCATTGGAGAAAATGAAGGCTTGTTATTCACACCTTCCTGTTTAAATATCACACTTGAAAAGGAAAAGGGTTAAACAGTGAAAACTCAATCTAGAATACTAAACTTTTAGTAGATTCCTTCCCTAATCATCATAAGGTTAAAATGTTAAAAAAAAAAAAACCCACACAATTTAATGACAAAGACATTTGTCAATTTAAAGAGACTCTATAGGTTATGCATCATATTTTGCAAATGGCATTAGAAGACATTTACAATCTTTGTGGGAAGAATTTTTATATATTGAGGAATGAATGATCCTCATACATGTAAGGCAGGTGACGCTTACATGACATAACTGTCAGACCAAGTTTATCATCTGAAGAAATTAAAGCAGTGCTTCCCAAGAGTTTTCTTTATGGTACAGATGAACAATTTGACAGACATCATGCTGGCGACCCACAGAACAATGTCTTGTTTCTCTTCCTTCACTGATCTTTCTCTTTTCCATGTGTAAGTATGTATAAGTATGTATGTGTTACTTTGGGGCTGAGGTAATGAAAGCTCTCTGGTGGGCCTCCAGCTCTCTTTCCTACTGTGGAACTGACTCTGGAAGGTCAGAAAGCAAATGCAAACTGGGTCCTTGGTTCCTGACATATAAGCTGTTTGAAAGAAGGCCTACAGTCACAGGGCATGTTGGAGGAAGGAAGCATTTCACTTGCTAAGCCATGGGGATTGTGAAATATTTCTGTTGTAATGACTGAGTTCTGAACTGTGGAAGGGTGATGCTGAAAATTTCAACATATTCTGAGGAGAGTGCCCAGATTTAAAAGCCCATGAAAATGCTTTATTAATTTAAAACACATGGAGCCAATAGTATTGTTTTACTGGGTAAGGGGGTGGGAAGGGGAAATGATAAATACCGGGTAAGCAGGTAGTGAATGAAATTATCTACCTGAAACCCTGTAAAATATTGATTTGTAACAATAAAATAACATGGTTTATGCAATTAAAAACTAGGTTTTACGTTATAGAAAGTTATTTTCCCTCATCTTGTTAAAGACAAATAGGTGGTTTTGGAAAATAAGTGCTAATAAACCTAATTTTATGGATTAAAATAAAAAGGTCCAGACTTCAGATTAATACGCTAATATAAACATCCTATTTCCTGCATTTTGACTTGTGACCATAGCTTCTAGCAAGACTATATTAACTTCTTATGATAACATCCACAGTGCATTTTATTTCCTGTGCAGTGTGAATAAGGACAAAATTATCTACTTCTTTTCTTACTAAAAAATCTACCTTTGGGTAGACTTAAGGAACAATAAGTAATAAATATTGTAGGCTCTAAGTGTGATGATCCATTGAGATCACATTCACTATTAGAGAGATTGGAGACCATGGCAGCTGCGAATTCACTCTGAGAAAGTTGTCAGCAACACCTGTTAGTAAGGAGTTCTCTTACGTGTGTGAAATCACACACATTTGCACTTGAATGATGGGATGATTGCAATATGCCTTTCATACATCTTTCATATTCAACTGAGTACAGAAGGGACTTTGCAGGAATATACCAAATAATTGGTCTAAATACCAAAGACAAATATCAGTTGAGAATTCATAACCCAGAAATGAAAACCAAACCTCAGTTAGAGAGCGATCAACTGACAGATGAAAGTTTCCTCTTGTTAATTCTTGTGACGGGGAGACAGCAGGGCATGGACGCAAAGGTCAACAGAGCAAAAAGAAAGGTGAATGGGGAAAGGAAGCCTTCTCTTAATTCTTTAAATATTCAGGAAAAAATTCTTGCTTCAAGTAAAATTTTACATGAGTCCAATTACGCATTTTGCTGCAGGATGGAGCTATAATTAAAGCCTTCCCTTATATGGCCAACGCGCAGCTGCTGGCAGGACGCTCTAACATCTCATCATATTGACATCGGTTTGACAAAATGTAGTAATCATTTCCTTTTGTGGATGAGAGAGACATCAGGAACACGCATATTTTAATTTGTATGTTAGCTGATCCAGACATAATTATTAGAGGTTACAGGGTATATATGGCACTGCAATTTTCCCCATTCTCCTTTTAGGTAATTGAATGCTTTGCTTATTTTGAATACATGTAACTTGACACAAATGGTCTAAAACAAGGGGTAGAAACAGCAGGAAAGACGAGAGAAAGTAGGACACAGCCATAAACTCTGCAAAGCACAAAAAGTTCGTGTTTTGAAAGATAAAAAAATGGCCTCAGGATGCAGATTTGTGGGTCTACCTTGCATTTATTCCTACCAAAATAACTAAATCCATACTCCAGTAAGAAGCCAGTGGTGATCCAGGCATGGTGGCTCACACCTTTGATCCCAACAACCCGGAAGCAGAGGAAGGCAGACTCTGTACGTTCGAGGATGGCCAGGGATGTTACACAGAGAAACCCTGTCTCTAAAGAACAGCAAATAAACAAACTAACAACAAAAGAAGCTAGTGGCATCTGCCTTTCTTTGTTTACATTTAGTCATAGAAGCATATCCACGAGTGAAATATGAGCTCTTACAGCCTTGTAACTACAGTGCATCATGTCTCAAACAACACTGAATACTTCCTGGAGACAGGCAAACGTGTTTGACTCAAGATCAGGCAACAAAACTGATGAAATGCTGTCCTGTGGCTTTTTAGGTAGTAGGTTAAAGGAATGGACTGAGCAGGCTGGAATCTTTATGTTCCAGGTTCTTCTGAGCTGACATGTGGAACACACACTGCCAGTCAGCTGAAGTCAGCTACATGGGCACTTGCGTTCATTTTAGCAAGGGCTAGGACATAAATAAACTTTGTAAAATTGACCATAAAAACCCCAACAAGTGTATAGGGAACATGACCCTGCTGTGAGTCTAGGAGGTCTGGGACACAGCTCAGCTTTAACAGGACAGGATGAAGAACAGCATCGATACCTTGCACTCAGCCATACTGAAGCATGTCTCCCAGTCATCTCTAGATGGTATGTTTGAAATGTCCTGCAGAGCTGCGGGTGACTAGAAATAGTAGACACTGAAAAAAACAACTGATGATGGCTCCTGGTTTGCCAACAGACAAAATCTTTGCCATGTTGTTACATTCTAGTCAAATATCTGCATTGTTTAACTCAGAACTTGACTGGCAAAATGGGCATCAAAGTACTTGTTTCAGTCTGTGGTTGTGCAATTAAAGGAAACAAACATTTCTAAGTGGCTGACATTTTTGATAAGGAACGTATTCTGTTAAGCACCTGCATTACAAATGCATCTTTTAGAAATATCCTGAGGGACCGAGCTAGTGTCAGCATCAACACCTATATGCAGACAACTCAATTGTTTTCCTACTTTCTTTCCTTATACCAATCATTCATATAATTTACAATTCTCAAGTGACTTATATAGTGTTGTTTCTTTTAAAAAGTTAAACATGCTTAAAAACAAACAAAAATACAAACCGTTGAAACCGAACAGAAAAGAAAAAGCTCAGATCATTCAAAGGTCAACAGGACTTGAAAATGAACACTGCAAACATCACAAAGCTCCCCCCTCTCAACTGGGAGCCTGGCCAGGCAAATCCACAGGGAACTGAGTTCTGTGATTATGAGTGAAAGTTGCATTGTCTGTCCCTGTCTGCCCTCCTGCTCTGTGCTCTATTTTTAGACATATTGGCCTTGACAGCATCCCTTAACAAAAAGATCAGCAGCAAGCAGTCCTAAATGTGACGTTTCCCACACTGAGAAAGAAGATGAATTCCATCTCATCTTGTAATTAATTTTAAGTAAACACACACACACCACACCACCATTGGGACCAGGATCCATATCACCACTAATTCTTTATAATTCTATTGCCCTATATGTTTTCAAAATATAGTCCCCTTATTAAAAGTATCAAAAATACTGGGTTTGACTAAAGACTTGCTGAGTCTTACAGGCAGGACTCAGCACAGTCAGTTCTGTAAATGGCCAATTAGTAAATACTTGGGGTTTTGCAAATGATAGTTCTTCCTTCTGTTACAACTGCTGTTATATCATGGAGCTGCAGACGGCATGCAATTGAGGGGTGTGGCCTGCTCCCATATAACTCTGTTTACAAACGTGGGCTGGATTTGGTCAGAGGCCTGCAGTTTACAGACCTCTGCCCTAGTGTCCCAGGGAGTAAGTCAACAGAGCTGGCTGGTATCTGAACATAAAAGTGTATACAGCATATTATTTTGAGATAGCTTACAAAATACTTAGGCATGGGCAAAAGATCATTTGAAACCCACAGTGTTTCATATTTTTCGAACCAAGAGATTAGAAGTATGACTGAGCGATGAGGCATTTTATCTTATGCCCTGTAAAAACAAAACCAATCTCCAATGTTAAAGAAGCAGTCCCTAATGCCTAATGAAACCATCTTGTTACATCTTTCCATGCCTGAAAAATACTAGCTAATATACATCGAACAGGTACCTCACATAAAATTCTGTTCAAAGCAGTCTGTAAAAACTCACTTCATCCTCTGGACAATTCTATGAGGTTGGTTTATGTTGTAAATGAGAAGCCTAAGGGCCATATAAAAAAAAACTTATCTGATCTCACAACTCATATTGAAAGAGGAGCATTAGAACCTGAGCATTCTTGCTCCTGAATCTGTATCCTTCATCCCTTCTCTCTGGAGAGGAAGAGGAAAAGGAAGGCGGGTCATTGCCTGGTGTGTCTTTGTAGATCTGCAAATATCTATTTACTGTTGGCCACAGGATGGAAAGTACACATTGTTTCCCACACGTCATCTTATTTAACCCTGCCCACAGCTTGGTATAGAATAAACTTTCCCCCGATTTTATATCAACAAAATGTGCCTAATGAAGCTTATGAATTACTCCAGTGGACACATCATTTCAAATTTTGAAGTATTTTATCATTACCTTCACTCTCCTTAATGTACTTATTTTAAATTCATTTTCAGATTTTTTTTTTCATTTCATTTTCTTTTGGGTGATTTTAACTCTCAGTTATTTTTCTGTTGCCTTTTTCACTTGCTATTGAAAATTATGTGCCCACCTTTTTGGAAAAAAGAAGGATAATTAACACTAAGGATGTTTGGAAAAGCCATGCAGAAATTCAATCTATTTTATAAGCTACACACAGACACAGACACACAGACACACAGACACACAGACACACAGACACACACACACACACACACACACACACACACACACACTTTTTTCTCACATGAGTTAAATTGGTGCTCCTCTACACAGTAGATAATACCTCTCCCAGAAGCCACAGGATGCCACATAAAAGCTCAGTGTCAGGTTTGAGATACGTAGCTTTGAGTTATTGGTCACAAATATCCCAGGGACCTCCAAAACAATACCGGCTATTGCCAACCCTAATTTGATGTTAAGACCCTACTGCTGAAGACATTAACTATAAATTTTGGTTATAAGACTTGGAGAAATCAAGTTGGTACTGATCAAGAAGCTTCCTACTGGCTGGCTTTCATCCTATCAGATGGTGCTCTGCAGGCTGCTGAGGGAGAGCTCATCAACAGTGTACCCAGCTGTGAGCCCTGCCGAGCTATAGAAATGGTTGGCAAGATACTCCCATGAGTGCCATAGTGACCTGAATATTATGATGGTAAGCAACTGCTTTTTCATTGGATTCCAAGATGTACTGTGACCACCATGGGCAGCGGCTTGTTACAGGAAGGCCAAAGAAAGCACATGCAGTCTCTCATCCAAGACCTCTATCTATTGGCCACTGTGCTGCATCTTAATATCAGGCAGAATGAGAGCCCTCAAAATCATTCTAAGTCCAAGGGGTCATTGATCGAAACAGTAACATTGGCATTTGGAAGTCAAGAGATTAAAATCTTCCACTTAGTAAGAAGGTACACAACATTCTCATTTTTTTAAAAAAAATAAACTATTTTAATTTATTCTTTGAGAATTCCGTACAATGTATTCTAAGTATATTAACCTCCTACTCCTACTCTCACCACCTGCCAATCTACCACCCGCCTCCTCACTCCCTCATGCACCTCCCCACTATAAAATAACCCAGTAAGTTCAATTTGTGTTGCCCACATACTTAAGGGTGTGAGGCTATCCACAAGTGTGAACACTCTACCAAATGCCAAACCCTTAAAGAAAACATACTCTCTCCAGGAGCCATCAACTTTCAGTTAGGAGCTGGGGCTTATGAGCCCTTCCTGCTCCATGGTTCCAGACTGACTGGCTTGATCTTGTGCAGGCAACCACCGCAACCATGAGCTCAAGGATGCAGCAATCCTGGTATGTTCAGAAGACAGTGTTCTGCTCCAGGCCTCCCTGACCTCCTGCTTCTCTAGTCTTTCCTTCCCCTGTTCCACAATGGTCCCTGAGGGGAGGCAGCAAAATAGATGTTCCCTGAACTTATTCTCTGTACTTTGATTAGTAGTGAGTTTCTGGTTAATGAGTACCCACTGGACAAAGAAACTTCTCTGATAAGGGCTGAGAACCGAATTAATAATCTACTGGTATAGAGATACAACTTTAGATGGCCATTTGATACTACATCCATTGAGCAGAATGTAGATTCACCTGTGAGGTCCGTGTTTCTGCTTTAACTCTAATTAGAAAACATTTGACGGGGCGGTGGTGGCGCACGCCTTTAATCCCAGCACTTGGAGCAGAGCCAGCGATCTGTGAGTTCAAGCAACCTGGCTACAATGATTAGGAAACGCAAACAAAAAAAATGTCTCGAAAAAAAAAAAAAAAAAAAAAAAAAAAAAACATTTGACGACTCTCATAATATACATGTATCTTGACATGTAGTTTAATATTGTTGTTTATAAGATTCACAGCTGGGTGAAAACTATTGGTGATCTTCTCCCACCTGAGAACACTACACAACAACTTCAACTTCCTGAATGAAATAACCCAGAGCCCAAAGACAAATGCTGAGTCATCAGAGTTGTGTGTTTAACTGAAGCACCCTTAGAATCCAGAAAACTGAAACTGAAACATTAGAGTGTGGGTGTGTTTATGTGTGTGCATGTGTGTGTTTGTGTATGTGTGCATTTATGTGTGTGTGTGTGTGTGTGTGTGTGTGTGTGTGTGTGTGTGTGTGTGTTAGGGTGTTAATTGAGGAGGGAAACAGGTAATAAAGAGAAAAGAGGAATAATGGGGAAGGAGGTTTAGGCAAGAGAGGGATGGGGAAGGGCAGAGGAGGGAATGAGGAGTGGTGTGTGTGTGTGTGTGTGTGTGTGTGTGTGTGTGTGTGTGTGTGTGTGTGTGTGTGTGTGTGTGTGTGTGTGTGTGTGTGTGTGTGTGTGTGTGTGTGTGTAAAGGAGTTCAACTGGAATTGCCCTACATAAGGAATAATGTTCTTCCTAGAGAATGTTGAGTACCTTCTTGGTAAGTGGAAGATTTTAATCTCTCCTCTAGGTTGCCAAATAAAAAGCCCAGTGCAAGTGTAGAACATCGCCCCTAGAATTGTTGGTGAGGAATATCCCAAAGGCAAAACAATTCAGGCTATTGCTTTTGGTTGCTCACCAAAATATGAAGGCAAGATCCTGCTGCTGAAAAGAGAGCACACATTAGTCAGTCACGGACATAGAAAAATCAAGTTGAAAGCTAGCTTTCAAAATTCTTTAAAATGATCTTTATTTCTAACTATGGCAGCATGTGCATGATGCAGGATGTCTGTTTCTGTTGATGAAATGCTGACTGACTTTCTCATAGTATTCAGCAGCTTCACCTGATTCAGGTATTTTCATTTTCGGCAGAAGAACTAGAAGTAGACTCATAATTTTTTTTTTTGTGGCAAACAATATATTCATTCTCTTATAAAGTTGAGAAAACATGCTTTGCGACTTTTTTTTTTACTAGATGATTTGAATTATGTGTCCTGAACTCTGGCATAGTATCATTTGATATATTTTGAACATCATTGTTTTGGTAAGTCAGCAGTAACATATGCACTCCATAAACATCAAACATAAAATGCAACACTTTCAGCATTCTATAAAACCATGGTAAGCAATTCAGCACCCCAGTGATCTGAAATATCTACAATGCAATTCAGCTTATTCCTACCTGAAACAAAGAAATTAGTAAAAAGCTATTTGTATGGCAAACATGGACTAAGAAAACAAGGTAATTTTCTTTATGAAGGAATGTTTTTAATAAATATTCTGAAAAACATGCAATAATATGAATATGCACATTTAAATTTCTGGGCTTTTATTAATGTATATCAGTTATATAAACAAGGGCCTTATTTAGACATTTTTAGACATGTAGATAACATAATTGATTATATATAGTATATAACTGTATTATACATATGATATATAAACATATGTAATAAACATAAAAACATGCATATATCATATAAATAAATCATATTGTATATATAATTTCCAGTTCAAAATACAAGACCTACATGATTGAATATTTTAAAGTTAACCTCCATGTCATCCCTTTAAGGTACACATTACTGTATACATTTACTGTAAATAATACAGTAAAGCAGAGATGCTAAGTATAATATAAACAGCTTAGAGAAAGTCACAGGGCTACCTAATGAGTGGTACCAGGCAGGAATATCTGGTACAGATAGTTAAGTCTATGGATCATGTAGTAATGAAAACACACTTGTGTTTCTTTTCTAAAATTCATTTTACATTTTATGTATATGGTTGTTTTGTCTGCATGTATGTATGTGTACCACTTGTGGGCTTGGTGATCATGGAGGCCAAAAGAAGGTGTTGGCTCCCCTGACACTGGAGTTGCAGATGACTGTGAGCTATTGTAGAGTATTGTAAGATGTGTTACATTTGTTTATGCTGTGGAACATCTGTTTAATGATACAAAGATGTGTTGCACTCCTTTATGTTGCATTTGTTTAACTCTGTGAAGCTGTGTTACTTTGCCTATCTAAAACAGCCTATTGGTCTAATAAAGAGCTGAATGGCCAAGAGCAAGGCAGAAGAAAGGATAGGCAGGGCTGGCAGGCAGGGAGAATAAATAGGAGGAGAAATCTGGGAGGAGAGATCGAGGAGCAGGACAAGGAGGAGGACTCCAGGGGTCACCCAGCTACACAGCAAGCCATGGAGTAAGAAGTAAAGAAAGGTATACAGAAACAGAGGAAGATAAAAGTCCAGAGGTAAAGGTAGACAGGATAATTTAAGTTAAGGAAAGCTGGCTAGAAACAAACCAAGCTAAGGCTGGGCATTCATAAGAAAGGATAAGACTCTGTGTGTATGTGTGGTGTGTGTGTGTGTGTGTGTGTGTGTGTGTGGTTTATTTGGGAGCTGGGTGGTGGGCCCCCAAAAGAGTTAAAGAGCCAAAAAAGTTTAAAAAAAAACAACTAGAGTGAGCCTGTATATGGAAGCTAGGAATTGAACCCAGGTCCTATGGCAGAACTACTCAGTATTCTTAATCACTGAGCCATCTCTCCAGCCCCACACTTTGTTTTTTGTCTTGTTTTGCAATGGCTACAATTGTGGAATACCAGTAACAAAAACAAAATATCTCCTTCAAATAGAATTTTCCAATTGCATACTTCATCATCATTGTTTTTGTTAATCCACTAAAAATTTTTATTCTGTATTTCTATCTCCCCAGAAAGTTCTCTGTGGTATTCTTTTTCTTAGTATTAGCAATTGAACAGAGAACATTATACATGTTGTACCCTAAAGCTCTAAGAGGTAAGTCTGAAATAAAACATGCTGTCCGGGAAAAGATGTGTTGGTTACAGTGATGAAAATGGTTTTATGGAAGAAATAAATCTCTCTGTGTAGACATTAACAGAATTAAATGCCATTCATGAGTGTACAAACACAATTTTTAATTTAACTCTCACAAAGAACTTGTTAGATTAGTGTCACTTTCTCTTCTGAGCCAAATCAACATAAAGAAAAGAGACCTGTGTCCATGAGGGGACCTTGTGAGTTTTAGTCTCCATTTAATGGATGGGGAATAAGTGTCAGATCTCAATTCAAATACCAGCTCTGATCCTTAATAGTGGTGGGTTTGCAGTACATTTTTTATAAGTTTTTTTTTTTTCATTTGTACCAAGGGTGAAGATAACTGAAGCTTGCTATTTTTTCCAAGGACAACAAAAATAATCACCAGAGGAGCTCTGACATGGAGTCCTCTTGATTTAAGGGACTAAAAGAGACACTTTGTGGTTCTGCAATAATGGTGTCTTACTTGTGAAATTTGTCCTCTCTTGCTCTGTGTCTATTCCTAGATAACAAGAAACAACATGGAAGCCTTAAAACAAGTTAATTCATCTGTGAAGTATGGGGTGGGTAAGGATAGGCAGAGGGAGAGATGGAGGGGGTGGTGCACATCCCCAGGTGCACTGAATTTCAATTAGGAGCAACACTACACATGAACTTCTTGAGAAATAAGCATATTAATATGCTTGGTCAGAATATGTGTAGATTTTGATGTTCATACCCCATAAAGCCTTTATATAATTAAAAGAAGGCATTTAATAATAGAAGAATTCTAACAATTATATTAAATATTAACACATTCATTTGAAAAACCATCTTAATAAATTGGAATTTGGGAATATATCCATCACATATTTCCCCCATAAAAACATATGTGTGTTCTGGAGTAATTGCAGAAACCAGGAAAGTAAAAAGGGACCATGAGAGAGAGGAGAGGGGAGCAATGGGGAGGAGAATAGCAAAATACATGTGATTTGAAGGGGAAAGTGGGAAAAAGGGGAGACTAATGAGAGTAGACAAAGAAGATTAATATAGAAGGAGGGAGGGGGTAATAACAGTAAGGATGTCTGAAAAAGTCATTAGGAATCATATTATCTATCCACCTAACATTACCTATAACACGTAAGTCAGTATATACACATACACACACAGTTTAAATGACATTCCCCCTTTTGGAGAGACAATGTTCCCTTGAAGAGTCATAGACTATCTAACAAAACTCTCAACATTTAGGCATGAGAATTACCTTTGAGCTGCTGTTCAAAGTTCCCCAAGAAACTCCCCAAAATGTGCATTATTGCTGCTGCCCCTGGTTGCTACTCAGAGGTTGAAGATAAGTCCCTATTGCTGAAGACATAATGTGTTTCCAGGACCTGGAGGATCTGAGCTGGATCTGACCTGAAAGACTCCTGAGGACTAGCTTTTTTAGTGCCAGAAGGCATCATGCAAATGCACACTCCAAGGGAGGGAAGAAGGGAAGCAACCAGTAGTCCTACCCAGCTGTGGTGCCTATGAATTAAAGCAATGACCAATATGGCATGATAACCCTAACAGTGTAATAGCAGCATGCATACCTTGGTGATGACGAGCAACAGCTCTCTAATTGGATTTAAGGTCTAATCCACAAGAGGGAAAACATGCCTTGTACTGTAAACCTAGCCAACTGTCTAGAGCCAGTTAGGGCATAGATCTTGAAGAAGAACCTACTACTGCCACTTTCCTAAGCCAACATAATTCTTAACTACACTGTAAATACTTATCCTTACCTTCTACCCACAAGTCAGTACAGTTCTCGCCCCTCATCAAAGAAACATCGCCTTACAACAGATAGAAGACCACAACTGATCAAAATGGAGCAAACAAGAGATTGCCTGGTGCCCAGCTCCACAAATGAAAGATCGGCAACACAACTCCTACACCTGAAACTCATCATAGCTGAAGAGGGGGTGGAAAGATTGTAAGAAGGAGAGAAGAAGGAAGTTTGCTGTAAGATTGTCTCTCCTAGAAATGTCAGAGAAACTGTACTCATGAAATCTCACCAGCATGGCCACCTAAACTAGACCTGAACAAAATGACACCCATAGACATGCTAACATGAGAGAGGGAAATCTCTTGGGGCCTCAACCTAGATCAAGAATTATTAGAGTCAACTAAGGAATGCTGAGAGTGGGAGAAATTGACTTCCCCATGGAAGAACACACAGATTGGTTATCTGGTACTAAGTAGTCAGCCTGAAATCAGATACATATAAGTACTTTTATAGGGACTGAACAGGTTACATTTATATATTTATGATGTATGTTTTAAAAATGACTAAAGAAACAGAGGCAATGAATTTGAGAGAGTCAGTGGGGTCTGCACAGGAAAGGTTGGATGGGGAGGGAGGAGAGGAAAAACAATGTAATTATATTTTAACTTGAAAAGTATTTGTAAAAAAATTAAAAAAAGAATTCACACATGCACATGTGTGTGGTACATGTGAATGATATATATATATATATATACATATATATATATATATATATATATATATATATGTTGCATGTGCAGATCTATGAACCTATGTGCACACATGAGGAGGCCAGGTGTCCTACTCTATTGCTGTCTGCCATATTCCTTTGAAGCAGAGTCTCTCACTGAAACTGGAGCTGGGTTGGCAGCCAGGAAGTCCTGGTGATCCTTCTATCTCTACTCTCTCCACCAGTGGTGTAGGTAGCAAAATGTAGCTGCACCTGGCTTTTTACTTGGGTGCTGGAGACTTGAATCTAGGTCCTTATGCTTGAACAGCAAGCATTCTTACCCACTGAGCCATCTCCAGCTCCTCTACTCCTTAACATCATTTGTTGTCTTACTTTACACTGTCTACGTCTGTGGCATTCACAAGGTGACATTTTCTATTCCCACACTTTACTAAAGGCTGACCTTGCTTTGTTTGAGAAGAAAGTATAATACAAAGTCACATTGTGATTCAATCTTTCCATTCTGTCCACCCCAGGGGAAGAGAGTAGAGTCATTTGGCCTTCCTTTCTAGCATACCAATCAGTAGGGGCAGACAAAGGGCAGCCTCGGATGAAGGAGACATCAGAGGCATCTGTGTTTCTGGCATCCTAACAGTGCTCAGAAGTCTGGGCTTTATACCATCATCTGAAGAGGTAAGTGCAGAAGGGCAATGTGTCTGAAATACCTTTTGCTGCTGATCAAATATATGGTCCTTCAAAACAGGCTGTTTCATGAAGAAACAATCTGCCACCCTATAAATTCTGAATATAGTTAACGCAGAAATAAAACTGTCTGGATTAACTGCTGGAATAAAAGAAAACTTATTTCCTCTTTTCCCTGTTTGTCAACTACTAGCCATCCTTTAAAGTGCAGCATGGCCATGAGCTTGCTGATGCGCAGTTTTCTTTTTCTTTTTCTTCCTTCCTTTCTTTTTTTCTTTTTTGGTTTTTCAAGTCAGGGTTTCTCTGTGTAGCTTTGGAGCCTGTCCTGGAATTTACTTTGTAGCCCAGGCTGGCGTTGAACTCACAGAGATCTGCCTGCCTCTGCCTGGGATTAAAGGCATGTGCCACCACCACCTGGAGCACAGTTTTCTTTTGAAGTCTGATGCCTACCAGAAAGGTTGATTAAGGGGGTGAAAGTGTCCACATTGTGGGTGTACATACATGGATAGCTCAGTGCCTGACACATGGACAGTGCTGAGGAATCACCTGTGGAATCAATGAGAGAGAAGATGTGCATGTGTGGGCTTCATACAGATGTGGGACAACACATCAAGAAGCAGAAGATTAGGAAGTAATTCAATGGGTCAGGGCCTTTGGACTTAGTGCTCAAGAAAAATTCTAAGATAGATTTCAGTGCATGCTTGCCTTGAGAATAAATCATTTTTATTTCATAAATAATTTATATCACTTACTGAAAAAGAAACTAGCATTGCAATGCACTGACTTTGTGGTTTCAACACAGAAGTTGTCAACACCCTGACAGTTGTCTGTAGTTCATAGGACATCATCTGAAAATCTATAATCCAAAATGACCTCCAAATATAAAACTTTCTGGGCACAGACATTACATATGAAATATTTCCATCTTGATTTTGTGATGGACTGTAGTGAAAACTGGTGCAAGCTCACTTTTGCTTAGGAACTGTAAGGGAAAAGACTCACCCAGCCTATTCATATGTGATAAACTTTGCTTCATGTACAGAGTTATTAAGACTATTATAGAGATTTAGCTTCAGGCTGTGTGCATAAACTGTATAAGAAGCATACATGAATTTTGTGTTCAGACTTGAGTCTCCTCTCAAAAGATATCTCATTATGTTGTGCAAATACTTAAAAATACAAGACTGAAGCCTAAAATACCAGGTATCCAAATAGGTTGGCAGCAGTCACTATAAAAGGTGAAGTTATAAACACAAGGTGGGAGCCATTGGAAAATGTTCATATTTTACTAAGAGTAATTAAGTAAAATGACAAAACCAGACTTGGGACTTTGAATTAATATGAGATAAGATACTCATTACCTAAATGAATACTCTATTTGGGGCTGACTGTGTTTCTTTATAATGAAAATCTCTCCTCAGGAGCCTAAGATTCAAGCATACATGTGATATCATGGGTATAACGTCCCATCATTATCTCTGTGTGAAATAAATACAGAAGGATATCCAACTCACATGAACTTGATACTTCACCTTCAGGGATCCCTATCATGATACCATGTCACATTTCAGCAGCTAACCCTGGCCCCCACTCCTGTCATCAATCTGGGTGGGTTGCTAGGTAGTGTGAAGAACCAGAAAACTAAATGGATGGATTTAATTTTGAAGAGACTGATCCTTAATGAATGAGAGGGTGGCATATAAAGGCAAGGAATGGGATTGGGAATGCTGTCGTAGTGCTGTGGGTATCGCTCTGTATAAATAAAATGGTGATTGGCCAGTAGCCAGGCAGGAAGTATAGGCAGGACAAGCAGAGAAGAGAATTCTGGGAACAGGAAGGCTGAGGCAGAGAGATGCTGCCAGCAGCCACCATGAGAAGATGTTAAGATACTGGTAAGCCACGAGCCATGTGGCAACTTATAGATTAATAGAAATTGGTTGATTTAAGGTATAAGAACAGTTAGCAAGAAGCTTGCCACAGCCATACAGTTTATAAGTGAAAAAAAAAAAAAGAGGTTTCTGGGCTACACGCTGCTTTGATAGAAGCATAGAACCACTGTTTCTAAGAGCTGATGGCTCCCAGAGCTGGCAATAAACGTACCACCCCACGTTGGGAAGCTGAGGTGGGCAGAGCCACCAGCCAAAGCTGCTATTTTAGCCCAAGTAATGCTGCAGTTTAAAACAACAGATTCACAATAAGACGGATTCAGATGAACCAAGACTTTAAATGCTTTACATTGTGTGTAAAAATGTACATAGGCTTTATATATACAGTTATATAAAGAAATAGATAGTTTTTAAAAATGAAGTCTTTAAAGAGACAGTAAAGGTAGTATAAAAATAAGCCACATAAAGATGGATATTACACAGAGAATCTGTATTGTGTTGTCTTTGGGATTTTTAACTGCAGAAAAACATTTGATTGTAAAAGCTGTTGAGTTAAGCCAATATGTATATTTTAAAGGTACCTTGACTTCAAACTTTGGATATAAGGATAAGTTGCTTTGAAAAGGAGGCTTTGCTTTTGTTTCCACAGAAAGCAAAAGGCTATGGATTTGTTCCAGATTAAGATACATCAGGTTTGACCAGCTAAGACCCCCTGAAAGGTCTCTGATGACACCATGGCCCAGATGATCCAACATTCAGGACAGTTTCAAGGCAACTGGCTCAGATGATACACCCTCATGGACTACTCCATAATCGTAAAATTTTCTTTGTGTCCCCATAAGATACAGTGCTCCCCTCCAGCAGGAAGTAGTAAGAGATGCTATGCTCAAATTCCCAAATATACCAAGCTGGCTTTGGAGATGGAACTGGTTCACTCCTTCTCTAAACCCAAACATATTGCTAAAAAAAAAAAAAGTTGAGAGATTCTTTTGTCCCATATCAGAAGAACCCTTTGGTGTGGGACAGAGAAAAACCAATATTTTTATTTAAATCAGGTTGATTATAAATGTGATCTCTTTCTAAAGAAGAAAAAGGCATATAATATAGATATGATAGGATGAAAGGGTAGATTATTGAATCTACTTTTAAAGAGCAACTTGTTTAAAATGTTTTTTATATTGCTATGGATTTTAGTTTATTGATACAAGTTTAAACTTAATTTTGTTATACTGTATATATATTTCTATTCTCATTTGAGGTATTATGTTTATGTAACTCATTTAGATTGTAAGGGATAATTAAGAAATACAGATTAATATTTAGCCTTCTATGATAGTCAAACTTATAGTCATGTTGTTTTCGAGGTATACATAGATATATTTCAGATAGATAAGTAATCTTCAAATACTTCAAAGACCTACAGAATATGGCATTTAAAATGTTTTAAAAAGTTAGATTTTCTGGACAATGAGACATGTCTGCTCCTGGCAGCACCAATTTACTTCAGAGAGGAGGATGGGCATCAAAGACACTCTATATGGAGTTTATCTTCTTGGCAAAAATAGCCATTTGGGCAAGAAACTGTTCTTGCCTGGACTGCTTGATCAACTGGACATGCAGGACCCATAGGAAGGTAACCACTGAACTTTGCTTGGCAAAATGGTCCTTCAGGTTCCTGCTTTGCACAAAGAAGTGACTGAGAGACTCTAGACCTGTGGGCTGAAGACAGATGCCCCAACTTTACAAAGGAACATTAGGTAACTGTCCAGGTTGTCAGCTGTCTCTGTATACTCTCGCAAGACTCCCGAAAGTTGCTTGCATCCTTCTCCCATTTCTCAGGTAATATTATATTCTTCTGAGGTCTTTGATGTAGTTGAAGACGAGATAGTTATTATTTTCTTTAGTTATAATAAAAGATAAGTTAGATATGAAACCTTATATTCACAAATATAGGATAGATAGGATATCTTCTTTAATTTTGCCAAATACAAATAGTCTAGATATTAGAAATAGACTAGATATTAGAAATAGACTAGATATTGTAACTGTAATTCTTGCTTGATAATTGTTTTGTTATCTGTGATTTTACTATGTGAAAGTTAAAACCTTCCTTTTTGAAAAAAAAAAAAGAAAAGGGGAACTGCTGTGGATATTGCTCTGTATAAATAAAATACTGATTGGCCAGTAGCCAGGCAGGAAGTATAGGTGGGACAAGCAGAGAAGAGAATTCTGGGAACAGGAAGGCTGAGGCAGAGAGATGCTGCCAGCCGCCGCCATGAGAAGATAAGATTCCAGTAAGCCATGAGCCATGTGGCCACTTATAGATTAATAAAAATTGGTTGATTTAAGATATAAGAACAGTTAGCAAGAAGCTTATCACAGCCATACAGTTTATAAGTAATATAAGTCTCTGTGTGTTTACTTGGTTGGATCTGAGCAGCTGCAGGACTGGCGGGTGAGAGAGGTTTGTCCTGACCATGGGCTGGGCAGGACCAGGAAAACTCTAGCTACAAATGGCACCCAATGGGTTGGCAAGAGTTTCCACCTAAAACCTGAGAAACAAGACTGTAAAATGGAGCTAAAAACAGCTTCCTAGTTAGCTCTCTCAAGTTAGCAGCAGCCTGCGGGTTTGAGCTACTATGGCAGGCTTCTTGTTATCTAGTTCTTCTATCTTGCTGATTCTTCAACTAGAGATAAGAAGACAGCCACAAAAGTACCAGCCACAAAAGACACGAGGAGATGCCAGGATGTCTCCTTTACATCTCTCAGAGAATGCTGCTTTGCTTCCATTTTTTGAAGGCCTTTAAGTAGCCAAGTAGACTTTATTCATATCTTTAGCAGACCATGAACTAGCATGAGGAGGCCTAAATGTCTGTTTTCCTTTGGAGCTAAGGAAATATTTCGGAGGAGAGGATTTTGAACATGTCAAAGAAACAATTTCATTTCTTTGTAACTTACCTTCCCCATGAGGAAAAGAAGAGTACAATCACACATGGCTTGCACAGCTTGTAGGGGTAGGATGCCATGGGGTTGTTGATATTTAAATGATAACCTTACACTGGATTGGTATTAAAGAAATGTTAGTTATGGGGTAGACAAACTCTCTTTGGCATTTATAAGGTCATTTAAAACCATTGGGCCTCAGTTTTCCCAAGGACAGTACTGAGTAGACTCAGAGTCTCTGAGAAGCAATGTATGCATAGTCACAACTGAACCATCTTTCCTGTGCCTTCAGTTGTCTAATCTACTGAAATTCTGATGTGCCCCCCGATAAGTTATGACCTTCTGTATGCTGTGAATGTGTTGCTCTGATTGGTTGATAAACGAAATGCTGATTGGCCAGTAGCCAGGCAGGAAGTATAGGTGGGATAAGCAGACAAGGAAAATTCTGAGAAGAGGAGGGCTAAGTCAGGAGTCGCCTGCCAGACAGAGAGGAAGCAAGATGTGAAGGCAGAACTGAGAAAAGGTACCAAGCCACATGGCTAAATCTAGATAAGAATTATAGGTTAATTATTAAGTGCAAGATCTAGTCAGTAATAAGACTGAGCCAATGGCCAAGCTGTTATAAATAATATTAAGTCTCTGTGTGTTCATTTGGGTCTGAGCAGCAACAGGATTGCGGGGCAGGGTGGGACCAGGAAAACTTCACCTACACCACCCTCCAAAATAACAAATAATACAAAGTAAGATGATTTTAAAGGTCCTTGATAAATTTATAGCTCTCAGGACAAAAAGTGGATAATTATTTTAATTATATATCCAAGAAGTGACAAGGGCAACATTTCAAACTATCCACAATCTCTAGTCCATCCCTCCTATCCAGGCCCCTCTGGAAAACCAAGAATGTTCTGGCTAAAAAGTTTTCAACAATTCCTGCAGAACACCAAGGAGCACCAGTCACACTGAAGCCATGTAGCATTTTCTCAGTAAGATGCCGTTAGGGCTGTGAGAGCTATTGCTGGACTCTTATCTCCACTCCTGACAAGCGACATGACCTTTCTCTTGCTAGTTAATAACCCTGATTCTGTTTCCTTCTCTATAGAGATAATAAATTGTATTTCCAAAGGCTGCATTCATGCCAAGTAAGATAACATATGTAGAGAGATTGCTGGAGGGCAGCATACCAACAACAATAATAATTTTCTAAAAAAAAAATCACAAAACTGCAATATTTCAAAGCAAAATGAACATTTCCATCTACAACTTGTGACTTGAATATAAAGTGATAAGAAAAGATTTTGTGAAATTAGGCAAAGTTTAATCTGCTGAAGATTCATAAAAGTAAAAGGGTCAAACTAGAGTCATCCAACAAACACCATTTTTAAGTTTCAGAATTATGTAACTGGAAGAAAGGAAGACTAATAAGAGTACTAATTCATTAGGCTGTGTTGGCACAACTGTTATCAAAGATATACAACTGTTTGAGTAAGACAGATTGCATTCATTAGGGACATATATGCTGCCAGCAAATTACAGCATGCTCAATACAAACTTTCTGGTTCTCCTAAGGAGCAGCCAATATTTAACCGAGTAAATTATTTAGTTCCTTAGTCAAGAAGTAATTAGACAATAAACTAAGCCTTAGGAATTATGGGTTCTCAGAATGATAGAACTGAAATCCTCTAGTCTATTAACAGGTGTTATTCCTGGGAAAACAAATAAAAGAAAAACTAAAGAAATAAAAGAAATACCTAGAATCAGAGGAGGCAAAATTGGTTCTGGTGTTAGCTCCCATTAGCTTATTCTTTTTCTGACTATAGGAAAGCAATCTAGTTTTATCCAATATACATAATGCTTAGCATTAGAAATATGGGTTTCCATCTCAGTGCTGTGTCTTTGGGGTTCACAAGGTAATAGAAGGTAATAGAAGATAGGGCCAATGACCAATAGACACAGATGTGTGTGACTGGTGAGGCATGTGAGTATATTCAAGGTGAATGAAGAACATATGAAAGACGCAGGTTCTCCCGTGACATTGGGTCTCCTTCTGGACTCTCCATTTTCAGTGTGGGATACAGAGAAGTGCAATACTCAGGGAGAATCTGCTCAAAGAGCCACGGGAGAAATAGCTACGCAAGCCAATAAACACACCAACTTCAATAAAAAAAAATGTTTTACAGTAGGAACCAATCTGATGTTAGGCCAGCAGAGAAAACCCCATCTGATGAAGAATGAGTAAAAGCTTGGTTTCCTGGACAACTTTCCACTCACTGAAATCCACAAGTGGTCCTAAGACAATATACTTTGTCCATTTACCAAATTGGTTAAGGGTGGGCTTTCAAAGCAGGATTAATTTGAAGATTCCAAGTGGCAAAGGCATAGCAGGGGACAATACTCCTTTATATTTTCCAACCAGGCCAGTGTCTGATACTTCCTTTCTACACCTATCCTTCAGCTTCATGCAGTGTGAAGTGACCACTTTAAAGGAAATAAATGCCACTCATCACCCGACATATTTTTTTTTTTTTTTGGTTTTTCTGTGTAGCTTTGTGCCTTTCCTGGAACTCACTTTGGAGACCAGGCTGGCCTCAAACTCACAGAGATCCGCCTGGCTCTGCCTCCCGAGTGCTGGGATTAAAGGCGTGCGCCACCGCCGCCTGGCTCACCCGACATATTTTAAAGCTAATCAGGGGAGCTACAGTATAGGACTACCTTGATGCATGAGAAAGACCTCCTAAGATGTAAATTACCACAGGGTAAATAATGAAGCAGACAGTGTATTCTCAATACAACATCTCATAGAGGAATAACAAAGTATATCGATGGTTACCATAGAGCAATGTGTTCTACTTCATAGTCATATGAAAGATAAATAGAGTCCAAGAAGAGTATGCAGCATCTCTAATGGGATCTCAGTATTTGATGATGGCAAAGTTGGGACACTTAAAAAGGCTTTAATTTTCAGTAGCTTGGGTTTCCTAAAAGGCCTTGTTGCCCCTGGAAAGGCAGATGTGCACAACCTTAAATGTTTCAGGACTGATGCTTGCCCCTTAAGCATGGTTTATAATACTAATTCACTCTGTATGCTGTACCTGAATGAACAAGAAAGGCTTTTGATAGAAAGTATTATGGTCTGAATATGAAAAGCCCTTCATAGGCTTATGTGATGGAACACCAGTTGGTGGCACTGTTTTTGGAGGTTGCAGAACCTTTTGGGAAAGGGGGTTACATTTAGGGGATGTACAAGTTTGAAGGCTACAGGGCATCTCCACTTCCTAAATAGTTACACCTCAGCACCCTCTGCCACAGACCTAGCTGGTCACCATGACTGCGAATGCATTTCCCACCGCGAATGGACTGAATTCCTCTGAACTGTGAGCCAAAATAGATCCTGCCTCCCTTCAGCTGTTTCTGTCAGGCATCCTATCACAGTGATTCTGTAAAAAGTAACACAAGAAAGGACAGCGAGGGCAGCATCAGGAGGAATGTGAAAACATCTTGGAAGAAAAACAGGAAGAAGGAGCCCAGAAGAGGGTTCGGCAATAGAATTACAGCAAAGGCAGCAAAGAGATCAAAGTAAAAAGCTTTTCTAATAAAGAGACGAACTTGTTCTCACAGTACAAGCCGTTTTAGTTAATCTGACCATTTTTTTCTAACAAGACCAGCTCTCATGGCAGAGTGAAGGCATGCCTTTGTCTCTAGTTTTGGCATACAACAGACGCCATAATGTCAATAATTCTGAGCATTTTGATTCTTTTGTTTGTTTTGAATTATGTTGCTCAACACCCAACTTCTTATATGAAATGAGTGTCGGGAAACAGGATGGCTAAAATAGTCTAAGTGCCCACTTACCTCCCATAATTTTAGATTGGCAGTTAATAAACTCTGGCTTCCTGTCTGTGAGGTACCTCTGGCAGGTATGGTGGAGGATCTGGAAGAAGGTGCACTTTTCTGAGGCCGTGCTAGCAACCCACTGGTCAAAGGCATTTTCAAACAACAAATCAAACTCTGCAGAATCCTGGAAAAGACAGTGAAGTAACGGCTGATCGCAATCTACACCAACTTCTGCTTTGAGCTCTGGCCTGTCAAAAGAGGCACAAAGGCTAAAACACAAACTTTAAAAAAAAAAAAAAATAGGACCATAAATTTCATCTTTACCATAACCCAAATTCATGGAGAGTTTGTCAGACAAATAAGCAAATGTGTTCTGTATTTAGAGATGTCCCTAGGAAGCTAGTACTGCAGTGCTCAAGATTCACATCAGAACGCTGACTGGGGAGTATCTGCCCAGTTGCTAGAGAAAAGCATTCCTTTAAGTTTTCCACATTGGTATTTGCTAATTTCTTTATGCACAGGTTGGAAAGCAATTCCCCTTGTTCCTCCAGTACTCCATTGATGTTTGGGGACAGTGTAGGCTGTGCACAAAAAGAGAATGGATCCTCTGAATACATGCTTACACGTCAACACATTTCTGTTGGAATCCTACTTCCATATTTTAAAACACCATTAATTTATTGGCATTAGGAGGCCAATGAAATTTTGACAAGCCTGGGGTTTTCATATAGGCAGCTAGTGACATGATCCTTTGAGCTCTGCCCTGTATTGATAAACATTGCTGGGGACAGCAGTTTTCCATGTGTCATCTCGTGGGTTTCCCTATCAAACACAGAAGATTTATAATTTCCCCTAAGACAGGAGCAGAGACTGGGAAGTTTTGATCACACAACTAAAATAGAGAAATAACCTTGTAAGAATGACTCCAACTACCGTCACCACCACTGTGCTCAAGCAGTCATCATGTGAAGAGAATTCCTTTGCTCAGCATTGGAAAATTCACTCACCCGATTAGGATCGATACCATTAACCTGGCGAAGCTGCTCAAGCATCCACTGGGATCTTCGGACGAATGATGTGGAGCCCTCAAACTGTTTGACCTTCGTGATAGATGCCTGCGTGGGTTTCTTGTTTGTCACTGTAAAACAAACAAAAAACAAAAAAAGACCACTCAGATTAATGGGCAGTCAAATTGGCTGATTTCCTCATTCAGTGTTATTTTTATAATGACAGCAAATGTGCATATGCATGGAGAAAAGATGGTGCCTCTCTTTAGTGAGAAGTGAATGCAAGAGAAAAAGAAGTTATACCCCCCCATCAAAGTAGTTTATTATGCAATTGCTGCTTCATTTATGTCTTCATCCAGTTGAACGGAAAATATCTTAACTGAATTACTCCAAGTAATTTAATGGAGGCTGCAAGTGCACCATTTCAGCTCTCAGGGAACCAAGTATGCAGGGCAGGCAGACATCAGGTAGGGCTCATTAGGAAGGCTGAATTTTAAGTGAGGGAAAGGTTACCAATTCCTTGGGGTAGTTACCAGGCTTATTTCCAGTTTCATCGTTCATTGTAAATAGTGAAGCTTCAGTGATAGACTTGACTTTATAGCATGACCCAGTTTGTATCTAGTTTACATCTGATTAAGACTATCTGGCTAGCATTCTGGGCACAGCTCCAACACGAATTCCTTTAGTCCCTAAACTTAAGGATTAGGACTCTCCTTGCACCTTTAGTAGGTTTTAATCTTTTGTGTTGCATGCAGGTGGGCAGCATCACCTCTCAGGCAAAGTTAAACACAGGTACTGGTAAACAGGCATCTCAAACATTTCTGAATTTGCTTACTTTGTTAATTTAAGGCTCAAGGAAGGTGGAGGAGGTGATTACAGATCTTAACAAGCTTTCCAATGAGCCACTGAGTCATGTCTTTGGAAGTCAGTGAGAGTCAATAGCCAAATCATGAAGGAGCTACAGAAAGCGTCAGACACCAATGGCTGCAATGCATTTGATCCCAGTCACTGCCTTTAGGAAGATGTGCACTTGGGGAATATTTTACCCTTGTTTCTAATAACTATACAGATACTTAATAAGTGGCAAAAGAGTTTCCGGAGATGATGGGGAGAAAGCACTTGCTCTAATAGTTGCTGAGAAGTCTGGACAGGGCTGTAGAGATGGCTCAGCAGATAAGAGCACTTGCTGCTCTTGCAGAGGACATGAGTTTGGTTCCTAGTACCCATGTTAGGAGTCTCGCAATTACTTGTAACTTCAGCTCCATGTACATATGCACACACATAAATATATCTTTAAACAAAGTCTCTATGGTTCATGTATCCATACAGCTCACCATGGAGAATGAATTAGGAGAGCCCAAAAAAGACGCGAACGGGGTGACTCCGCCTTTAGCTGTGGTGAGTCTCCAGGTCCAGCATGGAGTCTGTCTTTATGGCCTCAGTACAATCTCCCTTTGCTCCTAACCTGAATTTAGCAAATGTTTTTCAACATCAAACAATGCTTTGGCTTGTTGCTTATTAGTCAGTTATATTTGGATAAAATATTCTGAACATTTCACACCAGTTCCCTTTACTTCTGTGGTTATAAGGTCATCATTCCTTCACTACCCCAATTATAGGATCACAAATGGCCTCTCTTAACAGCCTCTAGGCCAGTAGTTCTAAACCTTTGGGTCATGACCCCTTTGGAGGTCAAACAACCCTTTCATAGGAGTTGACTAAGACCATTGGAAAACAGAAATATTTACATTACGATTCATAACAGTAGCAAACTTACAGTTATGAAGTAGCAATGAAAATTTTATGGTTAGGGGGCCAACACAACATAAGGAACTTGTTTAAAGGATCACAACTCAAGGAAGGTTGAGAACCACTGCTCTAGATTATTGCCACCATCGACCATTTCTACACACACACAAAGACACACACACACACACACACACACACACACACACACACACACACACACACAGAAGCATACATGCATGCATATGCACACATGCACAAACACACATGTTCATGTGTTAAGTTTCATACCTGGGACAAATAGCTGTGGTGCCTAATTGACATCCAAGTGGACCTGATGCCAGGTTCTCAGCATCCCTCAGTTCCTACCTGTTACAGGTATGGTTGGCATGCCCTGAACTCTGCAGTCCAGGGGCTGGGCTGTCCTTCCCCCAGAGGCTCTTCACTATATAATCCAGACACTTTTGCTACTTGTCCTTTTGTACCTTTGGCCTCCTGGCTGCTGCATGTGGTTCCCCCTCTCCCCTCTCCCTTTCCTTGCCCCTCTCACCACATGGCCCAGCTCAGCTTAGTCATGTCCACTCCAGAATCTCCCACATGTCCCTGCCTCTCCCTTTTATCTACAGTCAACTTTCTCCTTTACCATACCTAGGGGCAGTCATGTCCTTTTCTTTTCCTTTTATTACTTTTCTTCATTCAACACACACCTCCAGTGACAAGAAAGAGACTTGAATGGGCTTCTCGGATAGTTGTGCTCTGTGCTTACACGTTTTTATTAAAAGAAAGAATATACCTAGAATATATACAGGCCCTAAAATGTGCTGAACATATTAAAGACTTTCAATAACAGGAAACGTGTATTAGAAATTTACATTAGACACATCCCTGAACACACAGAGGATTTCCTCCCCTGTTTATGTAAATCATATGGCATTTCAGCATCCTGGAAAACTCTAGACTTTCCTTCTGACTTCAGTTAAAGTTGTTCTGAACACCTATTTTTACTCCTGGTCTATTTGTTTCCCAGGAGTTTATAGCATTACAAAAGCTCTCACACAATGGAGGAACACTGCATATTCCCAGCATGTTTAAGACACACATGTCAGGGAGGTGAATTCCACTGAACGTTTGTTTTGTCATTGAAATGATCTAACTGGTCAGCAACCCCGACAATGACCAAAGTCCTCACAAAACTCCTCATCAGAGACCATGCTATGACTTTAGTTACAGTCCCATCCACTCCTGCCTCATTTCCATAATGAGTTTATTGCTCTCACAGTTCTTGTCATCTGGCTAGTTTTCCTGGGCATGAAGCCCGGTTTGGTTTGATTTTTGTTTATTGTTATTATCTCCAACATTCTAGTTTTGAGTCTGAAGCAGGTGCCTTAAAATTATGTTATTATATACACATTATTATAGAATTAAACAAAATTTTCCTCTTACAAAATCAAAACACTTACATTACTCCAGACTTTCTGAATACAAAACTTGAAGAACGTGTGATCTAATTCCCTCCTGGTCTGGGGAGTTTGTAGCTGGTTAAAAAAAATAGAGCCTTCAAATTGCACCTGTCTAATGAAGACAGTAGTTTACTGGGAAGTTGGTTGAAAGCACCTCTTCAATGCAAACGAATTGCCTGAATAAGAAATATCACAACCCTCAAGCCAATCAAAATTTCAGCATGGATGGGAGTATGGCCCCACCCCTCACAGCAGACTATTTAGCATTTGATTGCTGCAGGTAGGGAGCCAGGGAAGAGGCACTTTTCTTCCAGTTGTGACCCCTAATAGGTTACCCATGCATTAGCAGTTGACCTTAAAACCATGTCCATATTGGAAACACTAATTTGACTCAGTGATAAGAAAAGAGGACATGAGGTTGTGTGTGTGTGTGTGTGTGTGTGTGTGTGTGTGATCAAAATGCATTGTATACATGTATGATATTCTCAAAGAATAAAAAATATATTCAAAAATAAATGTCACAGTGTTGTGTTCCTCACTGCTGACATAAGTTAGATCCCCCAATTAATTAATTTTAATAACTTTAAAGACCAACAAAATACTGCAGTTTCTGTTGTGCATTCAATAACCATGAAAGACAGAGAGACACAAGCATTTAAAGTAGCAGGTGGGTCCCAGGAGATACTGCAGTATCAATCCTCTGCCTTGGTTCTCAGCACTGAGCATCAGGATCACCCAGCAGCTTCTACAGCAAATACAATGAGCTTTGTGAATGGGAGCCCCTGGGGACATGGTCCTGACATACACACTTTAAATCTACCCAGTAAATTCTGAGGCTGATTGATTGCCAAGAACCACGAGACTTATACTTAGCCAGTTAACAAATATTTATGAAGCACTTATGTTGTGTGGGCAATTCCAGGGCTTTGTAAGGTAGGATACTGAACAAGAGCCTTTGTGGCAGCAGGAGGGGTGAGAATTCTGCAGCAGAGCACTGAGTATATGGGGATGGTGTGGGTGGGTGGGGTAGGGGTGATACATGATATGTAAGCCATCTGAGGGAATACATGGGAGCCTTTAAGGACTAAAGCACAGACTGGAGAAAAGTCAAAGGGTTGTTGCACAGTGACAGCATCTCTGGCAGTGTACACTCATCCCTGTCATGGATTTTCATGATCTCCCCACCAGTTTCTTCCCAGTTGGCCTATGACATATGACAGGCTATTTGTAGGGAATGATGGTTATTTTTTCTTCTGGCGCTGAGGACACTTGCTAGGCAAGTGCTCTACCACTGAGCTAAATCCTCAACCCCAGGAATTATGGTTTTTTAAAATGAAGTGGTATATCAAAGCATTTAGAATAAAATGCAAGCCCCTTACCATGACCTACAGAGCTTATATGATCTGCCCTTGGGTGCTAAGGACATCACATTTCACTTCCTTTTCTGTCTGCTAAGTTCTGGCAGTCATTTGCTCCTGGCAAGGTCTGTCCTCCAGGCCTTCTGCACATGACATCCTCTAGGTAGATATGTCATTTCCTTGGTTTCCTCAGCGTTTCTTGCTCACTGTTCAAATGCCAGGCTATAGGTTAAGTTCACAAAAAGACACATCTGTTGTTACTTTATCCAAGTAGGTTTCTCCTAGCCCATTTCAATACAATATTCAATGTTTGCTGCTCTAAGATGTTTGCGAAGAACCAAATCAGACATTTCTCATGTACCAAGTCCCCAGACATATGTGATATGGATAAATTTCCACATGAATCTAGGCTACTACCTATCAGTTTGTGACACAGGCTTCCACACACTTTTAAAAATAGTATGCAGTTATAGGCATCTTTTTGGTACAGTTTGATTTTTCTCTGTGACTTAGGCAGAAATTATGCTTTGCATTTTTTGTAGATAAGCAAACTGAAGCACAGAAAGAGCTGACTTGGCCAAGTCACACTTAATCACTGGAAAACCCACAACTTATGTGATGGACTTTGAGCCATAGCTCCTTCTACTGCAAACTTTTGCTACAATGTCAAATGTCACATTTTATTTGGCATGGGATGCACAGTAAGTAAGGATTAATTGAAGCCTTTTTTTCTAATGATACTTATGATTTTTATAGTTTCCTGAATGATTTCCTCAATATTTCCCTTTAAGTAAACATCCATGTTACTCAAATAAGTTAATGAAAAACAAAATAAATTCAAGTCACAAATAAGATGCAGAGCTTTGTTTTCATTAAGTAGAAAGCAATGTGGTAAACGTAATTAAAATGTATGCACTATTAATTTCAAGCTAGAGAGGGCTTAGCATCTGAGACTCAGGCTTTGGTGAATGGATGATTAGCAATTAAGACAGGTGTTAAAGACCATCAAAATGAGGATGCATTCATAGATAGGATTAAAACATCTGGAAATGGCTCCTCTGGGGTACATATAAGCTACATATTGAGACTCATCCATTATGTTTGGGGGTACCCAGGCTTAATGCTTCCTGATGTCATTCTTGGTAGCCACTGATTCCTGTATGGACATCAGAGAAAAGCCAAAGTCTGTAGGAAATCAATCCCATGTCATTCTGTTATTAGCTCTTAAGAAAAATAATGGCTTCATGATTTTTCTTTAATCTTAATGTAGAATTGGTCCTAGATCCTCGGCTGTAGCTTAACTACAGCCAAGAAGCAATGATACAAAGTATTGTGTCCAGATTATCACTACCATTGTTACACAAATTGTATTTTCTCTCCATCTCATGGACTAAAGCACTACAATGTGTTTCAGAAGATGGTCCTTCCATGAAACATTTTACGAAAATAAAATCAGACTAAAATCACAGGATGGAGATTCCAGACTTTAACTATGTCCACCTAGAAAACACTCCACTTAATTAGAAAGCAACAAATAAGTTAGCTTTAGAGACACACATGTCTAATCCTAGCATTTGGAAGGCTGAGACAGGAGGATTACTATGAGTTTGAGGGAAGCTTGGACTATGGAGTAAGTTCCCAGATATCATGGTCTACATAGTAAAACCATATACTGAAGAAGAGTAAGGAGGAGGATCATTATAGCATGATGCCAGGGCTAGCAAATGACATGAGAATCACCATGCCTACACACCTTAAATACATTAGTTGTCCTCATATATTAGTCTTGTTATGACCTTTCATGTAAGAGCAATTCAGTATTAGTGGCATAGCTCAGCTCCCTGTTCTACTGGTCTAACAGCCAGACATTTTGATTTTTGAAACGCTTGGTGAGAAATATATAATTTAGATGTTTTTTTAAAAACTGGTGCTTGCATGGAATCTTCCCAGGGTTGTTCTTTGGCTGTGCCAGTGAGTAACTGACAAAGGGAAAAAAAATAGAGCAGCAACAACAAAAGAAATCCGCAACACAGGTTCAGGAAATCAAAGCAAACTTGAGGATGGCTTCTGGTTACCAACACTGTAAGGGAGCAGGATAAAGAAATAGATTCTTGGAAACTGGCTTCCTTCTGGCTCTGTTAAAACTCTGACATATGATCATTAGACTTCATAAAATACATGAGAAATACATTTCAAGTCTGAGGCTGCATAAACAAATTTGTCAGATGAGGTGGATGAATGCTTATAAAACTGAAAAACAGAAATTTCTGAATAATTACCACAAAGATTTCAGAGTAGGAAGCCTTCGTCTTCACACAGTTAGTGGAATACGGGGCATGCTGCTTTCTATACAGGGTTGATTTCTTCTTATACCACATTTCAAGATGTGTTTACCTTAGGATCGCATATATGTTTGGAGTCCAGAGGGTTGTGACCCTGGGTTCTAAAATCAGACTATTTTTCCAAATTGCTAGACTTGTCTTTGGGGCTTAGCCCTCTCTTCTTCCCATCTTAGAAACCAAGGGTTCTCTGTAAAGACTTCTGCAGGGCCTCAGTGGGCCTAAGAGTATCCTTACATTTGCAAGTTTTAATATGGAACTGTGGGGATGGGTGGAGAACACTACTAGGCCATCCCTAGCCTTTAGTTTCAAGGGAAGAAGGTAGAGATTCTGTATACATGATTTTGGTCCCTGTCGGGGCTAACCACAAAGGAAGAAATTTTCTATACAAGAGATTCCTTCTTTGATATCACTACGTCTTACTGTAGTGCTTGCAACTATATCATATTCTCATCTTCAAGCTGGAGGACAAAAATGGGGTTGGGAATGGTGATGATGACAGGGTGGTGGTTGGTGGTGGTGGAAAAACCAGAAAGTTTCTCCAAAAGGATATGAAAAACGGAACCATTTATATGAAAAAAAGTTTTCTCTTATAAATAATTATGATAAGTCATCTTGCATCAAGCTTTGTCTAGAGAAGTCCAGAGCACTTATCTACATACTGATAGGGCAGGTACCCACTTTGTAGAACATTGCTGGAGGCCCTAGCTTGTCTTGGTGTTTTCGAATTACCAGTGAGGAGGTAGTATACCTGTTGGAATGTGGTCCTCCAATGTCACAGGATATCTAGGCAATACTTTGAAAACCCAGCCCCTTATGTACTACATTCATAATTTCACTTTGATTTTGTACTTATGAGGATATATAACATAGCTATTTCAACTAGATGACTGGATTCAGTTACAGCATACGTGATCTTAAACCTTTACATCTTAAGTCTGAAATGAAGCGTAGACCCTAAAGACAGGAGTTTCCATTGCTCTCTCCAAACCAGGATAATGATGTGTGGTAGTTTAAGTAAGAATGGCCCCCTTAGGCTCAGTCATCAGGCAGTAGCACTATTTGAGAATGATTAGAATATTAGGAAGTGTGGTTTTATTAGAATAGGTATTGCCGGGTGGTGGTGGCGCAGGCCTTTAACCCCAGCACTCGGGAGGCAGAGCCAGGCAGATTTCTGTGAGTTCGAGGCCAGCCTGGGCTACAGAGTGAGATCCAGGACAGGCACCAAAACTGCACGGAGAAACCCTGTCTCAAAACAAACAAACAAACAAACAAAAATGGGCAAGGCTTTCTTCTAGGGTGACTTTAAGGTTTCAGAAGCCCAAATGCTAGACCCAGTGTTTCTCTCTCTTGGTCTATGGATCATGATGTAATTCTCAAGGACTGCCCTACTGTCACATGTCCCACTGTGCTCCCTGCCGTGGTGAACATGGACTAAACCTCTGAAACTATGAGCAAGACCCCAGTCAAACGCTTTCTTTTGTACGAGTTACCTTGGCCAGGGGGTCACTTCACAGCAATAGAACAGTGACTGAGATCTGATGTCTTCTGTAACATAAGTTGACACACAGTATATAAACTGGTGTAAGTATAAACAAGGGAATCAGTGACTAGGTGAATAGTTCCCCAAGATAAGGAAGAACAGCTCTGTGCCTATGAGACACCAGGAACAACAACAACAACAACAAAAAAAAAACCTTTTTCAGGTCAAACTGCTAGGGTTCAAAAGCCAAGACACAGTTTTAAAAGACTTGAACATCTTATTGGAAAAGAGGATTATCCTGGGACCTGGAGTACAAAGGAAGGGTAAACATCAAGAAATTACAGAAATATCATGAGAAGTAGAGGAATTTGAGGGTTACAACCACTTACAATAATTTTCCTACAAACTTATCTAGCAGCATCCTTAGCAAGTAATTCTTTTGCTTCGACCTCCCTGAAAATGTGACCTGAGTCTTGAGATCTGGCCCATTCACACTGTTTTTTGTTTTAACTTCCTTACACAATCTGTCATAGACTCAGAGAACAAATCAATTTGCACGCATTTGGGGTGATGGTGAGATGGGACATGAAACAAATTATAAAACCAAAGTAATATTAGGTTTTACAACTTGGATATTATCTGGGAAATATATGAAATCCCTGATTCATGGAATGAACTATGAGTCAAACAGCCAAGTAAGAAAAGTGAATGCTCAGAGAAAGAACAATGATGGAGTTTGAAGGAGATTCAACTCAGGGGGCATTAAGGACTGTAATACAAAACAAGGACCAGAAGGGGTTAACTACAGGCAGAGTCTCTTCTGTTCCTACTCCCACATTTCCTCTGGAAAATAATGTAAACATGGTTTTTCATCTATTCTTAGAAGAGATTGACAGTGGAGCTTAGCACAGAAGAATCAAAGCAGCAGCTATCTGACCCAAGAATCAATTAAATTTCTCCACAAGAAGCTGGAAGGCCGGATCACTGAATATGAGACAATGTCCTTTAATGTTACACTTTCTTTCAGCATTCACATTACAGATTGGAAAATATGGGTGAAGCAGTAACTGTCCTCAGGAAATACCCTATTTGGTAGAAATTCAGTATCTATTATACCTTGGTGAGCTGAGAAAAGCAAGTTTCAGCCGAGAAAAGCTGAGAAAGACATCTTACAAGAGAGAAGGGTGGAAGCACGTTATTATTCCCTTCCAGTTTTGTAAGAGGGCAGATGCTCACCACTGTGTGATGTAGGCCTGGCTCTCAGTTCCCCCATGCAACTCCCTCTTCCATGCATCACTACTGGGGACAGTATTTCACAACACATATTTAGTATACATGAACTGTGGGAGGATGTCCTATGAGTGTGGGTTTCCTTTATGTGACAAGACCATCAGTGGGAGGAAGCTAGGAAAGGAAGGAGGGAGAGGGAGAAAAGGAAGTGACTAAAACTTGAAGAGTCAGAATTAACACAATTTCCTAGTGGGATAGTTATCCAATATTTAATATCACTAGGATTTGGGGAAAATGAAAGCTCTTATTACTTAGCAAACACAAGTTGTCAAATATAATTACAACTGTCAGTCAAGCAAAGACAGTTATACCTGCTCTCCTCTTTGCCACCACTGACTGGATACAATTCTAATTATGTATATTTTACATGAAGGCATCCATCACTGACAGTTTTAAAAAGTGAATGATGTCACTCAGAACCTGACACATTAACTCTTTACTGTTTTACACTGGAATACATTCATTGATCATGTCTCTATTTTTTTTTAACTTAAAAAAATGTTTACATCTGGGCTCATTTAAGACAGATATGGCAGGGAGGATAAGAAGTCACACCTGACAAGCAGATTATTCCACATGGTAAAGAGCTGCCTCTCACACACAGAATCAGTGCCTCCTCTCTGCATCTCTGTGACTTCTGCTGCAAATTCCAAGGTGGAACATGTTGTTATGCATGGCATTAGCATTTTGAAACAGCCTAGGAGTCATTTCTGAAATAAATGAGGCCACATGTATTAAATGATTTCTTCCTAAGAAAAATCCCTGGGGTCTTTCCAAAGTACTATCTTGATGAAGATTTAGAACAAAAGAAATGAATGCTGAATGGATGTAAATATGCTCAGTTTTATATTTAATTCCCACATAAATTTCAACATAATTGGGAAATGAACTGTCCTAAGGAAATGAGGCACAACTATCAATGAACCCACACTTCTCAACTCAGCTGGCCATGATGCATGCAATCTTGCATTTGCTTGGCCCCTCCATTCTTCCATCCCCCTCCCTCAGCTATAGCACATAGAAGGGAGACTAGCATGATGTCTTAGCTACTGTTCTGTTGCTGTGATAATACACTATGACCAAGGCAACTTATAGACAAGCAAGTTTATTAGTGGTTACAGCTTCAGAGTTAGTCCATGGCCATAATGACAGCCAGTATAGTGAGAGGCAGGCAGACATGGTCCTGTATCACAGACCGAGAGAGGCCAGCTCCCAGATCTGCTCCAGGGTAGCAAAAAGAATGCCAAAGAGTAGTGAGAGCTTAGGAAAATTCTTATCTCTCTGAGGGCTAGACTTTAGGGGAAAATAAGGAAACACACAAGCTTTCTGATGGTAACTTTCTCTTTTACTTCATTTTTAAAATGCTCTCTGGTTCTTTCTGTCTCCACATAGCTACATATCTCCATATTACTACAGTCTATACATACAGCTACATATCTTTCTTTACATACATACTGTTATACATCTCTATACATAGTTATATCCATTTTCACATGGCTACACATCTTTCTTTTACATACACTTCTCTTCTACATCTCTTTTTATACAACTTCATCTTCCTTGTGTCAACAGTTATGAATCTCCACACAGCAATAGCTATACATCTCATTTACATAGCTCTCTCACCATGTAACACTTTACACAGTACTTTCACACTCTCATGCAGCTCTTTACACAGTTCCTATACATAGCAGCAGCTCCTTAACCCAGCTCTCTCTCATATACTCACTCACACACATATACTTCTTCTACATCATTCATTCACTCTTTCATTCATTCATTCTCTCACATTTCTTCCACCTTTTCTAACATTGCTTCTTCATCTCTCACTCAGCACACATACATTTCACTCACATTCTGCATAGCTTTCTCCTCTACATTGCCACTGCTGCCCTCATAGCCAAACTCTAGACAATTATATGTTGTATTTTCAGGGTCCAACCCATTCTCATGACACTTCATAGGTCACATAGTTTTTCTCAGGCTAGGAAGGTTGCACTGACCCACCACTAAGTAATACATGGACTTACACATAGCCTGAGCGGTTAGCATTCCCAGACATAAAGTAAACAATTGGCTGAACCTTGAGTGGTAGGGGTATGTATAGAAAGAGAATTACTGCAGGGAGTTATGCCTACCAAAGCTGCCTCAATTCTGACTTTGATTCGGCAACAAACAATGCCTGAGATCTTGTCTTTGTGTATCTTATTTGCAGGGCAGCTTAGTCTGTTTTAAATTTGTTCTATAGTCTAAAATTAGCTGTCATTGAGACTGGGAATAATGTTACTTCTCTGTGTCAGTTAAGAAAAATATTCTGGTATTATTTCTATTCATCAGAATTATACAGCTTAAACAGAAATCATCTTCCTGACCATCCACAACTTTAAGTATACCCCAAAATGGAATATTTTCTCGAGACAAACACACAAACAGTGGGAAAACACCCACAGCAGTTCTCAGGGAAGAAATGCACTAGCACATGAGAGAAATTACAGGCAGAAACAACTGGTCAATAGCAATCAGTGACCTCACGATTCTGCCAAGTGAAACTCATCAGGGAGTGATTTGTCTGGTGGGTTGACCTGCAAAACACTAGGTGTCATGTGCTGTATACTCACACAACCCTCAGCAGCCTTGGAGAAATAGCTGAGAACTGAACTACAAACATGAAGTGCACACACACACACACACACACACACACACACACACACAGACAGAGAGACAGAGACAGAGACAGAGAGAGACAGAAAGAGAGAATAACTAGGAATGGTGGGGGCTTTTGAAGCCTCAAAGCCCACCCCCAGTGACATATCTTCTCTAACAAGACCACACCTCCTAATCCTTCCCAAACAGTTCTGACAATTGGAGGGCCAAGTTTAAAACATAGGAATATATGTTAGCACTTCTCATTCAAACTACCACATTTGATAAGGCTAATCTGAAGCAGAGAACAATCACTATAAGGAGCCATTACTCTGTGACAGAGAGAGAAGCTGCAGCTTTTGTAAATGCTAATGGGAGTCACTGAGCTTGATTCTCCTGGGCTCAGAGATATATTCAAATACCTCTTCAACCTTTTAGTGCCTACACTAGGGAATGAGTTTTCAGTGAGTGATTTCAGCCCTGAATCTTCTACTGGAAGGTTAAGGTATCACTAAAAACTGAATAGCAAGGATAACATGATAGATGTGGTTTATTTCTGACAGAAAACAAATTTACTAAAGCATGATGCTTTCCAGAATTCTCCAGTGCTTTGTATGATATTGGCTTGGTACAAATTTTACTTTGTAACTTCAAATGAAATTTGTGGCAGAAATTATCCCACTCCCCTCTACTGCAGAGTAACCTGTACTAGAGTTAAAACTAAACTTAAAGCTAAATATGGAACCTTAGATCCAGAAGATGCTAAAATTATAACTTCTTCCTTAGAAGTGATATTTTCCATTCTTTCAATATATAAGTCAAAGCTTATCACACCAATTGGACACAGAGTTCACTTTACAAATTTTACATGTATGCTTTGCACATCTGCCTATCAAGAAAGGTATCTCAAGAGTTTTGTTCTCCACTGATGTTTCCCTTGGTTACATTCCTTCTTTTAAGACACATTGTATAAATGTTCCTTCAACTTATTCTCATCAAAGTAATTTATAACTTATGCCAACAGCTAAAAAATTTTGTTGACAAGAAAGTCTTTATAGAATATAATTACCATCATTTCCATTTTTACATTTTCACAGCCCTGAGAGTTGTCATTTAAATTGTCTCCAGTACTTTTAAATAATCCTGCTGTAATATTCCTATATAGTCTATAATACAGGGCATTGTCATATCCACCCATGTCTTGTCACCCACTGCTTTTATGGCCCTTCACTGACCCTTGCTGAGATTCCCATTTCCCATTTGCAGACATGTAGGAAAATATAAGCTGTATAAAATACACCAAAAATATCAATGTACCATAAGTACATGCTCAGCGTCAGCTCCATCTGAACTCCTATTTGAGTACTCTGGTTTTTTAATTATGATACAATATGTCTATGGTTATCTTGTTATTTTACAGTTTACAGTTTCATTCTTTGGCTACATTCTCAAAGAAATTAGAAAAAAATTGACTTTGGAAGCTTATTTTTTTTATATATAATCCATGCCAGCATTTTATATCTTATTGTATTCTTTTATGATTTTCACAGGGCAGGAAAGCCCACTTTGAGCTCCTTTAGAGAGACAAATAATATACCTGGCAGATGGCATTAGTAATGAGTAAGCACTTGAATGAATGTTATGGACATTAAGGGGATAGGCTGCTCATAATGTGGGGATGATTCCAAGGTACCAGGAGAAGGAGGCCTTTAACATAGGTATTTGTCACAGTTTGAGGAACTTCCTGTTGACGACAAACAGGAACTGTGGACCTTGTTCTGTCAGGCTGTATTCTGGGAATGTGCCAGATGATGTTATCAGGGGGTCTAAAAGTCACAAGAACTCAACCAGATGAACATTTACTACCTGCAGAAGCAAATGATCAAACATCTCCTATCCAGTGTGGATCATGCATTTTCCACTACTGCTGTCCAGACAAGGCCCACTGCTAAATGGCATTTGAAGGACTTATGATAAGAATGGATCAAATTGGACTGGTGATATGACTCGGCCAATAAAAGTTTTTCCAATCAAGTAAGCCCAAGTATGATCTCTAGGACCACATGATAGAAGGAAAGAACCACTTAAATAAATTGTCCTCTAATTTCCATACAATGCACTGGAGGCATGCCATAAGCCCACAATGACATAAACAAAACAAGTAAATCAATGTTTAAAATTGGAACAAATTTTGCAAATGTTAAGATCACTAACTCAAAAACTTTGATTTACCTTTAATTGAAATTATAGTTTACTCAGATATCATTGCAGAGGATCATGAATTAAGGCACTCCCCTCATTTGTCAGAGGCAGTAACTTTATTAGAAAACACTGCTCTGGGAAAGTGGAGGCAACCAAATTACTGTGTCCCCTAAAAGTCTCTCCAACACTCTAGTGCCTTTTACTTGTTCCATTAAAGTCAAAACATATCAGCATCTTAAGTCTTCAAACATCTTTGCTAAGATTTCTTAGATAGTATAAATTTGAACCAGTTTTTCTTCTATCTTCAGATAGATTTATTTTTCCATTTTAAATAGTGACACATTACTCTGACCAGAGGTCCAGAACTTAGCCTTGATTTCAGATTTGCATCATCACAGAGTTCAGCACACCATTGACCATCACTATGACCACCAAAGCAGTATCTTAATTAGCTGTTGGTGGCCCTCATCATCCCTAGTATCCAGGTGTACTAGAACTTTTTTGAAGAAGGAAAACTCCCCAGAGGTTAGCTACAGTCAATAAGTACACAGAAACTAAACTGCCACGATTTCTTCAGGCTTGCGTCTTCAATTTCAGACAATCTGCCCATCAGATGACTCCTGCACATTCTCTAGCATAAACAGGAAGTCAAAGCAGGTCTTGGAAGATATTCACTTAGGAGTAAAATACCATCTCAGAAAAAAAAAAAAAAGGTGAAAGACCTTTTGTGTGCTTGGTAATAGAAAACTATTTTGGAAAATTAATACAAGTAAAGCAACAGGCTATCATTAAGAAAGTATTTTCTAGTAAATATTTTCTCAGCTACTGTGAATTCATACCTGAAGTTAATGAACCTATAGGATTCTGGGCACACACATTTGGAATTCAAAGGCATTTGTAACCTGATGACATATACACACACACATACACCACCAACAACATGACCATCACCACCAGCACCATCACCACAGAATCCAAGCATTGTCAAAACTCTCAACTCCAAGCAGACTTACACGAAATGACTAACACAGGGACTTATAAAGACCACTGATATTGTCACAAGGATAGAGTTAATGTTTCTCTCCTATGTGGCCCCTTCGTTTAAGAGGCCAGTTACATAATTGAAAGTTCCATGGTGGGCTGTCACTGTCTGTCTCAAATATTAAAAGGATGACCTCTTGACACCAAGCTATCCCCTCTCCAGATCCTCTGTCTAAAAACAGCCTTGGTGTGAGTCCACATTACTGCTGTCAACCTGTTTTGACACAGGTAGGTCATCCTTGCTTAAGCCAGAAGACTACTCAGAAGTGCTCATCATTCAAGTCTGACTATTGATAAAGGATCTTTGGAACATAAACGTTTGATTCTTTAAGCAAAGTGGATCATCATAAGTGGGTACGAGACAACCAGTTAAATTCTGTATTAATGATGGTTGTCTACAGTAACCAAACCAATGAATGGATAGAGATTCACATATTGTATTCAATAATTTATTGCCAGCTTTAAGATAGCAACAGTAGCAGAATCACACCTGAGAGGTGAAAACCAATAGTTACTCAGTGCTTGAGGCTGGGTGCTTCAGCCACTGGGGGCGTCCCTCAACAGCTTTCTTTCACTGCAGGGCTGGCATGACAACCAATAACTGCTCAGTCCACAAGGTTGGTTGCCTCAGCAGAGCCAATCTGGCACCGGAAGCCCAACACTTTAGGGGATAGCCACTAGTTCCTAGGCAATAGTCAAAGCCTGGTTCTGATGTCAGCAAAGGAATCATCACCATCACCATCACCATCACCATCACCATCATCATCATAGCATGATTCATAGCAGCAGCAGCAGCAGCAGCAGCAGCAGGAGGAGGAGGAGGACAAATCAATTCTTCAGCAAGAGAGAAGGCCAGGGAGTGGAAGGGGGAGGTGGTGGTCTCCTGCCACATCCCTTTTAACTGGACAGTTACCAGAAGGTAACACCCACACCTGGGATGATGGCTCTTTCTGCATCCATCAAAGCAAGGAAGTCATTGCTACAGATGAAGCTCCCTACTCTCTACTTCGTGGTAAGTTGACACTAAAACCAAACATAATAGCTCCTATTTACCCAGCCTCACATTTTAGTTCACGGTCACATAACTGGTTTCAGGTCATGCAAATGCAAAAGTTCCTCCTACCTGTCTGCTGTTGATCACACTAAGATTCAGCCTGGGATGCCTTCATGGTTACCTTCTGAACATGTGAGGTATGTTCATCATTCATGCACCATCTCAAAACACCTGCTCTGCTACAAGACCATCCTTGCTAATCCAGCTCACAGTTACTCCATTTTCTCAGGTATTTCTCTTAAGACTCACTTTAGTACTGCTCAGAAATGCATGGGAGATCCTCTTCAAGCAAATAGTTGGTCCCATACTGCCAGGATTTTATTTTCTGCTGGTTATTTTATTTTATTTTAGTGGGTTAAATATTTTTTGTTGAAAACATTTTATTTGTTCAATATATCTGATTTAGGCAGTGAGAGGGGAAGCTTCATCCAAACTTGTGACAAATTACCAAAATATTTTTGAATTTAGACTGCATGAAGCTCCCTCAGTTGAGTACATCCCTGATAATGCTGTAGTGTAATATGTTTAGTAGTTGTGCAGGCAAAATCAGATATATGGTTTTATTTCTCAGCATCTTCATGTTATATTTAAAGAAAAAAAAAAGGAAGATCTGGGGATAGAGCTTAGTGCTAGAGTACTTGCCTAACTAGTATAAGGCCCAAGGTTCAGTCAATCTGCCCCCTCTCTCCCTCCCTTCCTCCTTCCCTCCCTCCCTCCCTCTCTTTCTTTCTCTTGCGTGCACCCCCCACACACACACAAATCAAAAAATGGTAGTTATATTTCAGTTCAAGTAGATGTTTTAACAGGCTAAGGCAATCATTAAAGGGAAGGTGGAGGTAAATTATAAAGTGGGGCTTGAAACAAGAAAGGAAACGCAATCTTTTAGAAAGGTAGGATAAATACTCTTGATCGTCACTTGCTCAAGTGTAAGAATGAATGATGAATAAATCACATTATCAGAAGGCAGAAAGTCAAGACAGAAATGGCCAAACGTCACAGTAACAACAGGGACAGGATGACAGTGACTTTGTTTCTCAGCTGAAGGTACCATGGCAGCCACGCAGAAGGAGGGTCAGGAAAGGCCATTGCCGTTCTGCATGCGCTGTTTGTTCGCTTGTTTTTCTTTTCCATTAACTTCCTCCATCTCCTGAGGACTCTCTGTAAGGTGATTTATTTTGCAGATGGAAGCCCACCCTCTGTATCTTTCTTCCTTGACTGAGAACAATGAGGATGTGGAGGAAGAGCATGGGAACAGCGTCCAAACATAACAGACACTGACTCTATCCGCCCAAACTCCAGTACAGTCTTCCCCAAGACACATCTGATGATCTATATACCACCACACCTGCCTCCAATACACAAGGAGCCTAATTTTGCTGATGTATGTATGCAGAAGCCCCCGACCATCAATTTTCTGTCCTAGAAACGAGGTAATGGAAGCTCTTGATTACAAACTAAAATTAGTATACACTGAACACTCCAAATGGGAGCTTCCAAATCTGAGGCAACAGGAGTTTTGAAGGCAGTAACTTTGTCCTTGGTAAATTGCTTACTCTTCTCTCATGGAAAGTGTATGGAAAGATCTTGTCTGGTGGTCTGAATGCTGAATGAGGGCAGAGGCTTGGAGGAAGGCTTCTAGGTTGTATATTAAAGTTAAGAGCAAGGGGAGCTGAAAGGGACTCCGATCAGAGGTCCAAGTTTGTGTTATGATGACATCACGACACCAGTGTGCCTTTGAAGTTGACACTGCCACAGAGGGTTGCACAGGTTTGTTCAGAAGAGAAGTACAAGGGGAAGGGCTATATGAGGAAGTAATGTCATATCAAGTTCATGTACCTAAAAGCATTACTTTCAAAAGAGAAAAGATTTTCATCAAGGCTCCTGTCACAGTTCTAGCCACAGAAACAGACCCCATTACATCGGAGGCCACATGCCATCCAGGCAGTCTTGTTCATTAAAGTCTATACTAAGTGGGATGCTATACAGCCCGTGCATTATGACAGGTGGAAGGTCATCTCTAATTCAAAAGACTAACTAACACTATTTAAAAAGTGGCTATTTTTTTTCCTATTCGAAAAAGGTTATTTGCTGAGAGAACGAAGTAAAGGGACGTTTATGTGAGCGTACAAAAAAAAAAAATGTTTCTTGTTGGGAGCCTCACAAAGGTTATGATTTTATGGGGTCCCAGATCTATTCTGCTCAAAGGATTACAGATAAGACTGTTGCCCCTAAGAGAGAGCTAATGTTCTTTACTTTCCACCAAAAGACAAGCTTACTAAAGTAGTTGTCTAGTGCAGGCCAATGTTTCTGTTGTCTGATTATCCTGTATTTCCTCTTGTCCATCAGGTGACAAAATAACATTTATGACACAGGATTTGACCTAAAAACTACACGTCCCCTCCCCTGGGAAGGATGCTCCACATGGGGATGAACCTTGTGCACCAACCCTGGATGGCAACAAAGAGCAGAGACACTAACCTGAAGGTGGCATCAGAGAGGAGAGAGGACTGGGAATCTGGGGAAACTGGACCCATGCTGCCTAACTGTCTGCACACCAGCACATAGACCTTTCCTGTTTGCATCTATTATCAACTTGAAGACTGAACCTGGGCCAGAGGAACACTATTTACTCCCTCTAGTCTTAACTTTCTATGATCCCAAAAGTCACAGAAATGCATGCTGACACTGTGGTGACCATTTCCTCAGGCCCAGATGCCTCGATCACAGAATGAGAAACACACAGAGGAAAAGTGCAAATCCAAGCCAGACTTGGGAAATACATACTTTCAGTGTCTAACACGCAGGCTGTTTTCAACTCAGATGCATAAAGGGAGGGCCATCCTTGCCATCCCTTCTGCCTGAGAGTAGGGTTCGGAAGTTCTCTTTGCAGGAAAGGAGCTTCATGTTATAAGTAAGTTTTTCTGCCGGGAGTGGCAAAACCCTATGCTTTTAACTTTCCTAAATTCCCCTGGAGAGAATCACAGCTTGATATGAGAAGTATATGTAAATTTTGTGTCACTTAAGAGGAAGTTAAACTGCCAACGCTTGGATCATAAAGCACCATGACTTCCCCCCCCCCAGAAAAATCTAAAGGCACATATTAACATTCATTCAAAAAAATGTTGCTTGTGTGCGTACTGAAAGGAAAGTTACAGGGATGCAGATGGAAGATGACGCAGGGAAGTGGACAGGTGACAAAGCATAGCTGGACTCCTTACGGAGATGCACTTCAGAGGACAAGAGAAAGTCCCTGAGTGCGAGAATATAGGCAGAGTATCAATGCCATAGTACATACTTCTTCCCACCGTATTCCCGCATGATCAAGTGCCAGGGATAGGACAAACACACTCTAAATAGAATCGTGATGTGGATAGTGGGCTGAGCTCAGCAGCCTTAGGGAAGAAGTATCCTTCCAGTGTGTTGTCCCCAAGAGAGAGAGCTCAAGAGAAGCAAAGCCCAGATATACTTCTTTCCCCAAGCCACACTTCTAATTCCACAAGGAAACAGGTGAGCTTCACTAACAGGGAAGGACTGGACCAACAAGTCCAGATGCACAGTCAGTCTAAGAGTTCCTCCTTTCAGATTGCCTGGAGCTGGGATGAATCCAGGGTACTCTCTATGTCCAAGCTAAATGTTTAGGAAGTAATCTTGTTAAATATATATTTATATTCAACACTAGAACTTTAGGCTTCCTGGTCTTGTTCCCTGGCCTCAACACAAAGGGACTATTATTTTCTTGAGAAGGAAATTGTTCCAGCATCCCTGCCTAGGCTCCGACGATTCCTGTTTGATCCAATTCTCTTCCTCCCCTTGAGAGGACATACAATATTATAGCTGGCCCTTGTGTGGGCCGTTCGTGGAGTGCGACATAGGAGCGCAGCGTCATGCTTCTGTTTAAACTGTGAGAAGAGTGCTTCTGAGCAAGAACAGTTGGCATCGCCTACCACAGAAATCTACTCCCATTAACAACACAGCTGCGGGGCAGGTTCGTTTCGTTTTAAAAACGTAAGTCAAGAGCCTCAAATTGGTAATTGGGCATTTAATTGGGTATGTGAAAGTACTTACCAGATTTAACAGCTTCAACAGGTAATGTTTTAGAACATTAAAAATTAGAGAGATGATCGCTTGGATGCAGGTGGAAAGCCAACTGGAGCCTGGCATTAGTTTATCACACATGGTGCCAGCGACGTGAGCAGATTATGAGCTTTCTTCAATTTCCTTCTGCGTTAGAGGTCATCGGAACATTTTACTTTTTTAGTTTGCTACTCCAGAAACGTGCTCCGTCCACTGCTCACTTGTTTAATAAATAATAATCATTTTTCTACAGGGAACAGCAAGCACGGCCTTCTCCAGCACTGCAGAGAAGCAACGGTGAGCAGCCACAAGCACCTGGACACTCTGGCATCTGGCACTCAGCGTGAGGTCTGTTAATGGAAAGGGACGGTTCTTCATGACGGCCTATTCCCAAAGACCTCAGAGCCACTTACAAATACATCCAATACCTATGGATTAGTTATCCTTTGCCACACCAACTCCAGTGTCGTCCGTGTGACATGAACAATTATGTCAATAATAGCGGACGGGAGATACGTGTCCCACGGGACTAAGCTCCCTGGAGGTCCCTGGCAGAGTGCCCGTGTTATGCCTCCTTCTTGAAGGAGACGTGCTTCACAGATCATGAGCTCTCTGGCTATGGGTTCTGTATAACTGCTTTTCTGATAATGTTCTAATTAATCTATAAAACACAGCCAAAATTAATGAATGCTTGGGTTGTGAACTGTGGAGGAAAGGGGAAGCTAGACATGGACCTTATTTAGATATAGCAGAATGAACTATTCCTTAAAGACCTCAAGCCTCAAGCCGCTAGATAATAGAAAGTATAATACTTCAGGCACTTCTAGGGAATGAACACTCACTCACTAGGAATCCCAACTAAAGTGATTTATGGAAGAAAACATTATCTCATAGGAGGCAGATAGTGGGCCCTCTGTTGAGGAAGTTCAGCATGGAAAACTTAAGGACTAGAACAGAACCCTTTCCCCTTACAGGTGTAAAAGTACAAATGTCCATATTCCAGCAGGTAAAAAGGTTTTATATTAGAAGAGATATATGGTAAAAAACTAAAGAAAGACTTAGGGAGGATCTGAAGCATCCAAATTGGCTAAATGGGTCATGAGAACCAGAAAAGTAGAAGTTCATAATAAACTAAAGAGCGGCTGAGATAAAGATGAAGGACACAGCCGCAACCTCAAAGAAGCCTTCACAAGTCTAGGGACTGTACTAAGTTTAAAAAACACAGACTGCTCTTTGGGTCATAAAGTTCTTATGAGTGAAAGGATATGTCTAGCGCCGATTAATAACTGTGTGCTTGATGTTTTTTAAAGATGATGTAATTGAATTATTGCCAAGCTCTTGTTGTTCCCTGTATGACTTGATAGTTTTCTTTTCTGTATATAAACTACTGATTTGCAGAAGTAAAATTGCAGCAGATTCAAACCACTTTTGAGTGTGTTTGTTGTCTGTCTGTCAGTCGCCGAATCCTTGCCTTCCTGACTACCCAAGCCCTGATTCTCCTACGGTCATGGTACTCCCGGTGGGCCAGTCCGTGGCAATCCTTTGTAAATTTTACCTTGTTTAACAGGTAACACACCTATGTGGTTCAAAAATAATATACTAAGACTCCTGCATCCGTGTCCATCTTACTTAGCTCCTTCTCTCTTCTTTATGTGGAAATTACACACATGAACAGACATTCTCATTTTCTCCATTCCAGTAAAGGTGAAAGGTTTTACTTGTTTTCAATAACATTGAACCTTGGAGCCCCTTTGAGATTCACAGAGCTAGAAACTCTCAAGTTCTTTTTATTATCACATAGTAATTGTACAAAATAATCGGGCTCACCGTAGCATTTCATAGCTGTGTATCACATGCTATGGTCATATTCACCGTTACTCCTTTACTTACTTCTCCCCCAGCTTCCCACAGTCCACTCTGCCACTCCCCAAAACTCTTCACCTTCAAATTTCATGATTATTTTTCTCCCTTAGACTCCATATGAGAGAAAAACCTATACTTGTCTGAGTCTGGTTTATTTCACCTCTCACATGATAAGATGGTTCCATACCTCTTCCTGAAAAATGAAATAAAACTTCCTCTTTACAGCTAAGGAATACTTCCCATTTTTTCTCATCTATTCATCTATGGATGGGACCCAGGGTGATTCTGTGTTAGTATAAATAAACACATAAGTACAGGTGTGCAGGTACTATCTGTTATAACCTTTTTATAGCTTCATAATACATACTATTCCTAAGAATATGGCACGGATTACTCCACCAGCCTCCCCCATTGATGAATAGTGAGTGCTTGTCAATCATCAATAATGTTACATCAAATAATCCTGCAAGCATACCTCAAGAATGTTCCAGACCTAGATGGAATTGCTGTGTCAGCAAGGAAGTACATAAGTAATTTTAACGATGTTGCCATCAGCTTTCCAATGGCATGTGGCAATGTGTTCTCCCACTGGGAATCTGTGTCTATTTCTCACATGCATGTGGGCACAGTGCGAGGTGAAGTAGTAAACCAAGAGATAAGGGATGACACCACAATGGACTTTAACTCTGCGTCTGTCTAACTATTGACAAGGCTTTCAAATGCTAAGGGTCAATTCGTAGTTCATGTGGTTTTCCATCTTTTTCTATTGTTTCTGGTGTTGTTTCTACTCTAAGGAAATCGGCCCTCTATGATGTGCCCATCCTTTGCCATCTGGCTCTCGACCATGTTGTTCTGTGCTGCAGCATTCTAGCAGTTATGCTGTTTGATATTCTTTTTTTTCCCCTCTGTGTAGCTTTTTTTTTTTTAAATATATATATATATATATATATATATATATATATATTTATTTTACAATACCATTCAGTTCTACATATCAGCCATGGGTTCCCCTATTCTCCCCCCTCCTACCCCCTCCCCTTATCCCCAGCCTACCCTCCATTCCCACCTCCTCCAGGACAAGTCCTCCCCCAAGGACTGCATCAACCTGGTAGACTCAGTCCAGGCAGGTCCAGTCCCTTCCTCCCAGACTGAGCCAAGTGTCCCTGCATAAGCTCCAGGTTTCAAACAGCCAACTCATGCAATGAGCACAGGACTTGGTCCCACTGCCTAGTTGTCTCCCAAACTGATCAAGCCAATCAACTGTCTCACCTATTCAGAGGGCCTGATCCAGCTGGGGGCCCCTCAGCCTTTGGTTCATAGTTCATGTGTTTCCATTCATTTGGCTATTTTTTTCAATAATTGAGTAAAACCGAAATTTATTATATGCCACAGTCGTCCTAGGGACCTCCATGCTATATATATAGCCTCTATGGTTCTATGGGTTGTGGTCTGATTGTTCTTTATTTTATATCTAGAATCCACCTATGAAGTGAGTACATACCATAACTGTCTTTCTGGGTTTGGGTTAACTCACTCAGGATGATTTTTTCTAGTTCCATCCATTTGCCTGCAAATTTCATGCTTTCATTGTTTTTCTCTGCTGAGTAGTACTCCATTGTGTATATGTACCACATTTTTTTCATCCATTCTTCCGTTGATGGGCATCTAGGTTGTTTCCAGGTTCTGGCTATTACAAATAGTGCTGCTATGAACATAGCTGAGCATGTATCTTTATGGTATGAATCAGCATTCCTTGGGTATATGCCCAAGAGTGGGATGGCTGGGTCTTGAGGTAGTTCGATTCCTAATTTTCTGAGAAACCGCCATACTGATTTCCACAGTGGTTGTACAAGTTTACATTCCCACCAACAGTGGAGGAGTGTTCCCTTTGCTCCACATCCTCTCCAACATTGGTTGTCATTGGTGTTTTTGATCATAACCATTCTAACAGGTGTAAGGTGGTATCTCAGAGTTGTTTTAATTTGCATTTCTCTGATGATTAAGGATGTTTAAAAAAAATAGTCATTTTATGGTTTCAAGACTTTCAGCCAGCCAGGAATTATCCCAACTTCCTTATTTCCTTATCCCAACCCCTTTCTAAGTATTTTTATGACACCATGTTTTTTTCTATTTTTTTTTTAATTTATTCACTTATTTATTGGTTTTTTTCGAGACAGGGTTTCACTGTGTAGCTTTGTGCCTTTCCTGGAACTCACTCTGTAGCCCAGGCTGGCCTCGAACTCACAGAGATCCACCTGCCTCTGCCTCCCAAATGCTGGGATTAAAGGCGTGCGCCACCACTGCCCAGCTTTGTTTTGTTTTTTTATTTAGCTACTACACCTTTTGGAACTTCACAATTTCAGGCAACTGATGTCTGCTGAGAGAGGAGGAGTTAGCCTCTCCCAGAGATGAGCCTCCTAATTGGTTGTCCAATATAAAGTGTCTCTGAAACCATATACACACAAAGAACAAAAATGAACTTGTCAGGTTGTATCATTTGTGTACACATACACACACATATATACATATATAACACACACATATACTTACATACATACATACACACATGCACATATATACTTACATATATACACACATACACTTGCATACATACATACACATACACACATATATACTTACAAACATACATGCATACATATGTAATGAGATTAATCAGGGAAGAAGAGTTACCATGAGACAGGGGTGAGCATGGAAGGAATTGGAGGAGGGATGCTGGGGGAGGAAGGGAAGAGAAAAGTGATACAACTCTATTTTAATAAAATTTGAAAAGAAATATGAGGTGAAACATGAATTCAATTAAAAATTCCCAGATGGTAACTGTTTCTAGATTGTTCACTGACAGTTCATTTTCTCACAGACTTGAGACACTACCTCTTCCACAAACCAATTCAGTCAATCATTTGCGTTGACCACAAATTCTGTAAGTAGGCTTCAGTCCTACCAGATAACCAAGCCTGGGCTGAGACAAAACCCAAATTCAAGTATCCAGTGACCTTTTCGGAAACTGACTTCCCAGGAAACTTGTCCAGGATCTTCAGCCACAAAACACTCTGCATTCTTATCACTGGCCTCTCTCCATTCAATTCAGAAATTGCTCTTTGCCCTAGAGGTGTGTGCACAATTTATGTGAACAATGCACAACAGTAAGAGACCAAAGGAAACTTCTGCCTATGCTCATTCCCATTGCAGCAAAATCTGGGCAGGAAAGGGCAATTAGGTAAACACAGGGTGTTTAACATCCTCCATACACAGTATTTGGCATGAACAGTCATGTGCCTCAAATGTAATGAGACTAGAAATTTTATGAAACAATAAAATGTGTAAACCAAGAGAAGAAAGAAAACAAGACACAACGAACAGCCAATAATCCTGAAAATAAACAATAATAAATGCTGGCTCTCTGCTCGAGATTGACAATGATGCTTCTCATTCAGACCCAGGATCTCATTTGGTCCACTCTTCCTTTCTTGCTTGCATCCACGTTAACTGACTTGGTTTGTTTGATGGGCATTCTATCATGACCTAAACCAATTATTTTCAGAATGGGGAAGGATAAAAGTAAAGGAACTACACACACTGTGAGACACATTATTCTCTTCCTGCCTTTGTAATGTTTCTGGCTTTTCCACACAGCTCCTCTTTCCAGAGCTTCAGGTATCATTGATTGAAATACACACAGGATCCTGGCTGGCAGAGCTGCCCCATCAACAACAAAAACCAAAGTGGACAGAATGATCCCCCAGCGGCACCAGGGTGTCTTCTGTGGGGCTCCCGGGGGTCACTTAGTGCTCAGTTAGGTGTGGAAGCCACCTGCTTCACACTTGCCACTGACAGGGGAACAAACCTTAGGTGACGAATTTCTTGTTCTTTACATTCACTTGGTGCACCCCTCTCTTCACTGACTGAATGTGAGCCGCCTCTCTCAGGAGGCTTTACACCTCTGTATTCTGAGTAGAGTCTGGGTACAGATGGGAGCGAGAAGCTAAGAGATTCTGTGACTGACTAGTAATCACTGCTTCTCCCAATCATATTCTAACTTAATTTGTGCCATAGTGTCCTGGGGAAACAAGTTAATAAACAGACTTTATTTATTGTATTGTTCATAATAGTCCCTGGAGAAGCCACCAGAAAGTTTCTTAGTTAGGCAATGGTATGAATTAATTCCAGACATTTCTTCCTTTTTCACTTTTATTTTTTAAGTGTCAGACAAAAAAACAAAAACTAAAACCAACCAACCAACAAATAAACAAAGCAAGAGACAGGATGAATGATTTCTAACATTTCTCAAAGAATGTAAAACCTACCGCCCCCTCTTAAAGGCACACTGGCATTTAGTTCACGTCCATAGGATAATATCACTTCCCACATCCACTGCCACAGGTATGACTGAGGCTTAGCACATCAAAGGCTCCAGACAGGAAACGCTCTGTGTGCACAGGGGAGATGTGTTGGAAGCAGTGAGAAAGAATCTGGGGTGTGATCCACTGCACCCCACCATGCAGTGCCAGGGTTTTGGGACCTGGATGTAAAATGAAAAGTAAAGGGGATACAGGAACAAAAATCTGGAATTAGCTCAGTTCATAGGAGAGCTCATCTGTAGGAGAGATGCTTGTAATAAATCATCAGATACAAACAGTGGGGTACGCGTGGCCCAATGATACAGACATGTTATGAGCCAGTGATTGTGTACATCTAATTCCCTTTGCCACGGTTCCAGGAGAAAAAGGAGAGGAGAGCAAGGACCGCTAAGGGGCAGAGAAGCAGGGGGAGCTGCTGGCTCTGTGGGACATCTCCAACTTCTGAGAGGTTAGAAGAGTCGCACTTCATAGGGCTTTCTGAATTTCCTTCCTGAGAGTATTCTTTTTCACTGCCTCAAAATCTACACTGCAAGCGTCCTGGTCCAGATGCAGGCGCATCGTTTCAGACATCGCCCCTGCTGGCTTTTCACCTGCATCCCTGCTTTCTTCTATAGACTATACTCTGCAGGTGAGTTACTCAGCCTTCTGGAGTTTTCTGTAAATCTAACAGAATGCAGCACTGGGAGTGACAGGGGCTGGCTGTGCCGTGCTCAGTGTTTGCAGACCACTAGTTCAAGGGTGAGACTCGGGGACAACATTCCGGATACCTTTCTCAGGACGCTGGCTTTCTGAATCCTTCTGCCTTTCCCCAGGCTGTGGTGGGTGGCCAGAGCTCCAGCCAGCAGATACAGTTTACATTGGAACACTCTTTGAATTACAGGAGGAAAGAAAACCCTGTTAAGGGAGTGGACTTCAGAAAAGAACACAAGTCCATGTTTGAGCCACATTCAAAACATCGTGAAAGAGACACTCACTTCACAGGAAGAAAACACTTGAACTAAGACAAATGTTAAGGATGACAAGTGTAAAACAGCACAGATGTCATTCACACATTCAGAACGTCTGAAGACAGATGCAGGGTTTGCCAATGATGTCCATTCACAGTTACTAATGACAGGAAGGGTATCGAAGAGTTTAAACACCCTGAAAGTGGGAACCCAGGCAGGGAATTCACTGGAGCACTGTTCTCAGAAATGACAGGGAGAAGTTTGTTTGACTGCTTTTCAGATAAGGTCTTGTTATATTTCCCAGGCAGATCATGAACTTAATAGAAACCCAGGCTGGCCTCCAACTCATGATCCCCCGACATTAGGCTCCTGAGTACTGAGATTACAGGTGTGGGTTACTGTGTCTGGCATAGATGCATTTTTCAAAGTCGGTAACTTGAGTCGCTGGCATGTGTAGGGCAAGGTAATTAAAATGATGGGAACAGAGACAATTCTGTGCAGCTTTGAAAATGAGGGGAGAGAGAGGAGGATTCATGGCCAACTGGATGGTGATGTACAGGGAAGACATATGAGTATCTTCCTAGGAATATCCACCCCAGTTTGCTGAAAGTTTGATGGAAAGGGCAAACAGACAGTTGTAAACATCTGGATGTGTCTTCGATCCTGTCCTGTGGCAATGCCCTCCCCCTCCTGTCAAGGCAGGCTCCTCTGTAAAGTGGCCTACAACTCCTAACCCCCTTCTGGGTGATGGGGTCTCGAAACTTAGAAATCTGGTTCTGAGTTAATCAATCAAGAGGCTCTAGGCTTGGCCAAAACTGTTCTGTGACCTCACACCCAGCAAAAGGAGAAGGATGCCCTGCCCATCTGTGCAGCTCTCCTCTGTACTGAGAAGCATCTCCTCTGCACTTTTTCACATGCCTCAGTGGTGTTTTACTTAGTTATCCCTCTGGTTCGTCACACTGCTCCTAGTCATGTGTAACAAAACTTCAAACAGAGAGTAAACAATGCCTTCCTCTCAACCTCCTGAATTGTTCTAAATTGCCAGTATACCACACATTCATTTGTTCATAGAATCAGTAATGTTCTTTCCTGAGGAAATATAAATGAATATTAATGAAGCTTTAATACAAAGCTACAGCCCAGTGTTTTGTATAATAATGAAATATGAGTAATTGTTTCCAACAAGAAGAAATTGGTTAAATAGTCGGCAACATTTTCATATAGCTGAATATCATGAACCAATTACAATGTTATAAAATATATATATATATATATAGAAAAATGGTCAAGGACTTTAGATGCTGTGTGTGTATTTCCCTTTATACCATAAAAACCATAAGACACAGTGTGTGTATTTCCCTTACACTATAAAAGTCATGCACTCAATTGTGCACGAATAGACCCCAAATGTGTTTTTCTGTATACTACTTCTCTAACTTCTGTGTAATAACTTCCTGAAGTTTCTATGAGCATACATTCTTTAAAAAATAATAAACTCTCCAATGTAGAATATGTGGAGATTTATGAAAAACACATCTATATTGAGGCCTTACTATAAAGTGTACACAGTATTTGAGTTTCCTTAGTTACTGTATAGGTCTTTGCTATTCTAGGATCTTATCAAGAACACTAATATTTTAATAATAGAAAATTATAATGATAAGAAATTGTGATAAAGGAAATCATAAAATTTATATCATTGATAGAACAGTGTCCACGTCCATGAGTGGCTACAACTGCTGAGAGGTCTGCAATGTGAACTGTCTATGCAGGTAACCCCTATTTCCTATGATTCTCAGGTAGAACACTTTATAAGTCTGACATTAGAAGTGGAAAATGATGCCAGGCAATGGTGGCGCATGTCTTTAATCCTAGTGCTCAGGAGGCAGAGGCAGGCAAATCTCTGTGAGTTCAAGGCCAAACTGGGCTACAGAGTGAGTTCCAGGAAAGGCGCAAAGCTACACAGAGAAAACCCATCATGATATTGTGTTCCCCAATATATTGTGTACCCTAATAAACTTATCTGGGGTCAGAGAACAGAACAGCCACTGGATTAGACATAGAAGCCAGAAAATGGTGGCACACACACCTTTAATCCTAGCATTCTGGAGGCAGAGATCCATCTGGATCTCTGTGAGTTCAAAGCCACACTGGAGACAGCCAGGCGTGGTGACACATGCCTTTAATCCCAGGAAGTGATGGCAGGAAGCAGAAAGTTCTATTAGTCGTGAAAACCAGGAACTAGCCTCTGTTAAACTTTTAGGCTTCTAGCAGCAGTTCAGCTGAGATCCATTCAGATGAGGAAACAGGGTTCTGGTTTGAGGAAACAAGATCAGCTGAGGAATTGGTGAGGTGAGGTTAGCTGTGGCCTGTTCTGTTTCTCAGATCATTCAGCGTTCACCCCAATACCTGGTTCTGGGTTTGTTTTTATTAATAAGACCTTTTAATATTTGTGCTACAAAACCCTGTCTCAAAAAACAACAACAAAAAAAAAAAGAAAAAAAGAAGAAGAAGTGGCAAACGACCAAAGATTCAGTTTCTTTAAAAAAAAAAAAAAATGATCTGCTACATTCACTGGCCTGGAATTAGAGGTAAGAAACTCATTGTGTTGCTGACAGCTGGCTTGGTGACCAGGTATTTGTTCTTCTACTCTGTCCAGCTCCCTGAATTCTTTCAGAGCAAGTAGAAATATCAGACCACCCTTCTCCAAAAAGAATGCTTTTAAAAAATGTATTGAGTCAGAACTTTTCCTACAGCACAAGCTCTTAAATAACTGGCCAACAAAAGGACACAACATTGTGTGAGAACAAAACATACCCCAGAGCTTTTTTCCCTGAAGGCTGCTTTCCCTTGCCTTTCAAAATAAACCTCAAAACCACTCTTTAGGATGTAACTGTCTAGTTATCTTTGCAAAGGGGCACACCTTATTCAGAAAAATATGAAGAGTACAATAAACCATGAGATTCAAGGAATTTCACATCCATTTTCCATTTACTTTCTGTATTGAGGCGGGGCAGATTACAGACCAACCTAATCTGTAAAAGTGAAAAAAACCCAGATTAATGTCATTATGTCACACTCATCTGTAATCATAATATTAATAAAGTTGAGGTAAAATCACCCAAAGAACAGCTGCAGTGTCCAATCCTCATCTTTTATTTATAGCAGAATGTAGGAATGAAGAATACCACTATCTCCATTTCTGAACTAATACACTGTCATTATAAATTTCAATGGCATTTTAAATGGCACATTGAAGGATTTCTATATTGACTAGTTTCCCAATGAACAATAATTCTAAAATGGCTGTTCCACAAAGAGCAACAACAATAACAACAACCCAATTGAGAACTTTCCCCAACTCAGCCAAGAGTCAAAGATGGCCCTGTGGCTTTCCTTAAACACTCTTGATGAATGCCACAGCCTTGAAGGCATTCACAGGGCTGCTGTCCACAAACAAGCATGTGCCAACGAGGAGTGCAAATCTACAGTACCTGATGCTAATACTCTGTATAATCCCCAACTTTCCCAGTGTTGCTTCTTGAAGGTACACTCAAAATACTGACTTTGAAAGCTCATGACTGTGCCTTGACATGGCTTATGACTTTATATGGACAGTGACATCACAAAAGTAGAGAAACTATCTTTCTGACAGGTACCTCCACACTCAGACATGCTGCGTAAGATTAAGGGGTTTGGTTTCCTTGGGAATGCTGAGATATTTGAGTCCTAATGAGTCTGCCACGTTCCATCATAAATGTGCTTAGTTTCCCTCCAGTTTAAATGTTGCCATCTCCCTAACGGCTTTAGTTAGGGCAACTTTTCCTTCAGAGCCCAACTGTCTGATAAATACTATTTTTTTAAACATATAATTTGATGAGTCATTTACTTTCCTACATGGCTTAAAAATTAATAAATGATATAAAGGAAGGTAGTGGCAGAAGCCTGAAATCCCAGCATTTGGGAGATTAAAACAGGATGAAGGCAAGTTCAAAGCCAGCCTGGGCTACATAGAGAGACTCTATTTCCAGAGAAGGAAGGGGAGGAAGGGAGAAGGAGAGGAGCAAAGAGGAAGAAATCACTATGTGTTTTTTATACTACACTATGACATTATCCTCAGTAGATGCTAGCTGTGAAACGCTATAGTGGTGTATTTAAATATCTTAATTTGGAGTCAGGCAGATCCAGCTGCAAGCTGCTTTCTACTTCTTATCTGTATGATTCAAGTCAAGACACTCAGGGTTCAACATTCTTATACATAACAGAGCAATAATAGCCTCAAATCTACATGCTTTGAAGATCAGAAATAATGTGCTTTTTGATCATTAGCAGAGGGCCTGGCATGTGGTAAGCACTCAATAAATGCTATATATCTTAATAAAAATAATTTCTGGGAAATTTTTAATATCTAGAATGATTTTTTTCCTGGTTCCATCCATTTGCCTGTAAATTTCACAATGCCATTTTTAACAGCTGGGTAACACTCCATTATGTAAACGTCCCATACTTTCTTTATCTATTTTCTAGTTGAGGGACATCTAGGTTGCTTTCAGTCTTTGACCATTATGAGTAGAGCTGCTATGGACATAGTTGAGCAAGTGTCCTCGTGATCCGATGGAGCATCCTTTGGGTATACACCCAGGGGACTTCAAGTAGGTCTATTCCCAATTTTCTGAGGAACTGCCATATTGATTTCCAAAGTAGCTGTACAAGTTTGCACTCCCACCAGTAATGGTGGAATGTTCCCTTTGCTCCAAATCCTCACCAGCATGAGCTGTCACTTGTGTTATTGATCTTAGCCATTTTGACAAGTGTAAGATGGAATCTCAAAGTCATTTTGATTTGCATTTTCCTGGTGGCTAAGGGTGTTGAACATTTCTTTAAGTGTTTCTCAGACATTTGAGATTTCTCAATTGAGAATTCTCTGTTTACAACTGTATCCCATTTTTATTGGATTATTGGTTTTTTTTTTTTTTTTTTTTTTTTTTTTTTTTTTTTTTTTTTTTGTTTTTCGAGACAGGGTTTCTCTGTGTAGCTTTACGCCTTTCCTGGAACTCACTTGGTAGCCCAGGCTGGCCTCGAACTCACAGAGATCCGCCTGCCTCTGCCTCCCCAGTGCTGGGATTAAAGGCGTGCGCCACCACCGCCCGGCCTAGGATTATTGGGTTTTTAATACCTAGTTTCTTGTGTTCTGGATATTGGCCCTCTGTCATATGTGGAGTTGGCGAAAATCTTTTCCCATTATGTGGGTTGCCTTTTGTCTTATTAACAGTGACCTTTGCCTTACAGAAACTTTTCAGTTTCATGAGGGTCCATTTATTAATTGTCAGTCTTAGTATCTGTGCTATTGGTGTCCTGCTCAGGAAGTTGTCTCCTGTGTCAATACATTCAAGGCTATTTTCCACTTTCTCTCCTATCAGGTTGAGTGTATCTGGATTTATGTTGAAGTCTTTGATCCACTTGCATTTGAGTTTTGTGCAGGGTGATAGATATGGATCTACTAGAACAGCAGCATTTGTTGAAGATGCCTTCTTTTTTTCCAACACATATTTCTGGCTTCTTTATCCAAAATTAGGTGTCAATAGGTGTGTATATTTATGTCTGAGTCTTTGATGCCATTCCATTGATAAACCTGTTTAGTTTTATGACACTGCCATGGGGATTTTATTATTGTAGCTCTGTAGTAGAGCTTAAAATTAGGGATGGTGATACCTTCAGAAGTTCTTTTATTGTACAGGATTGTTTTGACTATCTTGGGTTTTTTGTTTTTCCATACGAAGTTGAGTATTCTTTCAAGGTCTGTAAATAATTGTTTTGTGAGCCTTCCACCCCATCAGAGACCTTGCCAGGTCCCTGAAAATCAGGTAAGCCATTCCCCCCATTGCCCCACCTGTGCCTGCCCAACATAATCCCAACCACCCCTCCTCTCCTTGTCACCATGTCCTGGCTCACACCTCTGCCTGTGTAAACAAACTAGGGAATTCTCATACCAGTGGCTAAACGCACACCTGAAAACTCTAGAACAAAAAGAATTAGACATATCCAAGTGGAGAAGACTATAGGAAATAATCAAACTTAGAGCTGAAATCAACAAAATAGAAACAAAGAAAACTATACAAAGAATCAATGAAACAAAGAGTTGTTTCTTGGAGAAAATCAACTAGACAAACCCTTATCCAAACTAACTAAAAGACAGAGACAGAGTATCAAAATTAACAAAATTGGAAAGGAAAAGGGGGATATAACAACATGCACCAAGGGAATCCAGAGAATCATTAGGTCATACTTAAAAATCTGCTCTCCATCAAACTGGAAAATCTAAAAGAAATGGGCATTTTTCTCAATAAATACCACTTACCAAAGTTACATCAAGATCAGATAAACAATTTAAATATACCTATAACTTCCAAGGAAATAGAAGCAGTCATTAAAATCTCCCAATCAACTTTTCCAGAATTCTCTCAGTTTGTATTTTCTTTACTGTTTTCCTTTCCATTTTCAGGTCTAGAACAGTTTTATTTCCTTCAACTATTTTTGTTTGTTCATATGTTTGTTTGGTTTTTTCTTTTGTTTCTTTATCTTTCTTTAAGGGATTTATTCCTTTCCTCCTTCAGGACCTCTGTCATCTTCATAAAGTTGGCTTTAAGGTCTTTTTCTTGTGCCTCAGTCTGTCATAACATTCAGGGCCTGCTGTGGTATGATAGCTGGCTTCCAGTGGGGACATCTTGTCCTGCCTCTTGTTGATTGTGTTCTTAAGCTGGCGTCTAGGCATCCTGGTTTGGGATGAACATAGGTGTAGGTGCTGATGTTGGAGTTTGTCTTTGTTGGATGAATGTTTTGTTTTTTGGTTTCTGTTTTTTCTTTGGTCTCTGGTTGCCTGGAGTTCTGGTAGCCTATGTGGCCTCTGGTCTAGCAGGGTATCTCCTTCTCGGTCGGGGACTGGACTTCTGGTAGCAAGAATGGCCTTTGGTCAGTCGAACAGAGGGTCTCCACCTGAGATGGGGGCTCTTCTGGCTGGTGTGGCCTGCACCTGAGCAGGGCATACCTGCCTGAGTTGGGGCAGGGGTGTGGCAGGGAGAGCAGGAGGTAGGGGTGGAAGGAGTAGCAGCAAACAGCAGCACATCGAGTCTTTGGGAAACAAACCTTTCCTCAATATAGACAAAAATCTCGTCGTTAATTTAAAATCACCAGGAAGTAAATAATTTCAAATAAAAACCAATCATTTTATTTAGGGTAACACCGACGCTATTAATTTTTCCTACTTCTATCAACCAACTTTATTCTCTCTCCTTAGAGCAAAAGAAAACTTTTTTTTTTTATTTTATAGAAAATTCACTTTGTTCACTGCTTCTCCCTAAAATCTATATTTGGATTCAACAGCCAGTGGTCTGAAACATTAATGGGGCTTTCCACTGAGCCATTAGCCTTTTTCTTTCTGTTTTGCAAACAGGGCTTATTAAATCTTTGCTGGAGGCACTAGAGAGAGGAAGAATACTGAGAATGTGCTGATGTGAAAGGTTTCACAGAACTCAAGCAAATCATTTCTGATTTGCCATAATTCCACAACAAGAACCACCGAGGTGCATGTTGCTTGGATGGCAAACGCAGATACTTAACACTTCGAACACCCTTGGCCTGTGCAAAGGTGCTGGCTGTAGATACTTCCCATCAAGTGCTCTCCAATGAGTGCAAAGGATGAATCTTTGTGCTAGAACAGCTTACAACAACCCCAACAGTGGGAACAGATATATATGAGTGTGTATTTTTGGATATCCAGAATTTCTTTGTTTTAGCTATTCTCTATTCTATTTTAAGCACAGATACACACCCATGCAACTAAGTTTAATAACTCATAATTTAAAGACATACACTATACTGTCAAGGTGAATAATCAGGTAAAGATGTTGAAAGCAAAACCCATATAGTAGCTTTCTTTATCTCATAATTCACAGAAAATCACATTTCTGGGTCAAGGCTGCAATGTTTTCTTGATCTCACACAGACAGACAGACACACACACACACACACACAGAGGGAGAAAGAGAGAGAGAGACAGACAGACAGACAGATAGACAGAGACAGAGACATGATGACAGACAAAACTTCCATACATGCACACTTAAAAGGAATACTGTTCTGGCTAGTTGTTGGTTTTTTTTTTTTTTTTTTTTTTTTTTTTTTTTTTTTTTTTTTTTTTTTTTGTCAACTTGACACAAGTTAGAGTCATCCAAAAAGAAGGACCATCAACTGAGAAAATGCCTCAGTAAGATCCAGCTGTAGGCAAGACTATGGGGCATTTTCTTAATTAGCGATTGTGGGGGTCCAGCCCATTGTGGGTGGTACTATCCCTGGGCTGATGTTCCTTGGTTTTATAAGAAAGCAGGCTGAGCAAACCATGATGGGGAAGCCAATAAGCAGCACTCTTCCAAGGCCTCTGCCTCAGCTCCTGTCTCCAGGTTCCTGCCCTGTTTTAGTTCCTATCCTGGCTTCCTTCAATGAGTGACCACAATGTGGAAGTGTAAGCCAAATAAATCCTTTCCACCACAACTTGCATTTTGGTATTGGTCTTTCACTGCAGCAACAGAAACCCTAACTAAGACAAATACAATACCAACAAAACATTTCAAGCTAGAGAGCACATGGACAGGTGGTAGTGACCCAAGCTGAAAAACCTAGAAAGCTGAAACCTCAGATGACAACATGTAAAATTCCAAACAAAAACCAACCTCACTAATATACCAGCAGGACTTCTCAAAGCTAAGTACGTTCAGGCATCAGGTACCTTTGGAAAGGGGAAGAAAGAGCTAAGATAAAAGAATGGCTGAAAGTCTGATGAAGACACATTTAGATGCCCTGGTTCCCTGCCATCTCCAGCCCCCTCCTGCATTAGAGGCAGTTTAAGGCAGAAGTAACAATATCACAAACTTGTCCTTAGGGTTCTTGCTCTTCCTACTGGACTTAGCTCCCAGGATCCTGCAGGTAACCTATAACCAGTACTTCTATAGATAGAACATTAGGAAGCCCTCTTTTGGTGAATCTAACTTGGAATAGCAGAGAGTCATAAAAGACATTGACATCTGTGTCCCCATTAGAAAGCATAGATGAGCCAACTCACAGTGAACCTGTCCAGACATGCCATATTAGCGCATGCCCAGGGTTCCTCTTCAGCTTTTAACACCCTGCACAGCCAAGGATCACTGAGTTGTGTTTCCTGGATCAAGTCACAAAACCATACATGTCAACGGCAACTATGAAAAACAGGGACTAGCAGGGAGAATGAAACATTTTTTTTAAAGATTTATTTATTTATTATGTATACAGCATGTATGACTACAGGCCAAAAGAGGGCACCAGATCTCATTACAGATGACTATGAGCCACCATGTGGTTGCTGGGAATTGAACTCATGACCTCTGGAAGAACAACCAGTGCTCTTAACCTCTGAGCCATCTCTCCAGCCCCAGAATGAAACATTTTTAAATCTATCATTGACACTGTCAGAAAGAAGAAGACGGCCTCTCTATAAATTAGTAAGATGCATAAGGCAAGGTGTCCTTACATATATATTTTGGACACAAAATTCATGTGTCCTTATTTATGAATTTTGAAAACAAAATTACTAAACTACAGTGTTAAAAATTAATGATTCTTTTCCCTCAAATAGAGTTGGAAAAGAGAAAGAAAAGAAGAAATTAGAACAATAAATCCAACAGAATGCACAGATCAGGTTCCATTGCAGTGAAAATAATCCAGAGGTTTTAGAAGATTTTTTAAAAGTATTAAGTGACACAAACTCCAGCAGGGACAATCAGACATGATACAATTCCCAAGCCAAACAGGAACACTCCTACCCAGTAGCCCTATCAAGAGACCGACTCTCCAGAAGCAGGAATTGTTACTATCATTGCCAATACCAGAAGTGAAGTGGGCTATTCTTGCCAAGAGCATAGTGAGAACTGTTGTTATAGCCATGAAGCTGGGCTATACCTGTCACAGTCCATATGACTAAAACGAAGGGCATACAGCCCATTGCCTCTTACAGAGCCAGTGGCTCAACACTGTGATGCCTCATAATGCTCTCTAGGAGAAAGGCTTAGACTGTCATACTTGCTAATGGACAAGCACTAGTACAAATGAATCTAAATGATGTCTAGAACATGAGCTGTAAAATAGCTTCTAGACTCTGTGGTACCCAAGGGCAAACTAAAAGAAAGCTGCAGCTTATGTGAGATAACTCAGCATGTCTGTGGTCAAAAGATCATCCATACCCAAATAATGAAGTGCCAGAAAGAATAAATACTCATAGAAAGAGCAGTGTGCTGGCTGGGCAGATGTCAATCATCTCAGAACTAGGTAGGTGGAGGCTGGAGAATCATGAGTTTAAGTCCACCCTGGTCGGGCGGCGGTGGCACACGCCTTTAATCCCAGCACTAGGGAGCAGAGCGAAATCTCTGTGAGTTCGAGGCCAACCTGGGCTACCAAGTGAGTTCCAGGAAAGGTGCAAAGCTACACATAGAAACCTGTCTTGAAAAAACCAAAAAAAAAAAAAAAAAAAAAAAAAAAAAAACAGACCACCCTGGGCTATACAGTAAGACTCCCAAGGAAGAAGGGAAGGAGAAGGATAGAAAAGAAGAGGGAGGAGAGAAGGGGGAGGGGCGGAAGGGGAAAATGTTGGGTAGGAAGGATTCCTGGATTGAAAGTGAGTCAAGAAAATGTGAAAGACACTGAAGAATGCTAAAGTGCCTGTGAACTACACAGTACAGTAGATGAAAAGAGGACTTGAAACCATGTTACCATAAAACTGCAGGACATAAGGGATGGACAAATCTTAGAAGCTTTCTAGGTAGAGGGAAGTATGTCATAAAGAGAAGCTTAAGAATTAGAATTCTTTGGGTTTTCCCACAAGCTGCACTAAAAACTAGATTGCAAAAGGTCAGCAATTTCACAGGAAATTTCATTTCAATGTATTCCTTTGAAATATATAGAAACAGAGTATAAAGGGAAATTCAAAGGACTGTAAAATCTTATTTATCGCCCAGAAATAGTAGATGTTACTAGCTTTTGAGCCCATCTTTTATTTACATTTGGCATACTTATTCCCTTGCTTCTACAACTAGCTGGGTTATTAGAGCAGTGCCAAGTGCATTTCCAGACAGGCCTGTTGTTTATGTCAGGACACAGCATCGTGAACCTTATTCTAGCCTCATCCAGGACTTTAGGTACTCTCTCTCATGTGGAATCTTTCTCCTGCATTTCCTGTTTTCCTCTTGTTCAGTCATTCACATTCCACGTACTTCCTAGAGAAGGGCTCATAACATCTGTGCACTGGTGTCTGTTTCTGTGTTTGGGCTAGGGTCTCATGTTGACCTGGCTGGCATGGATCTCGATAGAAAATCTTCATTTCTGGCAGGCAGGTTACAAGTGTAACAAATTTTCTAAGAATATAACATGCAGGTAAGAAAATATTCATATTCCTTGGCCTTGTAATTCTACCTTTGGGAAGTAAACTTTGAGAATGAAATGATATTCATTCAATCATTATAGTACTGAAAAAATAAGCAGCCACCTTGTTCAACAATCTGATAAACATAAATAAATCTAAAAGAATCTATTCAAAATCATATGAATGGTGAGATATCCTTTGATTAACCATAGAGAAAAATGGGAAAATGCTTGTGATATACAGTAAATTAACAGATAAAAAATTTTAAAAATGAATTTTATAGAATGGTTTGGTACACAGAATTTGGTCCAGGCTTCCCATGGCATGTAATATAGAGTCAAAGAGTCAGATCTCTGTTGAGAGATGTTGATAGCACTCTATTTCAAACAGAACTGGGTTAAGTAACAAGACAAATTTCCACAAAACTATTTCCCTGAGCTACTGTGATTCAGTCATGCCTAATTTTTTCCACTGTGCTATTTAGAGGTTTCTGGGCTATCTTCCTGGGATAGAAAGACAAGAAAATGAGGTTTGTATCAGCCTCTGAAAATGACAGGGCCCAATGAGGTTGCCATAAAAATCACGAGGACAAATTACCTCTTTGCCTGACACTGACACTATCCTTATAAGGAAAGTACAATGTCTGTCCTCCCTAAAGAAACCAGATTCCCAAACAGCTCATTTCTGATTAAACATTAGAAATAAATGTTGACCAACAAAATCTAAAGCAGTGATGAAGGCAATAAAACTTGGGATCTGTGCATAATTTGGAGAAGGAAGAATTCTATTTGCATTACCCCAGGACAGACTAAGTAATGAAATTTACAGCTTAAATTTCAAAGATTAACTTCAAAAATGAGTCATTTTAGATAAAAAGAGGAAATACAATTGACATACTTTAACTGTACACACTCAGTTTGTTGCTGTTGTTTACCTTATTGAAAAGCAGGGCTGTAAACATTCTTTTTACGTGCAAAAATCAAACTTTTGAAATTTAAGCCTAGTTTAGACATACATGATTTTTTTTTAGTTTTTTTCTTAAAAAAAAAATGAATGAATTTCCAAAACCTACCTACCAGGATGTCAAAAACAAACAAACAAACAAGGTAAATTAAAGAAAGTAAACAAACAAAAGCAAGGACTGGCTCCATCAAGCTAAGACTAGAGTATTCTGAACAAGGAGGTTACTTGCACACAGCAAGTGTAGTGTCAAATGTTATAAGCAGTTGGAATACAGCCTGCAGTTCCTGATAAGATTAAGCATGACATTCCTAAGACTCAGAAATTCGACTTTGATCTTCAACCCAAGAGAAATGAGTGCATATGGCTAGAAAGGCTATATTAAAATGTGAGGAGAAATTTCCTAATCATTCCAAACTGGAAGCAACTTGAACAACAGAATAGTACAATAATGTATGACATACCTTAAGAACAGGTACTTGTCAGCAATTAAAAACAAACAAACAAAAAAACCAAAAAGACCCATCTACATTACAGGTAAGACATAGATGAGTCTCAAAAAGCAAACAGAATGAAACATATCAAGATTTGAAGGGGTAAATATGTGCTGTGTGATTCCTTTATATAAAGTTCAGGAAAAGTAGAGTTATCTCCACTGATAAAAATCAGAAAAGCAGTTGATTATCTTTAGGGATGGGTGCTACTGGCTGGAAATGAGAAAAAGAAACAGCACCAGATGACAGAAATGTTGTATGTCTTTAACTTAAATACATGGGTGCAATTTAAATACATGCAAAGTATCAATAATCTATACATTTAAGTGCCTTTAACAAATTCCTTATATAGATGGGACAAAGAGAAAGGAGAATTCTGGGAACAGGAGGGCTGAGTGAGGAGACACTGCCAGCTGCCAACATGAGAAGCAACATGTAAAGATACAGGTAAGCCATGAGCCACGTGGCAAGGTATAGATTTATAGAAATGGGTTAATTTAAGATATAAGAACTAGATAGTAAGAAGCCTGCCACAGCCATACAGTTTATAAGTAATATAAGTCTCTGGGTGTTTAATTGGGTCTGAGTGGCTGCGGGCCCAGGTGGGACTGGAAAAAACTTCAGCTACAGCAAAGGATATTGTCAATAAAACAAAATGGTAGCCTACAGCGTGGGAAACGATCTTCACCAACCCCACATCTGATGGAGGGCTGATCTCCAAAAGAGCTCAAGAAACTAGACATCAAAATACCAAATAATACAATTAAAAAATGATGTATAGATCTAAACAGAGAATTCTCAGCAGAAAAATCAAATGGCCACCATTCAGTTCAAGAATTGTTCAACATCCTTAGTCATCATGGAAATGTGAATCAAAACGACTGTGAGATACCATCTTATACCTGTCATAATGGCTAAATATCAAAAAATAGTAATGAGAGATTATGTTGGAGAGGATGTGGAGTATGGGAACACTTTTCCACTGATGGTGGGAATGCAAACTCGTACAGCCTCTTTGGAAATCAGTATGGGGGTTTCTCAGAAAATTGGGAATCAATCTACGTCAAGACCTAGCTATACCAATCTTGGTCATATACCCAAAGGATGTTCAATCACACCACGAGGACTCTAGCTATACTATACTCTTAACAGCTTTATTTGAAATAGCCAGAACCTGGTAACAACCTAGATGCCCCTTAACCAAAGAATAGATAAATAAAATGTAGTACATTTTCACAATGGAGTATTTACTCCGTGGTTAAACAACAACAACAATGACAACATGAAATTTGCAGGCAAATGGATGAAACTAGAAAAAAATCATTCTGCATGAGGTAACCCATACCCAGAAAGACAAACATAGTTTCTACTCACTCATAAGTGGATATTAGCTACAAAGTAAAGGATAACCAGGCTACAACCCACAGCCCCAGAGAAGCTAGGAAACAAGGAAAACCAAAAGAGGGATATATGGATTTCCCTGGGAAGGGGAAATAGATGAGATCTCATGCATAAACTGAGTGGGGGTCGGGGGTGGGAACATGAGGGATGTGGTTTGTGGGTGAGATGGATGGGGAAATAATGGAAGAAATATCTTGATGGAGGAGGCATTTTGGGGTTAGGGAGAAACCTGGTGCCAGGGAAACTCCACCAATCTACAAGGATGATCCCAGCTAAGACTCCTAGCAATAGCTGAGAGGGTACCCAAACTGGCCATCTACTGTAATCAGTTTGGTGACTACCCTAATTGTCATGACAGAGTCTTCATCCAGGAACTGTTGGAAATAGATGCAGAAATCCACAGCCAAATACTGGGAAAGCTCAGGGAGTCCTACTAAAGAGAGGGAAGAGTGATAGTATAAACCAGTGGAGACAAGGTCATGATGGGGAACCCACAGAGACAGCTGACATGAGCTCCTGGGAGCACACGGCCTCTGGATGGACAGCAAGGGAGCATTCATGGGACCGACCTAGGCCCTCTACATGTGGGTGACAGTTGTGTAGCTTGGTCTGCCTCTGGGACTCCTAGCAGTGTGATCAGGACCTATCCCTGGAGCTTTAGCTGAATTTTGGAAACATATTCCCCGTGCTGGATGCCTCACTGCCCAGCCTTGATGCAGGGGGAGGACCTTGGTCCTGCCTCAACTTGATATGCCATGATTTATTGATGCCTATGGGAGGCCTGCCCCTTTCTGAATGGAGAAGGAGGAGTGGATGGTAAGGGTGTGGATGGGAGATAAGGGGAGGGAGGGAAGAGAGGAGAGAGGGGGAAAGCTGTGGTCAGTATGCGAAATGAATGAAAAAATTTAATTATAAAGGTGGGGAGAGAAGGCCACTTCATTACACTCTCATGGTGCTATGGAGACAGAACCAAGACCTACGAGCAGACACCCAGGAAGTCAACTGTAGCTTGAGTACATACGGAGTTATAAAGACGATTTGCCCATCTTTTCCACTAGACATTGTGTTCAGTTGCTCTCACTTCCAATAGAGAGAGAACAGGAGAAAGTTAATCAAGAACTAAGATTTCATAGTGTCTCCTAAAGTGAGAGGTTAATGACAAGGGCGTAGTAGAGTTTCTAGTGAGTGATGCTGCTTTCTTTAGCTCACTTTTGTTTGCAGGAAATTTCATGACTCGTATAAATATTAGCATAGCGGCAGGTCGTGAATTAAATCTCTATATACTTTCACCAAAGACTCAGATGAATTATGCAAAACATTTTAAAATACATTTATCTTTGATTATGACTTCACATTTACTTTGAACTTTGTCTAATGAATTAAAATGTAGTTCACAACAAGCAACTTATAGCCATTTATCTTTTACTTTTCCCATTGAATTCCTGAGAATTGTCACACGTGCCTGAGACTATCCAATAAAGTTTCCTGACTGGGACAGCTGTCATTCTGCCCAGGTGGGTTTTATTCTCTGTGGTTTTGTAGAACTACTGTTCGGGATGGATTTGCTGATTTATCCCAATGGCTGAGGTACCATGGATGTGCCTAGGTATTTCAGATTTTCTTTATTTTGTTTAAAAAAAGATTTTGTGTGTTGTGTGTGTGTGTGTATAAATGTCTTTGCCTGCCTCTGTATAAGTATGTGTGTACAATGCCTCAGAAGCCCGAAGAGGGCATCCAGTTTCCTAACCCTAACCTTGAGTTACAGGTCATCGTGACCTGGTAAGCTGCCAGATATGCTTCATAGGAACTGAACCTAGGTTCTCTGAAAGAGCAGTCTTAACTGAGCCATCTCTCTACCCCAAACTCCTTTTTTAAACTGCCTAGGTGCAAGTCAATTGTCTTGCTGATGGTCTTGTCACTAACATATTCCACTGCATACACTAAATTTTATACTTTCTCTCATCTGTAATGGAAGCTAGTTAAGGTCAGATCATACATTTTGGTTTTTATATACTTCCTGGTTCAGAATGTCAGAGGATAAAGAAAGATTGTTTATAAATTTTGTGAGATGAGTTATAATTAAATTTTACCATGCCTAAAAGTTTACAGACACTCTGAACATATATTGTGAGACCTCTTTATTGTCAAAAGATAATCTACCAAATATGAAAGTTGTATTTTGTTATAGAGACTTAACACTGTTTTGCACAAAGAATGTGTACACCAAAAGCAAAATCCCAAATCAAAAACACAGCTTCACATTTCTTTTAACAACTATAAACCATATAAACCCACTGACTTTCAAGTTTCTTATTAACAAAGTGAGGATGGTGGGCCACAGAACATTTGCCTGGACTGAATCATGAATACAGGTCAGGGCCTACATGTGCACATACCACTTTACATCTGCTGCTGCTCTCCCTGCTAACCCTGACTACATCTCTGTTCTATTTGCAGCATCACAATAGCTTGGCTGAAAAAAATATAGATAGGTTTTGTTATAATCCCTCTGAAGTGAGAACAATGACATTCAGTCACACAGCTCAAGGGTTGGCAAATGGTGTCGGTGGCTTGGCACTGGGACACCATTCTTGTGGGTGACCTTGCCACTTGCTCATGTGAGCTCTGGGAGCATCACGAACTGGAAGGGACTGTCTTCCAGGTCTCACATCTCCAGTCGAAACACTGAGTCCACACTGTCTCAGATTAAACAAACAAACAAACAAAAACCCTCAGAGGTTTAATGGGAATAATGGGGTGACTGTGTCCAGCTGGAACTTCACACCTAAATGGTTAGACAAAGTATTTGCCTGAACTGATGGGGGCCCACGGCTTTAATACTCCCTTTACGGATCTGTTTTGGACCCAATAGTGTCGTCTCAAAATCAGATGTTGAATCCCTAATTTCTAATCTGACTATATTTAGAATCAGGATCTTTAAGGAAGTAATAAATGGTAAATGAGGTCATAAAAATAGAACCCTAAACCAGTATGACTGAAGCCTTGACAAGAAGAGGAAGAGAGACTGACATAGGAGTTCGGAGGACAGGTTACACATGAACATAATGGCTATAGTCTAGACACCAGGAAGAGAGACTTCCCGAACTTTCCTCCATAGCTACCTGGAATTTAGATCTCCATTCTCCAGAATTATAAGAAAAGTAATTTCTGTTATCTCCCTAGTACTGTTAAAGAAGTCCAAAAAGATGAATAAAAAACATCTAAAGCAAAAGTCCTTGACAACAGCCAGTACTGGAGAAAATACCCTCCCATTCAACCACTGGTTACTAGAGAGGACTTTCCCTCTTTTTAAAAATAAGATTTTATTAGCATACAATTGTAAATATTGGGGTACCAAGGCAATACAATATTCTGAAAATATTTATTACATTTTAAGACACTAGAACTTTTGCTAGAATTCACAGCCACAATTAATAATACACCTTGAAGTCACTTAACACTTAAGACTGCTTGCTACCCTACTGTGTACTCAGTCTGTTTAAACTGCCTTTAAGAAAACAATGTTAGCCAGGTGGTGGTGGCACATGCCTTTAATCTCAGTACTTGGGAGGCAGAGCCAGGTGGATCTCTGTGATTTCGAGGCCAGCCTAGTCTATAAAGCGAGATCCAGGACAGGCACCAAAACTACACAGAGAAACCCTGTCTCAAAAATTAAAAAAAAAAAAAAAAAAAAGAAAAGAAAGAAAGAAGAAAACAATGTTAACAGTCAATCTTACTTGCCTTGGATTTCCCATGTAGTCAATTTTTACAACCTAAGCATAGCTGTAATCTTAAATTGTGTATTTATCCATGTTCCTGACCCAGATGGTGTATGTGCATCATTTTCTGAAATCAACAAGTACAGAAATTCAAAGCAACCTTTTAAAAATGAATATTGGTTGACAAATAATCATGTCTGTTGTCTGGGTCAGATGGGATCACTTAGAGTCAGTGACTTGATCCCTTGTAAAACTGTTAAAGATTTCTGTAAAGTATTCGTCATTCCTTCCCCATGTAAAGCTTTCTGTTACTGTTCAACAAATATAGAACAAAGCCCTTTGTTGGGGACAGTCACATGATACATACGGGACAGAAGACACAGGCAAAGCGACAGATTCCCAAGACAGCCTTCAGGCAGGCACAGATTCAGACTCATGCAACTGACACAGGTAGACAGAAGACACAAGAAGCTTGAAACAGAGAATTCAAATCTAGACTCACATTTGGTTAAAGAACTCGAAGAGGAAGTGCTTTTATTTCTTTCTTTAATGTGATACCAATGTATCACTGGTAATTTGGAATTAATCACTAACGCATATAATTCATGCAGGGTGCAAACTGACTTTTAAAAAAAATTTATTTGCATGACATTTTGCCTGAATATTTTGTCTGTGCACCACATTCATCACGCCCTGGGACCACAGAGGCCAGAAGAGGGTGTCAGATCACACGGAGTTGGAGATACAGATGGTTGTGAGCCATCATGTGGGTGCTGAGAATTAAACTCTGGTCCTCTGCAAGAGCAGCAAGTGCTCTTAACCCCAAGCCAAACTCTCCAGTTCCCCCATATGATATTTTTAATACACACATTTGGCATGTACAGATCTTAGCAGGGCAATCAATATTTTCATCTCCTTAGATTTAAAGCCTTCAGGCTCCTCTCTTCTAATAATTAGTAAAATATTTGACAAGCTATCATGAGCTACCATTATACTGCTGGCTTGTAGAACTGACACTAGAACATTAGAATTTTTAACTGTTATGTGTGGGTGTCCATTATTTATATTATTCACACCTGCTAAAATGGAGAAGACTGAAATATCCCAGCCTAAAAGGAAAGTCTTGGCTTTACTACTAGTAGCAAGGAGATGCTGGGAAAATCATTGGGCATACATCTCAATTCCCCATATGTATGGGTATCTTTTCTAAACAGTAAGCTGGAAGCTATCCGAATCTCCTGTAATTATATGAATATTTTTACTACAGTAAAGGACAAGCCGTGTTGTGTCATATGGGACTGACTCAACTTCTTTTTTGTATTATCTCAAAATCTCCTTTGTGCTTACGCCAGGAGATGTCAGTCCAAGTTTCAGGATTTCCTACATACAGCACCTATTTAAAGCAGTGTTATATGAGGGGCATTCAACTGGGGGGGGGGGACGACTGCAGTGTCTAGAATAGAGCAGATATTCAATGTTTGTCAAATGTGGATCTTTCTCTGTGCTCCCACCCCAAGACTCTAGTCCTTTGCTCTTTGCTCCCACCTATCTATCTGGTTTGGAATCCATGAGCCTCTATGAGAGCCTGCTGTTCTGACCTGCAAACAGCAGGGGGCTGAGCTCCATGACCTACGGAGCAGAGCTTCCAGGCAGAAGAGGAACACAGCTGTCTGAGTCCAGTTCTGTACTCCACTCCACACTTTTGAAGCAGCAGTTGCCTTTGTGTCTGTCTTCAGTTTTTGACTTTGATAAGGGAATATCTAAAACTCTTCAGTGAGCCAGTTCCTAAACAGAATCTTCAAGTGGTACACGGTGTGAAACCAAGACTGGGTCAGCTACACCATGAGTCCTCACCGATGTTTGTTCCCACACTGAGAGTCTGCACAAGTATCTTCTACAGAAAGAGACACCCAAGCATGATCTGAGCTCAGCTGGCTGGAGATAAAGTCATCCTCTATAAGAAGAAATTGTAATAGAAAGAGGGTGAAACTTTGAGTAGAATAAAGGACCTGGATGTAGATATAGAACAATCAATCGATTATCTCTAATTTTTACCATTTTTAGCAATGGAATTTTTAATGAAGATTAATTCACCTTTATTAGAGATATGTTTCCATTTCCCCAAAGAATCAGATTAATTTTTTAAAAGGCCTTATGAATAACAATTGTATTTCTTTATTTGATGGGCCTTAGGATAGTCTTTTCTCAGTCCACACCTTATATTAGTAAATGGATGTCAGATTATTTTTCAACTTAAATATGAATGCCTTAAGCTAAAATACACAGAACTAAAGGTATAATAATACTCTACAGTACAAAAACTTCAAAATCAGTTATTTTTTGGCATGACATTTATATTTTACTTAGCTTTAAATATGAGACCATTTAAAAGATTTATGTAATGCAATTCAAAGAGTAAGCCAAAAATAATCATTGTCTCAACTGACATTGATAATGATCTTTTGTGTGCAGAAAATATATTTAGCTTCCTATGCTAGAGAATCTCAGAATATATCATTGATATCCTTTATTTTAGTAGTCATTTTATTTGAAAGTTGTTTGATTTAGGTATTTTAAAAGATTGGTTTTGTTATGAAATCTAATCTGAGAATGGAACAGTCATGATCTATTTTCATTTAACGCTGGCAAATTGACAAGCTTTTACCTTGCTTTGTACAAACTGATGTGAGAGGGGAATATCTGACTGAGAGATAAACAGTCTATCTACCTCACTACATCCTTTGAGAGAGAAAAAAAAAAAAGCAAAGCAAGTAGGAACTACACAAAAATAGGAAAGATAAAGATTTGGAAGCATTCAAAAACTAAGTTTGAAATTACAGATTCAAGAATTAAAGTTTTACTTAAAAGTTTGCAATATGGGAAATGACTCCCATTATAAAAGATACTACAAAGGAAATTATACACAGTTGTTAAAATCCATGTATTATTACCTAAATTACCTAAACAGTGCCTCAGAGGCACAAGGAAAAAAATGGAAAAACACACAATGATGTTAATGTTTCAGTTGCTTCCTTTCTTTGTGCTTTTTATGATCTGATCTTTTTAAGAGTGAAAACAGTTATAGTGCTGATATGCAGTAACCCCCACAAAAGGCCCAATGTGTTGAAAGCTTGGTTTCCAGCTTGTGACTCCAATTACTGAGAGGTGGTCATGTCATATGATGCTTTGAATGAAATGGCTTTCATAGGCTCATAACGAGTAGTACTCTTAGTAGGTATGGCCATGTTGGAGAAGATGTAGTCTTATTGAGGAAGCGTGTCACTGGGGGCAGACTTGGAGGGTTCAAAAACTCAAGCTATGCCTAGTGTGATTCTCTCTTCCTGCTGCTTTGGATGTGGAACTCTCAATTTCCTCTCCAGCACCATGTCTGCCTGCCTGCTGTGATGCTTCCACATGATGACATTGGACTAAACCTCTGAATTGTAAGCCAGCACCAACTAAATGCTTTCCTTTATAAGAGCTGTATGTTCATGGAGTCTCTTCTCAGCAATGGAAACCCTAACTAAGAAACATCATGAAGGTTCTAAGCCAATCAGTAGACAATCCCTTGATGAATTTATAGTATGATGGCGTTTTTGAAAATCATAGAAAGTAGAAGGTGGGGCCTACCTGGAGGAAAAGGTTATGCCCTGGAAAGATACAGCTTGCAGCTATCATTTCTGTCTCTGGCTGCATTTCCTCTATGAGAAGAGTCACGTCCTTTCCCCTATAGCAACTACAATCTGGAAACAGTAGAGCCAGCAAACTACATACCCAAACTGCGAGTTAAATTCAACCGCCCTCCTTTTTTGAAATGTTAATTATGTGTATATGTGTGTTTGTACACTCATGTGTAGTGCCAGTGGAGGCCAGATTACCCTGGAGCTGAGGTCACAGGTGCTTTTAAGCCTGCCTGAAAAGGATACTAGGAACTGAACTGTAGTCCTCTGTAAGATCAGTATGATTTTATTGCTGCACCAAGCTTTCCTCCTTTCAAATAGCTTTTCTCAGGTCTTTGTCACCAAAGTGAAATGTCTGAATATGCAGAAATGTATTTTCTAAGTCACTGTTAAATACGCCTCTAGCTTGGCACACTGAGTCTTCTTGTTAAGGCAACAGTACTGTAGCTATTCCGCCCAGGGACTACAGGTTAATATTACTCCCTCTTTTCAACAGTTTCACCGTCGTAGTTGGAGTTGGTCCTTCTTTCCTCCTTGGATAAAATCTCTAAATGTTTCTCTGTCAGGCTACATTGTCTTCCTAGGTGATCTCCACCAGCCAGAGGTTGCTTCAAATAGCACCAGAAAACTAAGGAATCGCAGAAGACAGGCTGAGCTAGAGCACTGCAAATCTGCTGCCCACACCAACTGCTGACTCCAGGTGGCAGCCATGGTGCCACCATTATTGCTTGGATGATGTCTGCCATGGGCCGCTCATAGGTAACTTGGCCAAACAGCATTTTTTATTTCCTGCCTATATCCTTTCTAGTCATATAACTTTAAATGATATCACTAATTAACTCAGTTGATTATATTGAAAATCTACAGATTATCTATAATCTCATTCTTTAACCATCTCACACAACTCAATCACTAGTAAAAGTGCAGTGCAACCTCTGCATATGCTGTAAATAACCCCCCTCATTCTCTTTTTACCCTTTTCTTCGAGACAGGACATCACTACGCTGCCTAGGTTGGTTATGAACTAATGAATTCAAATTGTCCTCCTGTCTCAGCCTCCTGAGTAGCTGGATTACAGATGTCTGCCACCACACTGGACCTCAAATATGTCTCTCATCTTCTTCATTCTTGTGGCATCTAGATAACACAAGACTCCATTATATTATAAGTGTGGGTCCTGTGCCCATATCTTTATGGCAGAATGTCAACTGCATCGAGTGACATTTCACTTAATGACCATCTTCCATGTCCCACTGAGTGTGAAATCAAAGTGAAGGTACGGACTATGGCAGACCTACGTTTACAGGCTCCAGACCCACCTATCTCCTCCATCTCATTTCTTCTCCACTCTCACTCTGGTCCAGGTTTTCTGGCCTTTCCTTGGCCCCTCCATTAGATCACTCCTTTGGAACTTTTTGTCCCTTTTGCTTGGGAAGCTCTTCCTCAGCTCTGCCTCAAAAAAACTGTCCTCCTTCTACTACTCAGGCGGAAGCAGACCAGCGACTTATTTCGGTTTCTTCCCAAAGCACAGCTGGGGCTGGTGCAGATAGACCAGCAGCTTCTTTCAAATCTAACAGCCCTTCACAGTCAGAGGATAGATAGGCTGAGTTACAGCACTGCAGATGACTGATTGCTCTGTGCAATCAGGTCTCACCTCAGGCAAACCCCATCATCCTCCACTGGCTAAGCTCAAGATTACACAGCTCAAGGACAAGTTAATGTGATTTGGCAGAACATAAAAGGAATCAAGAAATTACAATAGGAAATGCACTCAAATAGAATAGGTAAAAACTATAGTAGTAGAGTTTGTGCCAGGCAAATACATCAAATCATATTTACATTTCTGTGTTATCTGTAGGGACAAGCAGGGAAGAAAATATAGGCATTGGGCTTGTTTGAATCTACATTTAAATTTATCCTATTGATTCCTAAGGCATCACAAATCTAAAGTGTTACATCGGTTTGGCCTTTAATAGGGTCAATTTACAAATTTTGGTTAGCCAATCAGACGGCTTGCCACAGAAACACTGTCTTCTGGCAGCACATTATGTGTGCAAGTGCATCACAGTTCACCCACCCACACTGCCCTGTGGTTCTCACAACCCAGGATACTACATCTCCCATCTTATACTTGTGGGAACTGGTGTTCAAAGATTTTATGTAATTCCTCAAGAGAATCAGTTATAAAGGTAATCCCAGAGGGTGCTATTATAAATCCTAGCACATTAAACAATAAACTGTAGCACATCTAAACTAGAATGTTCTAGAATCCAGAAGATAGGTCACTGCTGACTCTGTCACCAACTATCAAGTATGGTACTGAGAAAGTCACTATTTTGCCTTAGTGTCAACACGTATAAAAATGGATATAAGGACCTCCCGTTAGCTATACCACAGAACTGTGTTAAGGAGCAGTGTAAGGTTCCTTGCAAGTCACGGTTCCACTTGAAGTCCTGTGAATTTATTGACCCTTCATATGTCTGTCCTTTGACATCTGTAGTTTGTCCCATTTCCTTCAGGCCATATGTTCCCTTATTAGGTGACTTTGCTGATTTTCCAAGATACAACAGGGACCCCATCCTCAGTCCTTCACTTACTCTTCTATGCAGTTCCACATATCTTTATTGTCTGGTGTATTTGTTTTCATTTGCTTGCTTATAAATAGACTATATGCTTCACAAAAGCAGAGATATTTACTTTTGTTAGTACCTCTAAAGCCTAGGGGCTATCCTGGCACAGAGCAGACCCTTTGATCACTGACCTAACAAGTAGATAAAAGCATTGGATAAGCTACTTATATGAATACTTGTGATATTATTTGATCAGAATCTTCTAATCTTGCCCTGGTCTGTCTTCCATGTGACAAGTCATGTACAGCATTTCTTACATTAAAATCTGTGTCTGAAATAAATGTTATAATTCATAAATTTATATCAGCTAGAAGATCAAAGGATTAGAAAACACACACACACATATATATATATATATATATATATATATATATGATAATTAGTTACTAGAGCATCAGCACAGATAACAATTTAAGTCTTACCAAAATCATCAAACATTCTGCTCCTATTTCAATTCTTAACATCAGATGCTGAACCACCACAGAGAGCCCTGAGGGCTGTGAAAAGTTCAGAAAGCACAGGTAACATTTCTGACAACAAAGGAATCTCAGAACAGAGATTCTTGAACAACTAGAGGCCACATCTGGAGAAGAAAGAAGAAAAACGATGGAATGGTGGTAGCAAGTTCTTAGCTATACCTGAAACAGAGAAGGAGGGAGGATTTGAATATTGTCAGACTTTAACTCTGCATGTGCTTCTCTGTATGGTGACACTATTTAACAATGAAAAACCAAGAATCAAAACAGTGGGTTATCTTCACCACAGATGTCAAAACTTGCCAAATCTGCTTCTCAAAGTTGGAAGCCACCTTGACAGTGATCCAGCACTACCAATGATGAGGAAGGGCATCCCTTGTGACTGAGCTGAGCAATTGTCAAGTGTGGCCAGGCAAGTGACTATGAAACCGCCAGGGAGGATACACAGGCTTTGGAAACAGACTGCTCTGGGCCACAGTTAGGGTGAGACATTCAGGCAGAATTGGCTGGAGTTGTATGGCTTTGATCAGTGCAAAGTCCATGCTGGGTGTTCAGAATGGCAGCTGCAGAGAAGTCATAAGGTTCATCATGGGAAAGTGCTGCTGGAACCGTGGGCTCGTTAATTATTCAATTCTAAATTAATTTTTGGTTATGTGTGTTCAGAAATCTCTTACTGTTTCAGCTACATAACCCTGTGGTGTTATGGCCTACAGTTTAAGAAATTGTGGTTGAAAGGACGATTTATTTAAATAGTAAAAAAGACTTGGACCAGCCCCATCTGCTACTGAATAAAGGTGAGTACAAGAGATTAGTGCTATTCAAAGAACGGTCTTCACACCATGCTGCCCAGCGGTGTGCTAACACAAAGAGGGACGTACTGAGAGACCTTTATGGAGAAGCAACAGAGACACGGGACAGCTCCTTAATCTTCCAGACTTTAAGAACACGGGCTTATCTGCATTCACGTCACATTCCCAGCAATTCACTTTACCCTAGTTTTACTAGGGCGCTGGTCCTGCACAACCAAAAGCTTAAGACTGGGCCTCTCACTACAGGCATTTTCGGGAATAGCACTAGATGAATTGGGACTTGAGCTCTGTTTTTGAATTTCTTACATGTAGCCTCAGGCTGTATGCCCAGTTTTAATGCTACAAAACACCTTTGCAGACAGAAGATGGGGATTACAAAATCATTAAGTGTTATAAAGTTAATTTCCTTTAAAAGATACTGAAGAGGAGAGCTTTCACCAAAGGCACTCTCCCCCCCCCCAAAAAAAAATATCTGGCAGCTGTTACTGTCATTCCTTCTCTTATCAAAGTGGGAATCCTCCCCTCCTCCTCTCCTGCCTTCCTCCCCTCCTCCTCTCTTCCTAGTATGAGGGCCACAGTCCTGCAAATGAGAGCGAGGAACAGTCAATGAATGGGCCCTTCTTATGAGTGTCCAAGACTCACTGAGAAAGTGTCTATACCCATTTAGAGCTTGGTTTGGATATGCTGCAAAAGAAAACATGAAAGTAAACAAGAACAATAATTTTAAAAAAATATATAAGGCAATTATATTTCCTTGGAAATTTTAAAATAATTTTGAAAAATAAATTGCCTCACTATAATTTTCATGTTTGATTCTGTGTTTTAAATATATCAGTTAGAAACAGTGAGAGCAAAATCTTTGTAGTTCTTGGAAAAACCTTGTTACTACTTTGGCTACCACCTGACTGGTTTCAAAACTGGATGATCAAGGAAATAGAAATGGGATAAAAAGGTCACCAGGAAATGGACACAGATTGGTTTCTTTCCAGCGGAGGATTTGAGCATGTGGGGATGTATTTAAGAAACACTGCAGTAGATGCAGCTTAGCTACCTTCGCTCTGCTCTACCTTCCCTAAATGTCCAAACGTCATTCTTCAGCACCTCAGCCCACAGAGCTTTAAAACAAATTACACGTTATCCTTTACTGCCACTTGGTCGCAGATGCTAAAACTGGCATTGGAAACAAGTCATCATAATGCAAGAAATCAAGGTAATTAAAATTAGTTTCTTGTGGATTTTATCTTACAGGTACCTTCACTGCTAGCAGAGGCAATGCCATTTCCAATTAATCATGTCATCCTAAGAGTATTTTAAAGTTTTGCTCAAAGGATGTGGTTTTTTTGTTTTTTGTTTTTTGTTTGGTTTTGTTGCTATGGCAAGTAAGTATCATTCCATTATTAATGTGCATGGCACTATATATGTACTTGTGTCTTAAAAGTGCAGCATTTTGTTTATGTGTTTGTGTGTGTACATATTATAAATGTGTTAGTGTATGCATGCATGTGCACATGAAGGCCAGAGGAATACTTCTAGTGTCTTACTTTATAGCTTCCCATCTTATCTTTTAAAACAGATCTCTCAGTGAACCCAGAACTCATGGAGTGGAATGACTAGCTTGGCAGGCCAGGAGCTCCAGGGATCTGCCTCCCCTTTTCTGCTGATGTGCAAGGGTTACAAAGGTAAGCAAGAATGCCTGGAATTCTAATGTGGGTTCTAGGGTCATCAACCACCTCTTTTTGTTTTATTTTTACATTAAACTTCAAAAATATTAGCTAACAAAATGATTTCTTGTCCTTAGTAAGTGAAAAGAAGAAAAAAACCCAAAACCTTGTGGTAATAACAAATCTTCAGAGAGAGGTTGGCTATAATTTCCTCTTCTTTCCTAGAGAAAATATCCATCCTTTTTCTTTCTTATTTAAAAGACTACCAGGAACCATCCTATGTGTCAGGCCACAAGGGCTTGGCATGGACCTACCAGCTATTTGAAGATGATTTTCTCTTCTCCATCTATTTTCTTAGATTCTTCCCCTTTTAACATTTACCTTTAAATTTAAATTAGAAAGATGATGTGTTCATAATTAGAGATTTTGAAGGATGGGTCAAGAGTTATGAGTCTGCTTGGTAGCATTTTGGTATTTCAATAATATTTTCAAAGAACAAAGGTCTCAGCTGCTTTTTGCATTTTCAATAAACTATTTTTCTTTATTGCTTCACAAAAGTACAAGGCAGCAGTTTGGCTGTGGGAAAATGCATGAGTCTTTCAACATTACTATCAGAAGTTATTCATCATGAACTTTGGGTCAATGTTGCTTTTTAGAAGCGGGGGAGTTACAGGTGAGGACGGTTTGTCATGTTTCACCATGCTTAACAAAAGCACACCATTGTATTTCACATCATCACGGTCTGTGGAGGTCAGCCAACACCTCTGGCATTCCTGAAACAATCTCCATGTAAAGAAGGAAGAAAACTTACTAAATTGAGTCAAGAGTGCAAGTGAGGAAGCATGTCAGACTTCTCCAACTGTGTGAAGAACGACACCCGATATAACTCTGTCTGACAGTAGGAGTTTCGAGTGTGGTCAGAAACAGCTGTTTTGCTGGGTTTTATGGAGTTAACATACATGCTAAGCTGTTCAGATCATACAGTGCTAAATCCACAGTAGCATTGCTATTGCCAACACTATTGCTGTCCTATTTCATCTCCAGAGAGTGACTGTGAGGTTCTTTCTTATCAAAACTACACAGCAGGTAAATCATTTGGATTTTAAAACACAATCCAGCAAAGGACTGTTTCCAACTTCTGGTGAAGAAAACTTAGTTAAAATGGTTTGTGTTTTAAGTCACAGAAATTAGAATTAAACATGAGGTTCTGCTATGTTTACATCTTATTTCTACTCTACTCTTGTCAATGTGTACAGAATCTACTGTGATAGTTCCATTGAATTGCAAGATAACCTTTATTAAGTGAAGGTATAATTAATAAATGCATTATTAATCAATCAATCTCCCATTGCTTTCCTAGGCTGAGGTTTATAGAACACAAAAATGACATATAAATCAACCAACTGACCAAACAAACAAAAAAAATCCTAAGAACCAAAAGAAATGTGGTTTATACTTTCAGAACTTCAGTAACATTTCAGCACTGGTTTATAGACAGGATTCAACAGACAAGTGTGCACCTCCTGTGAAAATGGTGTTCAAATGTCATCCGTGCTGATTTTGAAATGACTACCAGGAGAATTGCCAGAGTTTTCATCAGAAGAACTCTGAGAGCTAGGTATACATTCTGAGAGTGAGTAGTTTTCACTGTATAACAAGGCAAATATGACACACAAAGTTGACAGATTGCTGGAAAGCTTAGAGGAAAGTAACACTGAGCAGGTAAAGGGAGCCCAACTGTAGGTGGAGTTTTCTCCAGTCCTGCCTGGCCCACAATCAGGACAAATCTTTCTCTCCTGCCAGTCCCGCAGCTGCTCAGACCCAACTGAGTAAACACACAGAGACTTATATTACTTACAACCTATATGGCGTGGCAGGCTTCTTGTTATCTAGTTCTTCTATCTTAAATTAACCCATTTCTATTAATCTATAAGTTTCCACGGGGGTCGTGGCTTACCAGTACTGGCAGTGTCTCCTGACTCAGCCTTCCACTTCCCAGAATTCTCCTCTCTGCTTGTCCCACCTATACTTTCTGCCTGGCTACTGACCAATCAGCATTTTATTTACACAGAGCGATATCCACAGCACCCAACTGTTACTTCATTTCATTCTTTAACCAGTTAAGGAAATCTAGACACTGTTCATCTAAGCACAGATGAGGAAACATCTTTCTGAGTGAGACACAGCATGAAGAACACATCAAAAGTCCAGAGGAGAAACTCTAGTCAATCAGGTATGAAACCCAGTCATTACAACTGTGTAGCGCACAGTGAAATGTCTGCAGACTTTTCTAAAGAGAGATTTAAATTTCTCTAACCAATATAATCTTACCTGATTGTGGCTACTGACATGCAGTATCAAATAGATTTATTGGCTGTATTCGGGTGCAAGAGAAGCATTTTGTTACCTTTTTGGAAGTGTTTGCTTGTTTAAAGAAAAGTTATAGATAACCGAGTCTGGTTTAGCAGTATGACTCCAAAGATCCAAACACAATCAGA